>NC_141162.1:101145397-101469563 GCF_053477565.2 Lygodium microphyllum | reverse complement strand
ACAACATGCACATAACCTGGTGGCTGCTCCATATAGACCTCTTCTTGCAAATCACCATGCAAGAAGGCATTCTTTACATCCATCTGATGTAAAGACCATCACTTTGATGCAGCCATAGCAATGATTGCTCTTACAGTTGCCATCCTTGCAACCGGACTGAATGTTTCTTCATAGTCAATGCCATATGTTTGTGTATACCCCTTGACTACTAATCTTGCCTTGTATCTGTTCACAGAACCATCTGTATTGTCCTTCACCTTATAAACCCACTTACAGTCAATTGCATTTTTACCTTTAGGCAAAGGTATGTCAAGATTGTGGGAGAGAAGGAAGGAGTCTCGCTTGAAGCTTTCTTGCTTGCACAATGGGGGAAGACACACAAGGGTGGAGACTGAAAACAGTTCTCCTCTTCTTAGTTGTGTAAGCCAAAAAGAACTCAAGTACAAAGAAATAGAAGAGCGCTATATATGGGTCTCAAACCAAACTCAACTAACTAAGGTGGCATACTAACTGAGCCACGAACTAGAGTAGATAAGGATAGCCATCATGTAGCTATTATTCATGGGCGGTGTACCAACCGCGTCTGCAACTGACAAGTCGGTGACATAAATACACAACGGTCACCCTGGCGTATCATGAGTGGAGCTCGATATCTCAACACTCCCCCTCGAGCTCAATCCCAATTCCTACACACCAAGCAGGTCTCTGAACTTGCGCAGCTTCTCTGCGCCCAATGCCTTCGTGAATATGTCAGCTACCTGATCCTCTGTGCTGACATAAACTAGATCAATAAGACCTAGTAAAACCCTCTCTCGCACATAGTGATAATGCACCTCAATGTGCTTTGTTCTAGCATGATAGACTGGGTTATTTGCCAAGTGTATACTACTCACATTGTCACAATAAATGACAACTCGCCCATCTGTAGACTGATGCATATCATAAAGTAGCTTATGCAACCAAGCTACCTCACATGCAGCCATTGCTGCACCCCTGTACTCAGCCTCTGTGCTGGACAAGGCAACAGTAGGCTGTTTCTTGCTGCTCCAAGTGACTGCAGAACTCCCAAAAGAGAACACATATCCACTAGTAGATCGTCTATCAGAAATACTACCAGCCCAATCAGCATCAGTGTATCCATGCAACTGTATTTGAACCCCAGTCTCATAAAATAGTCCATACTGCAATGTGGACTTTACATACCTGAGTATGCGTCTAGCCGCATCCAAATGTGGTTTCCTTGGAGCCTGCATAAACTGACTTACCAATCCAACAGCATAGCTCAAATCTAGCATGGTAATAGTCATATAAATCAAACTTCCTACTATGCGTCTGTACATAGTAGGGTCTTCTAGAAGCTCACCTGCATCTGTGCTCAGCTTCACATTTTGCTCCAAAGGAACTAAAATAGGCTTACAACATGTCATCCCATATTTGGACAACATGTCCAATCCATACTGCCTCTGCAAGAGCTGTATCCCACTTGGTGATCTAATCACCTCAATGCCCAAGAAATAACGCTGCTCTCCCAAATCCTTCATCTCAAACTTCTGCTTCAATAGCATTTTTACATGAAGGATATCTTCATCACTGTCACCTGTCATAATCAAATCATCAATATAAATGACAAGTAGCATAATACCTTTCTCTGTTTTTCTCACATAAAGTGAGAAATCTGCCTTGGAAATCTGAAAGCCAATAGTGACAAGATATTGTCCTATCTTGTCAGACCATGCTCTAGGTGCTTGCTTTAAGCCATATAAGGCTTTCTTCAACCTGCAAACAAACTCAGGATGAACAGCATGCACATAACCTGGTGGCTGCTCCATATAGACCTCTTCTTGCAAATCACCATGCAAGAAGGCATTCTTTACATCCATTTGATGTAAAGACCATCCCTTTGATGCAGCCATAGCAATGACTGCTCTTACGGTTTCCATCCTTGCAACCGGACTGAATGTCTCTTCATAGTCAATCCCATATGTTTGTGCATACCCCTTGACTACTAATCTTGCCTTGTATCTATTCACAGAACCATCTGCATTGTGCTTCACCTTATAAACCCACTTACAGCCAATTGCATTTTTACCTTTAGGCAAAGGTACCAATTCCCATGTAGCATTTGCTTCCAAGGCATCCATTTCTTCATCCATGGCTTTCTCCCATTTTTCTTTTCCCATGGCTTCCTCAAAAGAAGTGGGTTCTGGTTCCTGTATCACTTTAACCATATATGCATAGTGAATGGCTGTAAATCCATCATATTTCAGCCTATCCACAGGATACCTAGCTCTCGTAGACCTGCGCAAAGTAGGTTCACTCCCAGGTGCTCTCAAAACATCCCTGGTCTTCCTTACTCCAGGTGTAACAATAGAAGGAATACCCAACTCATCATCAATGCTCTGTTCTGAGCCACTGGATTCACCATCCACATAAGAGTGACCTGCATTCACATCAAGTATGGGTTGATCAACCTTCTCTTTTCCTTTTCGTGATACCTGCATACCACTATCTGCATTACTTTGAGAAGATTCTCCTGATCTCAATCTGCCTGTCCATGGCGAAGAATGTGAACCACTGCTAGAGGACGCTCCAGGTCCACTAATATTTTGTGACTGCTGCTGTGAATTTTGTGCAGCATTACCATTTTGTGCATCTACATCATCAATCACATTTACTGGTTTATACCAGCTACTCATCTCATAAAAAACAACATCTCTGCTCACTGTAAACTTACGAGTAGAAGGGTTATAACATCTATACCCTTTTTGCTGCAGAGAGTAACCAATAAAGATGCACTTCTCAGCTTTTGGATCCAACTTGGATCTCAACTCATCTGGCACATGTACATAGGCAATGCAACCAAAAATTTTCAAATGAGAAATATCTGGTTTCCTTCCAGTATACCTCTCCTCTGGAGTCATTCCATGTATTGCTGCAGTGGGAGTCCTGTTCATTATGTAGACTGCTGTAGCAACTGCTTCAGCCCAATAAAAATCTGGCAAGTCTTTTTCATTGAGCATGGCACGAGATACCTCTCCAATATGCCTGTTTTTTCTTTCTGCAATTCCATTTTGTTGTGGGGTATGACTGTATGAATATTGCTGCTTTATGCCATGCTCCTGCAGGAACCTTGCAAACTCATTTGAGATGTACTCTCCCCCTCCATCTGACCTTAGGCATTTATCTGCAAGCCTGTTTCTTTTTCAACCATAGCTTTAAGAGTTTTGAAATGCCCAAAAACTTCACTTTTCTTTTTCATAAAATACACCCAAAATTTTCTGCTATAGTCATCAATAAAACTGACAAAATAATGACAGCCTCCAAGAGATGCAGCTTTAGTTGTCCACACATCAGAGTGGATTAATTCCAATGGCTTCTTACTCTCTTGAACATGTCTAGGAAATGGTTTCCTTGCCTGTTTTCCAAACTGACAGGCTTCACATACCTTATGCATTTCTGCAACCTTGAATTTCGGCAAACGTGCAACAATATTTTGGGCCTGCATTGATTTAAGTCGCTATACATTAACATGACCAATGCGTTTATGCCAGATATCAATATCTGCAACTACACCGATCCCATGTGCAAACATTGCTGCACTCAATTCAGACATGTCTGCATCCAATGTAAACATTCTGCCCTTCTTCTTTCCTTTTGCTATCAAGCGACCTTTATTTTTCATATCCTCAACAAAGCATCCATGAGGATTAAATCTGACTTGCAAGCCCTGCTCAACCATTTGACCAACAGAAACCAGATTCTTGGTGATATTCGGGACATGAAATACATCGGATAGGTATTTCTTTTTCCCATCCTGCATAGACAAAGGAATTTTTCCAATCTGCACAATAGGATGTGCACTATCATCACCAGTCTCCACAAATCCTAGTTTTTCCATTTTCCTTACATCCTCCATCCATTCTGCATGACCTGTCATATGGTCTGATGCACCTGGGTCAACATACCATACATCGTTGCTTTCTTCTACACTTGTCACAGAATTGTTCATGTGCTGCACCATAAACAGATGCTCATTTCTGTCATCACCCTGTCTACTAGAGGATGCATAATTTCCTTGTTGCAGTTTTCCATTCATGATGTCATTCTGCTTTTTATAGCAGTCTTTAGCCATATGACCCATTTTACCACAATAGTAGCATTCAACATTACTGTTTGCATTTTGGCCTCTTTGCCATCCACCACGACCTCTTTGGCTCCCCCTTCCTCTAGAGTTACCATGTCCTCCTCCATAGGACTGGTTTTATTGAGTTTGCTGCATATTCTGATTTCTACCACGGCCTCCATATCGGCCTCCTCTACCTCTGCCTCTACCTCTGCCTCTACCTCTTCCAGCATTTGAGTAGAAGACAGCTTCTTTTGAAGTTCCTCCTGAAGAAGATGCACCACCATTTCTTTGCTCTTCAGAAATTAGAAGAGCAATCAGCTCCTCAAAGTCAGGAAATCTTTCACGAACTGAAATTGATGTCCGAAACTGTGCATAATCCTTTCCTAGACCATTCAAGGTCACAGAAACTAAATCATCATCTTCCACTGGCGACCCAATGGAAGCAAGTGCATCTGCAATCTTCTTCACCTTCATGTGGTAGTCGTTGATGCTCATATTTTCTCTTTGCACATTGTGCAACTCTTGCTTGAGCTGCATTTTCCTGGCTTGCGTATTTGTGCTATACATTTTTGACAAAGTATCCCATGCCTCCTTTGGCGTACTTGCATCCTGAATATGCACAATCATAGAGTCTGAAATGCTGATAGACAGCCAATACATAACTTTCCTGGCTCTCTCATGCCATGCTTTAAATGCCTGCATTTGCTGTTGATTGGGAACATCAGGAAGAACTGGTTCTTCTTCATTTCCTGCAACAAATTCCCAATATCCTTTTCCCATAAGGAAATTCGTCATTCTAAACTTCCATGCTTGGAAGTTGTTCTTGTCAAGCTTTTCAGTGACAATCTATGAAAGAGAATCAGATGCCATTACAAAAGACTGCAAAAAATTCTGTCAGTGCAAAAACCACAGCTTCACCCTCACAAGGGAAAATCTGCAAAATTGGCGAAAGTGGTATTTGACCACACAGTCACTTCCTAGTGACGATTTTGCATCAACAGGCAACAGGGATGATTCTGTAACTCCCAATGTCTCTGCGCACAAGCATACAATGCAATTTTTACAGTAACTATTCACCGACCCGTAGAACAGTGGCTGCACAGCATAAAACTGGGCCTTTTCCTGAGTGTGTGCAGAAAACTTCCGCCTCCAAAACAGGCCCCGAAATGGCCTCAAATAAAAAAAACAAGGTCGCCAAGGGCTAAAGGCCTCTCCCGCAACATATACTGCCCTCTTGCTTCACTGTGAAGGGCATCTCAACCTGAGACAATGCACTCCTACACTTTCCGGCTATGCTACCTGCAGAGATCTGCTCCCGAAACAGAAAATGAAAGCAACACTACTCCTCTTACCAGAACACCGCGAGCTTGGCTTGCTTTCTTGAGCTCCTTACCACGAACAAGGCTCTGATACCATGTCAAGATTGTGGGAGAGAAGGAATGAGTCTCGCTTGAAGCTTTCTTGCTTGCACAATCGGGGAAGACACACAAGGGTGGAGGCTGAAAACAGTTTTCCTCTTCTTAGTTGTGTAAGCCAAAAAGAACTCAAGTACAAAGAAATAGAAGAATCCTATGTATGGGTCTCAAACCAAACTCAACTAACTAAGGTGGCATACTAACTGAGCCACGAACTAGAGTAGATAAGGATAGCTATCATGTAGCTATTATTCATGGGCGGTGTACCAACCGCGTCTGCAACTGACAAGTCGGTGACATAAATACACAACGGTCACCCTGGCGTATCACGAGTGGAGCTCGATATCTCAACAAGGTACCAATTCCCATGTAGCATTTGCTTCCAAGGCATCCATTTCTTCATCCATGGCTTTCTCCCATTTTTCTTTTTCCATGGCTTGCTCAAAAGAAGTGGGTTCTGGTTCCTGTATCACTTTGACCATATATGCATAGTGAATGGCTGTAAATCCATCATATTTCAGCCTATCCACAGGATACCTAGCTCTCGTAGACCTGCGCAAAGTAGGTTCACTCCCAGGTGCTCTCAAAACATCCCTGGTCTTCCTTACTCCAGGTGTAACAATAGAAGGAATACCCAACTCATCATCAATGCTCTGTTCTGAGCCACTGGATTCACCATCCACATAAGAGTGACCTGCATTCACATCAAGTATGGGTTGATCAACCTTCTCTTTTCCTTTTCGTGATACTTGCATACCACTATCTGCATTACTTTGAGAAGATTCTCCTGATCTCAATCTGCCTGTCCATGGCGAAGAATGTGAACCACTGCTAGAGGACGCTCCAGGTCCACTAATATTTTGTGACTGCTGCTGTGAATTTTGTGCAGCATTACCATTTTGTGCATCTACATCATCAATCACATTTACTGGTTTATACCAGCTACTCATCTCATCAAAAACAACATCTCTGCTCACTGTAAACTTACGAGTAGAAGAGTTATAGCATCTATACCCTTTTTGCTGCAGAGAGTAACCAATAAAGATGCACTTCTCAGCTTTTGGATCCAACTTGGATCTCAACTCATCTGGCACATGTACATAGGCAATGCAACCAAAAATTTTCAAATGAGAAATATCTGGTTTCCTTCCAGTATACCTCTCCTCTGGAGTCATTCCATGTATTGCTGCAGTGGGAGTCCTGTTCATTATGTAGACTGCTGTAGCAACTGCTTCAGCCCAATAAAAATCTGGCAAGTCTTTTTCATTGAGCATGGTACGAGATACCTCTCCAATATGCCTATTTTTTCTTTCTGCAATTCCATTTTGTTGTGGGGTATGATTGCATGAATATTGCTGCTTTATGCCATGCTCCTGCAGGAACCTTGCAAACTCATTTGAGAGGTACTCTCCCTCTCCATCTAACCTTAGGCATTTTATCTGCAGGCCTGTTTCGTTTTCAACCATCGCTTTAAGAGTTTTGAAATGCCCAAAAACTTCACTTTTCTTTTTCATAAAATACACCCAAACTTTTCTGCTATAGTTATCAATAAAACTGACAAAATAATGACGGCCTCCAAGAGATGCAGCTTTAGTTGTCCACACATCAGAGTGGATTAATTCCAATGGCTTCTTACTCTCTTGAACATGTCTAGGAAATGGTTTCCTTACCTGTTTTCCAAACTGACAGGCTTCACATACCTTATGCATTTCTGCAACCTTGAATTTCGGCAAACGTGCAACAATATTTTGGGCCTGCATTGATTTAAGTCGCTGTACATTAACATGACCAATGCGTTTATGCCAGATATCAATATCTGCAACTACAATGGTCCCATGTGCAAACATTGCTACACTCAATTCAGACACGTTTGCATCCAATGTAAACATTCTGCCCTTCTTCTTTCCTTTCGCTATCAAGCGACCTTTATTTTTCATATCCTCAACAAAGCATCCATGAGGATTAAATCTGACCTGCAAGCCCTGCTCAACCATTTGACCAACAGAAACCAGATTCTTGGTGATATTGGGAACATGAAATACATCGGACATGTATTTCTTTTTCCCATCCTGCATAGACAAAGGAAAATTTCCAATCTGCACAATAGGATGTGCAGTATCATCACCAGTCTCCACAAATCCTGGTTTTTCCATTTTCCTTGCATCCTCCATCCATTCTGCATGACCTGTCATGTGGTTTGATGCACCTGAGTCAACATACCATACATCATTGCTTTCTTCTGCACTTGTCACAGAATTGTTCATGTGCTGCACCATAAACAAGTGCTCATTTCTGTCATCACCCTGTCTACTAGAAGATGCATAATTCCCTTGTTGCAGTTTTCCATTCATGATGTCATTCTGCTTTTTATAGCAGTCTTTAGCCATATGACCCATTTTACCACAGTAGTAGCATTCAACATTACTGTTTGCATTTTGGCCTCTTTGCCATCCACCACGACCTCTTTGGCTCCCCCTACCTCTAGAGTTACCATGTCCTCCTCCATAGGACTGGTTTTCTTGAGTTTGCTGCATATTCTAATTTCTACCACGGCCTCCAAATCGGCCTCCTCTACCTCTACCTCTACCTCTTCCAACATTTGAGTAGAATATAGCTTCTTTTGAAGTTCCTCCTGAAGAAGATGCACCGCCATTTCTCTGCTCCTCAGAAATTAGAAGAGCAATCAACTCCTCAAAGTCAGGAAATCTTTCACGAACTGAAATGGATGTCCGAAACTGTGCATAATCCTTTCCTAGACCATTCAAGGTCACAGAAACTAAATCATCATCTTCCACTGGCGACCCAATGGAAGCAAGTGCATCTGCAATCTTCTTCACCTTCATGTGGTAGTCGTTGATGCTCATATTTTCTCTTTGCACATTGTGCAACTCTTGCTTGAGCTGCATTTTCCTGGCTTGCGTATTTGTGCTATATATTTTTGACAAAGTATCCCATGCCTCCTTTGGCGTACTTGCATCTTGAATATGCACAATCATAGAGTCTGAAATACTGATAGACAGCCAATACATAACTTTCCTGGCTCTCTTATGCCATGTTTTGAATGCTTGCATTTGTTGTTGATTGGGAACATCAGGAAGAACTGGTTCTTCTTCATTTCCTGCAACAAATTCCCAATATCCTTTTCCCATAAGGAAATTCGTCATTCTAAACTTCCATGCTTGGAAGTTGTTCTTGTCAAGCTTTTCAGTGGCAATCTATGAAAGAGAATCAGATGCCATTACAAAAGACTGCAAAAAATTATGTTAGTGCAAAAACCACAGCTTCACCCTCACAAGGGAAAATCTGCAAAATTGGCGAAAGTGGTATTTGACCACACAGTCACTTCCTAGTGACGATTTTGCATCAACAGGCAACAAGGATGATTTTGTAACTCCCAATGTCTCTGCCCACAGGCATACAATGCAATTTCTACAATAACTTTTCACCGACCTGTAGAACAGTGGTCGCACAACATAAAACTGGGCCTTTTCCTGAGTGCGTGCAGAAAACTTCCGCCTCCAAAACAGGCCCCAAAATGGCCTCAAATAAAAAAAACAAGGTCGCCAAGGGCTAAAGTCCTTTCCCGCAGCATATACTGCCCTCTTGCTTCACCGCGAAGGGCGTCTCAACCTGAGACAATGCACTCCTGTACTTTCCGGCTGTGCTACCTGCAGAGATCTGCTCCCAAAACAGAAAATGAAAGCAACACTGCTCCTCTTACCAGAACACCGCGAGCTTGGCTTGCTTTCTTGAGCTCCTTACCACGAACAAGGCTCTGATACTATGTCAAGATTGTGGGAGAGAAGGAAGGAGTCTCACTTGAAGCTTTCTTGCTTGCACAATCGGGGAATACACACAAGGGTGGAGGCTGAAAACAGTTTTCCTCTTCTTAGTTGTGTAAGCCAAAAGAACTCTATTACAAAGAAATAGAAGAACCCTATATATGGGTCTCAAACCAAACTCAACTAACTAAGGTGGCATACTAACTGAGCCACGAACTAGAGTAGATAAGGATAGCTATCATGTAGCTATTATTCATGGGCGGTGTACCAACCGCGTCTGCAACTGACAAGTCGGTGACATAAATACACAACGGTCACCCTGGCTATAAATAGCATAATTGCTAAAAGAATATGACATTAAGAATCATGAATAGAGAGTACTAGTTTAAAGTTTAGATACTTCAAAAGAACTTAGCTTAAGAGCCTAAATATTAAGAAGAACTAGATTCTAGCTCAAGGCAAGGCCTATTGGAGTCTAATTACTTGAGATCATCTTGCACTTATCTTATCAAGTATTTACATGTTATGCCTATAATATGTTTTGATATATGAGAATAATTTCCTGTTTGCCTCATGACTTGACTAAGAGGTAGTACAAGAAATTAATCATAAGGATTAAAACTAAGATGTTTTGAGATCCGTTGGATAACTATAATCCAATTCATGGTTGGGTTATCGATCAATGTAAGTGACCTATAGAACTTACATCATGAATAGTGTTTGAACCCTTAACATATGCCTTAGGCGAAGGAAGGAAGTGTTAAGAAACATTTTGCATAGTATCGCTCTTAGATCCCAAGGGGAAGAGCAAATATGCAATGGAAATGTTATATCATCTATTCTTGCATAGTTTGGAAAGAATAGAATTGGTTTTTTTTTGTTGGTTGATCGAACAACATCCAAAATGCTTTTACATTCAACTGGTTGTTGGTTTGTTGTTTGGATGATTATTCCAAGTGCTTGTGATTTATGATAAATGCATGGCAAGGGTCTGTGATGACAAGTTACCATGGGAATATAGGAATGTTTTCTTGGAAAAGGATATTAGGGTTGAATGCCTTGTTTGTGCTTGACTCTTCAAGAATTAATTAAGAAAGGATCCCGCTAGGCTACCCCCAAGCTAGCGGCAAGGCCCTACTCCAAGGGGGTCATGATTATCATTACGAGAGGCTTGGACCGGCTCTGTAGACGAAAGGTCTGTCAATAGGGATAGTCTCGAGCAATAGGAAATGTGGGTGCTAGAGGGCACTTTGGTTGTAAATCGTGCATTGTTCCCAGAATCTGACGAGTCCCTTCGTGACCCAGGATGGGATCCTAGAACCCTAAATACTGTTATAAGGGTGGAATCTTGGTGAGCAGAATACCCTCGTGGAATTCTGTGTATCTTTCGCGGGGTCGAAAAGATATGGAATTTGTGGTGCCATGTGATTTGGAGCAGTTACTTCTATTAGATAGAAGGGATATATAATTTCTTCTGTATGGATGGGAGACAAAGATTAACTTGAAGATAAGTTAAGGAACTTGTTTGAACTTGTTTGCCAAAGGATTGCTTGCTTTGTTTTCTTGTATATGTTCTAAGTTACACGAATAAACCCTGTTCTTAAAAGGCTTAATTAATGAAGCTAATTTTAAATGCTGCACATAAATGTGGCAGGACCTAATTAGAAAACTAAAGCTATTAAGAGAAGCGGGTGGGCAGACCCCCGATGGGTCTGTCCTACAACAGGGTGGTCCCAGAGAACTAGGAGGCTTCTCACAAGGTATCATCGACGTCTGACGACCCTTAGGAATTGTTAGATTAGAATCCTAGTTCATATCGTTTTAGGGGATTGGAATGGTACTATGCCCTACAGGCAGAGAGGTTGAGCAATGCATCCCTCTCATTTCCCATTCTCTTTGAACCAAGTGCGATTGGGTCTACTTCGGATTGGGTATCTCCACATAAAGTAGGATGCCTAGGATTCAACACTAGAATGCTGTTAGGAGACCTTGGCCACTAGCAACCCAAATTTCAGGTCGATCCTAGTGGGTCCGGCTGTGAATGTCCCGTTGCAAGCCGGATTCGAGAAACCCTAGGTGCGACAAAACTGGAAACATTCCATGGGAGTGCTGAGCAATGACACTTAGATTCATTTCTGGATAGATCGCGAAAAGCGTGCCTAGACACCTGATGGGCAGCCACCTTACAAACAACCATTCGAGAAATGGGGGATTGACTTCATTGGGTCTATCAATCTCACGGCTCAATATTCACAAGCCAAATACATCATCGTTGCCACTAATTATCTCATGAAGTGGGTGGAAGCTCGAGCCACCCAAAAGAATGACGCAGGAACCACAGTTAAGTTTTTATGGGAGCAGGCAATCTCTCGATTTGGATGCCCCATCAAACTTGTTAGTGAGATCAAGGTACACAGTTCATCAATGAGGTGATTGCTCATATCCTGTCCACCTTTTTGATCATCCATCAGAAATCCTAACCATAAGACCCTCAGGAAAATGACCAACCGGAATCAACAAATAACATTTTGGTAAACATCTTGACCAAGGTAGTCTATGCTTCACGTAATGATTGGGATAACAAGCTAATGGCAGCCTTATGGACCTATCTGACAGCAAATAAAATGGCTATGGGGAAAATTCCCTTCAAGCTACCCTATGGAGTTGAGAAAATTTCACATGTAGAATTCTTGATTCCTAACTTGAGAATCGCTATTCAAGAAAGATGGGAGGGAAAGGAAGCATGGACGAAATGTTTAGTTGAGCTAGAACACTTGTCGATAACTCAACTTCTAGCCACCCATGCATTGATTTGCAAAAAGTCACGACGTAAGAGTTAGTTTGACAAGCACATCAAGCTATGCGATTTCACATAGGGTGAATTGGTACTACTGTACTCGATCAAGGGACATAAGCAAAAAATGAAGTTTAGGGGGTTAAGACCCTTCCAAGTTCTCACCATAAGCCAGACAAGTAATGTAGAACTCAAAACCTTGGACGGTGAGGGCACAGGATTCTTTAATGGTAGCCGTATCAAGAAGTACTTACCTCCCACACATCCACTTCACGGACCCTCGATGCTAGAAGCACCTATCAGTTTATGAGCAGCCACCATTACGGAGGTTGAAGATGAGGATGAGAAAGCTCAAGCTCCAACTTTTACCTGCACATGAGCATTACAGCCTGACAGACACAAGCCATTAATGCATTGATTGATGAAGGCGGTGACTTGAACATCATGACTTACAATCATTGGACTCAAATCAACAAACCATAGCTATAGGGGACTAATGCCAAACTCAGCCCATTTGGTGGCCATGCATTTGCACTTTTGGAAAAGTGCAAAGTTACAGTCTTTATTGAGTCTGAAAGGTTGCCCACGGTCTTTTATGTGTTACCAAATGCGAAAGATGCATACACACGGAATCACTATTAGGATGAACCTTTAAGAAGTAGGCTCACTGTAATGTCGACTACTAGTCACAATGTATTCACTTGGCCATAGGCAATGTACAAATCATCATAGCCTTCAGCAAAGGGGCTGTGTGATCTCATCACATTCTACAAAGCCACAGGTAGAGAAACCCACTATCAAGCCTTAGAAGGGGGGTCGTGATTTGTCACATCCTGCTACGAAACCTCAACACCACCAAAAGGCAAACCACGAAGCTTAAACCCTTGAATACTAGTTAAAATGGGTACCAAAACATCCAAGACCGCCACTTAGGAGCACCCAACCACAAACTTGTAAAGTATTACACGACGCAGCGGACAGAATCTAAGAAAGAGATAGAGAGTACACAACAGATAAGAGGAGAATCAGTAAATTATTTGGCTCCAAACAACTGATACAAAGATGGCTTTGTCCACCCGTGCGCTTCCATTGTGTGAAGCTTAGATGGCAATCTTGACAGAAGATAGGTGAAGAGCTTAAGGCTAGCTGGAACAACAACTCTGACTGGAAAGGTGAATGATCGATGGCTGTGAAGGGGTTTATCTTTTATAGCCCGCGAAGGTCATTAGGTCGGCGTGCTGACCGCCGACCTACCATATGAGTCTCCACTAGTCGGCCAGGGAATATTCCAGGGAATATTCCCTTTACCATCCTGTCACCTTTTTGCCATCCGGTCACATAGACCTCATCTGATATACAAGTCAGGACTCAACCAATGTCTGGGCTCACATTTGGCTTCTCCTCATAATGGGGGCCTTACAACTTTGAGCACCATGGATCATTGGTAGCACCTAATGAGGGTGGGGCATTGATCATATCTAACACCCCCCCTCAATGTCCACCCATAGGTGAACTATCTCCTCGGGCCAATGCCGAGTCCCTGGAGATGAACTTGAAGCAGATCCTTCGTAAGTGCTTTGGTGAAGATATTTGCTTCTTTATCCTCTGTTGGATAGTAGACCAGTTCCACTATCCCATCCTCCATCAAATCACGCACATAGTGATACTAAATCTCTATATGTTTGGTGCGTGCATGAAACAGTGGATTTTTGGCAATGGCAATGCAACTCTGATTGTCACATCTCAGCACAGTTGGTTCTTCATCCTGCACTCCCATATGCCATAGAATCCTTCTCAACCATACTGCTTCACATGCAGCAAAACAAGCTGCATTGTACTTTGCTTCGGTAGAAGACAATGCCATTGTTGGCTACTTCTTAGTAATCAAAGATAAAATTCCTGAACCCAAAGAGAAACAATAACCAGAAACTGACTTCTTGGAATCACTGTCTCCTGCCCAATCTGAGTCACAGTACCCACAAGAGAAGTTCCGAAATTGTATGTGATACCATAGTCAAGAGTTTCCTTCAAGTATCTGAGCACCCGCATCCTAGCCTTCCAATGACTCTCATGAGGTTTGTTTGAGAACCTGCTCAAAACACCAACAACAAAACTGATATTTGGTCTGGTGTTACACAAGTAGATCAGACTGTCGACCAACCTCCTATACCTCCCAATGTCTGCTCGTGCTGATGTATCCTCGACGAATAACTTTGCATTCATCTCCATAGATATAGCTATCTCCTTGCACTCGGTCATGCCAAATGCCTTCAAGATCTCCCATGCATACCATTTCTGAGAGATGAAGATCTTTCCTGGCTCTTGCCAAACTTCAGTTCCCAAATAATAGTGTAGCAAGCCCAAGTCTGTCATTTCAAACTCAGAACTCAAAGCCTTTCGAGTTTGGTTGATCATATCTTCATAGTCACCTGTAATAAGTAGGTCGTCCACATATAGGACAATCACTACAAACTTTTTACCATCCCTGTAAACATACAAGTTAGCATCTGAGGCACATCTTTTGAAGTTTAGGTTTAAAAAGAACTTATCTATCCGCTGCTGGTACCATGCTCTGGGGGCTTGTTTCAGCCCATACAATGCCTTCTTTAGCTTACACACTTTGTTCTCTGAATGGGGGGCCTCAAACTTTGGTAGCTGAGCCACGTACACCTCCTCCTTGAGGTCACCATTTAAGAACGCTGACTTAACATCCATTTGGTACACTGGCCACTTCTTGTGGGCAGCCACTGCAAGTACCGTGCGAATAGAGGTCATTCTGGCAGTTGGGGCAAATGACTCTTGAAAATCAAACCCTTCAACTTGTGAAAATCCTTGGGCAACCAATCTAGCTTTGTACTTTTCTAAGGTACCATCAGCCTTGTACTTTACCTTCCAGATCCACTTGGTGCCAATAACCTTCCGCTTTGTTGGTCGATCCACTAGCTCCCAAGTGTCATTCTTCATTATGTTGTCATACTCAGCCTGCATAGCAGCCTTCCATGATGGATCTGCAAGTGGTTCTTCTAAGTCAATTGGCTCCTTTACTTCTCTCATAATCTCAACCATCAAGGCCATATTGACTATGTGAGCAGAAGCCCTCCTTTGCTCCTCTATTCTCTGAGACCTCCTTGGTCCGTCTGCCTTCTCCTCAACAGATGCAGGCATAGGATTATTGTGGTCATAGAGCTGCTTCACCCAGCGCGGCAATGGCTTTTTCGGTGGGGTGATGTCAGGTTGGTGAAATTTTTCCTCATCATCTGAAGATGATGCTTCCTCCTCCTTAAGGATAGGGATAGCTCTCGGGACAGGTTCATAGTGGACTACTTCTTCACTTGATGATAAAGTGGAAGAACTTGCCTTCTCCTCCTCCACTGTATGCGGCTCCTCCTTGAACACCACATCACGGCTCGTGATGATCTTCTTTGCCTCTTGGTCATATAATTTGTAAGCCTTCTGCTCATCACTATAACCCAAGAAGATACATTTTCTGCTTTTTGGTTTTAACTTGTTTCTCTTCTCATCTGGAACATGTGCATAACATTCACATCCAAAAATTCTGAAATGTGAGACAGATGGTTTCTTACCAGTGTAAGCTTCATGAGGTGTTTTTCCCTTGAGAGCCTTTGTGTAGCTCCGATTTAGAATGTAGACTACAGTATTAACAGCTTCAGCCCAAAAATGGTTAGGCAATCCCTTGCCCTTTAGCATGCATCTTGCCATCTCCATAATGGTGCGATTCCTGCGTTCCACAACACCGTTCTGTTGAGGTGTGTGAGGTGTCGTCAATTGACACTTGATCCCTTTGCTCTTGCAAAAGCCTTCAAACTCCTTTGAGTTGAACTCACCACCACCATATGTTCTAAATTTCTTCACACTTTTCCCTATTTCATTCTCAACAAGTTTTAGCCATTCTTTAAACTTACCAAAAGCTTGAGCCTTATCATGAAGGAAGTACACCCACATCTTCCTACTGTAGTCGTTGACGATCAACATAAAATAAGAAGATCCCCCCAAGGCCTGTGTAGGCATCTTACCACATAAGTCAGCATGCACTAACTCTAGAGGAGCCTGTGCTCTATTCTTGCTTTCTTGTGGAAATGCCTTTCTCTATTGCTTGCCCATCATACAAGCTTCACATGGTTCCTTCAATTCAGTTATTGTAGGTAGGTGTGCAACCATACCTTGATTTTGCATCTCCTTCAACACTACAAATCCGATGTGTCCAAACCTTTCATGCCAAAGCTTACTTGTGCCCATTCCAGCGGTGGCTATAAGAGCACTTAGCTCATATAGGTTGTTCCTTCTTTCTCCTTTGCCAACAATTGTGCCAGCACTATCAAGAATTTCTGCACCTGTCTTCTTGAACCTCACTTCATTACCAATATCAGTTATGGCAGCACAACTGATAAGAGATTTCTCCTGATTTCGGGAACATACAACACATTTGAAAGCTTCTTGACTTCACCAATTGCAGCAACAAAAGAAATAGTACTTGTGCCCGCAATAGGGTATTTAGCATCATTTCCAACTATCACAGTGATGGATTCTTGTAGAGGCTGCATAGAATTGTATAGACCTTATTTGTTGGTCATGTGACGAGAGGCCCCACTATCCAACACCCATGAGTCAGTGGTAGATTCTTCTTGCGCCGAGGAGCACACTTCCTCAATGGTCGCCATGAATAATTCCAACTCTGCTTCAGCCGTGGTTGTCTCTTTCCCTTTACTTTTAAGGGTACCATTCTTTTCATCTGCCTTCTTGACACGACAATATGCAATTGCATGTCCTTTCTTCTTGCAGTAGAAGCACTCTCCTTGAAACTTCTTCTTGCCGCCCTTCTTCTTTTTGTCACCATCATTTTTGGTGGAGGAACCACCTTTGCCTTTTGCATTGGCAGAGAATATAGCATCTCGATTGTTGCTTCCTTCTCGGGCTTTCAGCCTCAACTTCTCCTCCATCAATAATGCACAAAACTCCTCAAAAGTCAAAGCTTGAGGTCTTACCTGAGTATTAAGGGTAGTTACTAGTCCATCAAAATTTTGTGGACAAATCCGAAGACACATTCGAGCTATCTCTTTGCTAGTCTTTTGTATCCCAGTGCCAGCCATCTAGCCGCGCAGATTCTTAATCCGAGTGATGAATGCTTCAACCGTCTCTCCTTTAGCAAACTTCTCCGTTGCTAGTTGATTCTCCAAGTTTTGAATCCTTGTTTGATTTTGTGTTTCATACTGACTCCTTAGTACATTCCAAGCCTCTGACGCTTTGATTGTATGCTGAATCAAAGTCAGAACACTGTCAGAACAGCTTGTAACTAAGGCACACAATGCATCCGCATTTCTTCGTTTCCAAGCTCATAGAAGATCTACATTCGGAGGAATCATCACACTAGGATTTGATGGGTCGGGGGTAGGCTGTGGTTCTGCGTCAGTCCCCAGCACAGTCTCCAGAAGCTCCTAAGAATCAAGGATAGTTGTAATTTTGAACTTCCACAAGGTGTAGTTTGTACCATCTAACTTGCCTTCGCTGAAGGTTGGTGGATGAATCCTCAGTGTTTGAATAGCCGTACAGCAGCGCCACCTCCTGCACTGCTTCCTGATGCGCCAGAACCGCTTTCGAAAGTCGACATAGTTTCTCTTTGCTATTGAAGCCTTTGCCTCTTGCACACTCTTTGATCTCTAGAGCCCCCTGGGCTTTGATACCATGTAAAATATTACACGGCACAGCAGACAGAATCTGAGAAAGAGATAGAGAGTACACAACAGATAAGAGGAGAATCAATAAATTCTTTAGCTCCAAACAACTGATACAAAGATGGCTCTGTCCACCTGTACGCTTCCACTGTGTGAAGCTTAGATGGCGATCTAGGCAGAAGATAGGTGAAGACTTAAGGCTAGCTAGAACAACAACTCTGACTCGATGAAAGATGAATGATCGATGGTTGTGAAGGGGTTTATCTTTTATAGCCTGCGAAGGTCGTTAGGTCGGCCGACCTACCATATGAGCCTCCACTAGTCGGCCAAGAAATATTCCAGGGAATATTCCCTTTACCATTGGGCCGGGGGCGCTGCCCCTGGACCCCCGCCAGGGGGGCCGCTTCCACGGCCCCCGGACCCCAAAATAGGGGCCCCTTTTAACTCCCTTACCCCGCAACTCGATGCCATGCGCCTTGAGTTGCTACCAGCTTAACCACTCCGTCTAACCCAAAGATTAGACCCACAACGGTCACCTTTTTTCCATCCGGTCACATAGACCTCATTTGATATACAAGTCAAGACTCAACCAATGTCCGGGCTTACATTTGGCTTCTCCTCATAATGGGGGCCTTACAACTTTGAGCACCATGGATCATTGGTAGCACCTAATGAGGGTGGGGCATTGATCATATCTAACAAAACTCGTAAGGCTAGGAACCATCCCTCAAAACCTAGGAGGGCCAAAAGAAACTATAGGCCATGATGAATGGTCAAGCTGTGATGGGTCCCCAAGACCTTATTGCAAGTGCAAGGTTATCACGAGGGTAATACCTGGTTTTGGGTACCTAAAGCCTTGATGGCCAAGCACACTACCCAAATGCTGCCCTCAAGCTTTAACCACACAAAGAATAAATACGAATCAAACATCAATGCCATAAAAGCCCCTAATTGTAGGGCCTATTTTCCTTCCAAAACCTAAACCCATTGTAACTCAACAAGTCTATCGACCCAAACCACATCGCGCTACTCCTAAACCACCTCATGCTCGTTGTGCTAGTACCCCAAGCATGTGGTAGTGTGACACCCACTACACGGGCTGCCCCTAGTGCACCACTGCTAGAACTGCAACCAGAGCTGCATCCGATAGCTATGGGACTATCAAGCTCCACCAAACCTCATCCACGTGCCTTAGACCCTCTTACCAATGGATATCCACTCTAACCCTGGCCACCGACCTACCTAAGAATACATGCAATGACTTGGTTTCTTGCCATAGATGCTTGGATGTTGTGTTTACCATTCTTGCTATAAGAGCTACGATGGGCTGGACATAGGTCTTTTATACAAGCCTTTAGGAACAGAAGTGCGCACGCTACCTTGCTCATGGGAGGAATCTGAATTTGTATTTGTCAAACTACCTAGTAGCCAGCCGAGGAACTCATTGTCACACCGAGCTCTCCATTGAAGAAGCACGCAACCAATGCCTAATCACATCTTATGTCAAGAGCAAAGTTCTTGCTAATGGACCAATAAATTGATCAGTTGAAGCAGCTCACTACCAGCAAATCCTCTTTCTTACGTAAATAATACGCTCTTCGACTTTAGTGGGAACAAGAAGGCTACCAAATCATGACTAATGCTGAGTAGCAATGGGCCATTAGGACCTCCGAGTATGATCCCACTTACGTAGCTCCTACCTCTTTTAGGGTGTTGACCATCACTCACAATCAATTATTGGAAGATCATGTCATGAGCCACCCTTACCTAGATCGATTCCTTATTGAAGAAGAGCTGCACATTGCTAGCAAGATCAACTCTAGTGATCTTATAAATGATGTCCTAACCTATATTACACACGTAGGCACCATACCTGACGATATGGACTGCCATGCTTAGTTGGAATATAACTCCCAATTCTATGCCAGGCTTCTACAATGTCACGTCCCACCCAAAGGCACTTAAATGCCCTTAGCCCTTCACTCTCCAATCCTATGAAGGATTCAAATCATTCCTAGGGGAGGGAGGGGGTAAGGTGGAAAGGAAACAAGCATAAAAAGAAAACTGGAAAAGAAGAAAACAACCATGCCTTAAGCGTCAATCAATGTTGAAATGACAAGACTTAGAATGTGAAAATTTTTATCACGGATACTTTTGAATCATGCGGATTGCTTAAAGAAAAAGTTTTACTCTATACTTAAGCATTTCACATTCTTAAGAAGCTTTCATGTATGTTTTATCTACCTCTTCGTGGAAGTTGACTCAAGAAAACTAATGGTGGGCCATGCTATATGACAGGAACCTTAAATGGCAAAGAAAGATAAAGGTGGTTAGCTCCTATTCACGGAGGAAGAGTAAGAAAAGTATTGCTTGAAGATAGAAACAAGGGGTTACAACCAATTCACATTCAAGCACACCCTAAACCTAGAAGACACCATCATGGAAGAGCTAGCCATAAAACAACTTGTAGACCCGTACGGTCTACAAAAGTACGTGGAGAAGTGTGTAAAATTTATGAGGAGTTTCAATATCAAAAGAAAGTGTGGCACCGTGTAAATACGAAAATGGAAAGAAGCCCATTAGGTAGAGGTGGAATTGAGCCCTCCAATGGTGGACAAGGCCTTGGGTTTGGCTAGCAGGACACAAAGGCACCCAAAGAGTGACGTGTATTGCATGCTGGGGATGAGCAAGGCTGGCGTGTGCATAGTGGATGGGATATGCTTGACAGACATTCAAAACCCTAAAATCAAAATGCATGCAAAGATGATTCACACCCTCTTCTCCAATCAAAGGTACAATGCCCTTATGAACAGAATCAAGGTTCCATTGTTGGAAAGCATTGCAGTTGGATCCCCAGATGAGGTGGACTGGAATGCCTTCCTGCAAAAAACCATCAAAAGCCCATCAAATTCTCAACAAAAGCCTTGACCACATGCACAATAGTAGTAGGAGGGGAGTCCATGGCCTCCACAGCAAAATCAACTAGGAAAAAGTCCTCCTTCAAGGCATCCACCATCAGGTTCGGTGGAGTACTAAAGGACATCATCCAAGAGGCCCTGAAGGACACACAAAGAGGTGAAGAGGAAGTAGGGGAGACCTCTGAGTGATTGACATACCCCGAGTAGGAGCAATCGAGTGAGAGGACTATAAGTGATAGGGAAGAGCAAGAGACACAGTCTGTGGCTAGAGAGAGCACAAAGCGCAAAAGAAGAGAACCCCATTGAAACTAGAAAAGGAAATAAAATAAATAATGTTAAAGGAGGAACAAGCCAAGCTGAAGAGGGCCCAAAGAGAGTCCAAGAGGGCTAAAGAAGGGAGAAAAAGAAAAGTAGAGCAAGAGGCAAAAGAGTTGAGGATAAAGGAGACATAGCCAAGGCCATACATAGGTTAATAGAGGAGACCTTGTGTATGGAAGAGCTAGCCACCATGAGCCCTTGAAGGGAATGAGAGACAAGCAACAATGCCATGGCCTCAAAATGTGAAGTAGTGCTGATAATATCAAGCAAGGGCAAGGCCCCAATGCACCCCTTCCCATCAATCTTCACGTTCCATGCCACAATCACCTTGATTGCCCAAGATGCTACAATTTCCATGGACACTAGTAAGTTAATGTCCATGATGCAATTTTTGGTAACGAAGATGTAAGAGAAAGCTCCAGATTTAGGAGTAGGGGTCCTCGGTGTAGGAGCTAAAAGAGTGACCGATAAAGCCGATGCCGAGTCAAGGCAAGATCCCAAGTGGCAAAAGCTAGAGGCCTCCATGACTACAACATCCCCCACGACACCCACGGCCCTCCGATGGTGGAAGAAGCCCACTAGGTAGAGGTGGAATTGAGCCCTCTGATGGTGGACAAGGCCTTGGGTTTGGCTAGCAGGACATAGAGACGCCTAAATAGGGATGTGTATAGCATGCTGGGGACAAGCAAGGCTGGCGTGTGCATAGTGGATGGGATAAGCTTGGCAGACATTTAAAACCCTGAAATCAAAATGTAGGCAAAGATGATTCACGCCCTCTTCTCCAATCAAAGGTACAATGCCCTTATGAACAAAATCGGGGTTCCATTGCTAGAGAGCATTGCAGTTGGATCCCCAGATGAGGTGGATTGGAATGCCTGCCTGCAAAAGACCATGAAAAGCCCATCAAAAGCTCAACAGAAGCCTTGAAAATAGGCACAACAACAGTAGGAGGGGATTCCATGGCCTCCACGGTATGCCAAATGTGCTCACTTGTATAGCAATCCCTTGTAAACTATCATACATTTGTAAGAAAATAATTTTAGTTCATTGTTATTTTTTACAATGGATTGTTTTACAATAAAACTCTATCTTAAAGTTTAGTATGTTTCACATTATCTTTTTAAGTTTATCATCATTGAGATAAATAAACTGAACCAATTTTTTGGCATTTACAATTACTCTCCAGCCACAAGAGTAACTATCATCATGATGAGGACACTGCAATCAACAATATAAAGTAAAACTAAGAAACTTGTTTATGGTAGTTTTTAGGATAAATTTTCTTTGTATGTTCCAACCATATTAATCAAGACCTTACCAAAACTTGTCTATATTACATTGTTGCAAGTAAGTTAGAAGGCATGGGAGGCCTTTTCTCTAGCACTTCAATCAATCTTTACACAACTCAGTACTAAAAAGGTAATAAAATTTAGAGTTATTACAAAAGAAAGATCAAAATATTTAGAGTACTTGTAATAAAAAGATCAAAATATCAAGGAGACCCTAGATTATATAACTTACAACTTGACATTTCCATGGCTTCCTTTTATAAAATTGATGAGGAAACATTGCCTCTCCACATAGTCTATTCCAATTAGGCTCTAATGAGAACTGAAAACAAAAATATTTCAATAATCTAGCAAAATAAGATCTCATAAAATCTAACAAAATATCAAATTACTTACTTTTCATTGTATGGAATTAGAAGAAGCTCCAAAGATTCAAAGTCAATTGAATTGAACCAATGGTCAAAAGCACTTGCATCAAGCTCACTCCTCATATAGTATGAGATAGACGGATCAAGAACCTCAATCTTTTGTTGTATATCGAAGGGGAGCTCATGCATTACACACCTAGTAAAGGAATGGAGATAGTAAGCATCAACATGAAAGTCTATTGCTAGAAAAATATGGTGAGTAAAAGAAAATTTTGGTAAACTATACCTCATTCTAGCAATAAGAATCAAGTAATTTACTTCTCTCACTTTATTATTGAGAATTTGAACACAATCAGAGTCCAAAAATACCATATTAGATCTTTTGTTAATATCACCTGGTAAAAAAACAAGAAATGTTGAAACCCTTAGGGTCATCCCTTTCAAGAAGGGTAGATAACTCCTCTTCAAAAGATGAGAGTTGTTTTGCTTCCTTTTCTTCTTCATTCTTTCTTTTATACTCCCTCTATTTATCTCCTTGTTCTATTGTTGACTTTTCCTCTTTCTCATGTTGTCTTGTGTCCTTTACATGCGTAACATCTTCAATCTTCAGACTAGGATCATTTTTCTTCTTTCTATATGGAGGCACATTTAAAATATTGAAAGCCTTCACATCAGAAAGAGGTACTACCTCAAGGACCTTTGAAAACCTGTATCTCAATCCCCTAAGAATTATCATGTCTTTATCCATAAGCGTAAGCCTATGTGCATGAGCAACAACACATATATAAGAATCTTGGAAAAACTCAATTAAAAAATCCTATGGAGCCTCCTGAATACAGTTGAGACCTGTCCTAGTCCATCTAAAACTATGTAGACTATGCTTGTCGCAGATTGCTCTGAAAAGCCTCTGAAAAGACAGCTTTGGAACTCAAACCCTTCATTGCACTTCTAATCTCCTTAAGGCACCTCACATGCTGTGAGAACCTTCTTCTTGGCTTTGATTTTCGTGTAAATTTGGAAGGCTTGGAGGACTGGTGGATCTTTGAAGCAAGACCTCTAGGATCAACTTTCTGCTTCCTTGCAGTGACCTCAGTTCTAGCCATTTGAAACATTAAAAAAAACAACTAGTACAAACAAATTAGGAAAGGTCTCTAAGTAGCCATCTACAATCACTAAGTAGCAAGTAAACACTAATCACATAGTCTAAATCCAATTTCAATAAAACAATACACAAGATGTATGAAACACGAAGAGGCATTTTAGACCAGGGAACTTAACACCATATCATGTTTCATACGACCCAAGGGAAACAATGTAGGCTCAAGTTGTATGAAATGTGAGGAGGCCTTACTTGGAGAAGTGAACATAACATCAATTGTGTTTCATACATCACAACAGAATGATGGTAGGCCTTAGTTGTATGGAACGCGAAGAGGCCTTTCATGGACAAGAGAAACCTAATACCCATCGTGTTTCATATGCGCATATTCTTGCTATATCATTCAAAGAACAATATGTGGTATCCAATTACTTAGTAGCTTCACCTAGTACCTTCTAGTAACATTTTTTGGCTCACTATCACGTAGCAAAATTTATATTTAGAGGAATTTATATTTTAAATTTTATAGTTCGACTCATCTTTTAGACTACTTTATGGGCAACATTATTTACCCTAAGCATTTCAACTTTGTAATATATGTTGTTCCAATAGACACATGCATTTGGAAGATATTGAAAGGTCATAGAGGATATTGAAAGGCCATAGAGGATATTGAAAGTTCTATAACGTGCATGTGCATGTGCATGACGTATGAAATGCGAGGATGGATTAAATGGACAAGAAAAAGCTTACACCCACGTCACAATAGAAACAATGGAGGCCTTAGTCGTATGAAATGCGAGGAGGCGTCACATGGACAAGATAAATCTAACACCCATAGCGTTTCATATGTTTGGCATTTTTGGGGATGATTTGGTAGAAATTGTCAAGGGATTTAGAGCTTACTCATATTTGAGCAAAAAACTTACATTCTCGAGGGTTTGATGCATATGTTGGGCGATGAAGCCTTCTTTAGTAGCCTTGTGCTAAAGAATAATTTTGCACTGCGATCAAATTAGCATTTTGTTGGTCTGGTTGAGCATACAGAGAACTTTGTTGTTGAAAAAACTCTTTTGCAGTTCAGAAATCGGGTTTATAATGATATTGGTTTACATATGTGGCTACTATAATGTGTAGTTAATTTCACACGTGCGACTGCAGACCGTTTTTGCCTGAGAAGTTGTGCCACGTGCCACTTAATTTTTTGGCATGATAGCGCTTTTATGGATCCAACTTTTAATTTTTTTTCATTTTCATTTTCATTTTAAGTGCACCTGCTCCGAATTAGTGCAACGTACTTTTTGATCAGACATGCAGTGACCATTGGCATATATATATATATATATGAGCACTCAAGTTTGAGTTTTGGTTACTATTTCTTTCACATATCTTGTCTTGTCTTCGACCAGCTATTTATCTTCTAAGAATTACAAGCCAAACCAAGCATATTCTTACAAGAAACCCTTTATTCTTAGGAGCAAGGCTTGCAAATATCATGTATCACACTTTTCTTAATATTTTCCTATGCAATCCTAAATTTTGAGGCATTGAAGATGTTAGTTGGTTTAAGAGGAGAAAGATACATCAATGACTTAGAAATTATTTAATGGTTTTACTTTTTTTTTCGTCAACATTGTCTCGTACACATGTTAAACGATGTTTTTTTAATGTTCTTGATGGATTGTTTTGTTCAAATTTTCCAGATGTATAAAACACAAAATCATCAAATTTTTTACAAGTGACATGTGAAATACAATTTTGTGAACTATGAGGCGGTCTGAATCATTGTTTTCATGTTTCATGAGTCGTAAATGTTAAACAAAGTTTGATTGATGAGACTTGGAATTTCATGCTTTCTCTGCTCTGCAGAAAGTTTTAATTCATTTCATTCATCCTGTATTTCCTAAAATGTTTTAGCAATATTTTTTTATTCTACTGGATATGAAAAAATATGGATTTATATTATGCCCCTTATTTTTATTTTTGTTTTCTAGTTTTTCTTTTGTGAGTAATCAGGATGACTAAAAGGAAGTTGTCTTTAGAGGGAATGGAAAGGAGGATCTGGAGGATACTTGTGATGAAAAGCTATTTGATTTTTTTCATGCAACTGGAAATTCATGTAGATTTATTTACATCAGAGATATGCTCAATGTTCCCTTTGATTTGCAAGAGCTTTTGAAGGATCTTGAAGATAAATTGAAGGATTTCAGGGAGTTTTTATGATAGACATGTGGAAGGCCTAGAGATTGAGGGATTTGTCTATTATAGCGATGTAATGGAAGCTTCCAATGCTGCTAGACCAACTTTGCAAACAAGGTTTAGCCTTATTGATGAAGAGTTCAAGAAGTGGAAAGCAGATTGCCCTTTTCATTAGAATCAACAGCAATGTCTTCTTGTAAGGAAGCAAGTTGGATTTCTTGTATATCTTCAATATATGGATAGTTGTTCTTCAAATCATTCAAGGTCACAGAAACTAAATCATCATTTTCCACTGGCGACCCGATGGAAGCAAGTGCATCTGCAATCTTCTTCACTTTCATGTGGTAGTCGTTGATGCTCATATTTTCTCTTTGCACATTATGCAACTCTTGCTTGAGCTGCATTTTCCTGGCTTGCGTATTTGTGCTATACATTTTTGACAAAGTATCCCATGCCTCCTTTGGCGTACTTGCATCCTGAATATGCACAATCATAGAGTCTGAAATGCTGATAGACAGCCAGTACATAACTTTCCTTGCTCTCTCATGCCATGTTTTAAATGCCTGCATTTGCTGTTGATTGGGAACATCAGGAAGAACTGGTTCTTCTTCATTTCCTGCAACAAATTCCCAATATCCTTTTCCCATAAGGAAATTCGTCATTCTAAACTTCCATGCTTGGAAGTTGTTCTTGTCAAGCTTTTCAGTGACAATCTGTGAAAGAGAATCAGATGCCATTACAGAACACTGCAAAAAATTCTGTCACTGCAAAAAACATAGCTTCACCCTCACAAGGGAAAATCTGCAAAATTGGCGAAAGTGGTATTTGACCACACAGTCACTTCCTAGTGACGATTTTGCATCAACAGGCAACAGGGATGATTCTGTAACTCCCAATGTCTCTGTGCACAAGCATACGATGCAATTACTGCAGTAACTTTTCACCGACCTGTAGAACAGTGGCTGCACAGCATAAAACTGGGCTTTTTCCTGAGTGCGTGCAGAAAACTTCCGCCTCCAAAACAGGCCCCGAAATGGCCTCAAATCAAAAAAACAAGGTCGCCGAGGGCTAAAGCCCTCGCCCGCAGCATATACTGCCCTCTTGCTTCACCGCGAAGGGTGTCTCAACCTGAGACAATGCACTCCTGCACTTTCCGGCTGTGCTACCTGCAGAGATCTGCTCCCAAAACAGAAAATGAAAGCAACACTGCTCCTCTTACCAGAACACCGCGAGCTTGGCTTGCTTTCTTGAGCTCCTTACCATGAACAAGGCTCTGATACCATGTCAAGATTGTGGGAGAGAAGGAAGGAGTCTCGCTTGAAGCTTTCTTGCTTGCACAATGGGGGAAGACACACAAGGGTGGAGGCTGAAAACAGTTTTCCTCTTCTTAGTTGTGTAAGCCAAAAGAACTCTCATACAAAGAAATAGAAGAACCCTATATACGGGTCTCAAAACCAAACTCAAAATAACTAAGGTGGCATACTAACTAAGCCACAAACTAGAGTAGATAAGGATAGCTGTCATCTAGCTATTATTCATGGGCGGTGTACCAACCGCATCTGCAACTAACACGTGGGTGACATAAATGCACAACGGTCACCCTAGCATATCACGAGTGGAGCTCGATATCTCAACAATCATATCATGGAATATGAAAAGGAGGGGATATCTACAGAGGAAGAGTACTTACAAATTCAATATAGACTTGGTATTGATAACATGGGGTATGAAGAGAAACTAAAGTCTCCATTAGAGGATAAACCAAAAAGTTCAATAAATCTATACGATGATAGTCTTCTTGAAGAAGATGAAAACCCTAAGGTATGAAAGATACTTCTAAGATATCCATTGTGATTTATATTAGAGAATGTTGTGCATTATAGAAAAATATTTTTGGATATTTATCTACTGACATCTTATACTATTGTGATTTATTGTGCACATAGAAATTGAAGATGCATACAACTTTCTTGGAAGAGCAAAGGGCTCAAGGCCATTGAAGCTTGGCATCATTATATTGGAAGCTTAAATAATCAAACAGTTGCAATTTATTATAGCAGGTTGTCAAGCTCTCCAAGCTTACCAATAATGGCTTTGAAAGCTATCTCCAAGGTGTTTGGATCCCAAGCTTTCAATAGAGGTTCAGACAAGATAATTTTGGTGGAGAAGGGAGAAGTTGTAAGAGTTTTTGGCTTCATGCTTGGATACAATGGATCTAGAGAAGGATACTTTGGAGTTCTTGCCTCTTATTTGCTCTCCCATGTAGGAGATGCCAAGAATTCGAAATTTGAAGCTCCTTTCAGGCCATAGGAAACAAGAGTTCTTGAAATGTAGAGGTCTCATCGAGTGGGATGAAACGAAAGATTCCCTTAGAGGACCTAGTGAATTTTGTGAAACTAAAGACTCTTTTGCAACAGAGCCAAACTAAAAGATGTTAAGGGTTTCTTGAAACCCATCTTTTTCCATGTCTTTGTCTAGTTTGTAACCATTTAGAATATATTTGTTTTGCACAAGAGTTTAAATATCCCTCTTTTCTTCTTAAATTGGGTAAAAGATGATGTATTACATGATGCAATTGTGTCTTTGAGCTTGAATTTGTGCCAAATTTGTTTGTAGAACCATTGAAAGACCTTTAATAAATTATTTGCTTTGTATCTTCCACCTCCATGTCTTGTGTGTTTAAAGTATTTTATTCTTGCTTGATAATGTGATTTTTCCATACCTTGGGTTGACCAAATAGATAGAGATCCATATTTCTTGATGAAATGTGGAGCATGGTTGTATAAAATATGTTGCATAGTTAACAAATAAAGAAATTAAATTAGAAAACCCTATATGAGTCAGACAATAAAGAGACATACATATGCAAACTACTTACCATATAGTGAGTGAAGTGTTGATTACCCCAAGCTTGTGTCATTGTCTTTTTAAAAAGGTTCAATTGGTTTTTGAAGTCTTTGAGATCATCATCATTCCAGTCTATTTTATCACAATAAAAGAATACTTTGTCTAGTGTTTTCCAAACATTGGCTTTTCTATTCCGAGCTTGTCTATTATCAACATGATCCTTAACTGCATTGTGTAGGAACTTCCATTGATTGTATCTAATAGTTGAGCCACCATTCCTAGAGTGTCTCCCATGAAAGTCTAGGAACCTTTTAGCCTTCACTCCACCAATAGATGGCTTTTTGGAGACACAATTACCATCCTTACACTTTTGCAGATAATACTTTTTCAATCTTTGTTATAGCATCTGTTCTAGCTGATAATGGCTTCAACTTCCATGCAAATCCTATATAAAGATGAACAAGCTTTTCAATTATCCTCCAAAGTACATGAAGTGTACATATATGGGCATTCACTAAAGGAATATCTAGGACTAGCTTAAACTGTAGATCCTTGTTGTGCCTAGAGGGAGCTCTATTCCAATTACTTGAGTTCAACTCTATAGCTAGGGACATGCAATATAGGTAAGTAGATCTAGAGTTGGCTCCCTTTGATACATTGTACATACATTTAAGTGTCTTTAAGTCACCAACTATGTGCCACTCAATCTTATAGTTCCCAAATCCTTCAACAAATAGCTCTTCTCCTGCTTGTTATCTCTTAATAACATTAGGTATTGGTGTTCAATGAGAAACCCAATACAATATATCAAAATCCTCTATATCTACTTCGAATGCTCTTAGCCACTAGATGTTGTGTTCTGATTGAACACTAAATGACATTGAGTGATTGTAATGATATGATGAAAGTGCTCTACTCATCAAGGTAATAGAAACCCTCTCTTGTTTTGTACATTTTAGAATCTCACTTTCATCAAGTCTAACCACAAATCTAGCCACTCCTTGTGCCTCTTCTAGTGACAAGTCATAGACTCTAATCATTAAGCATTGTAGGGTGGGCAAGTCAAGGAAAATATTGTTAAATTCATTGAATAAAACTTCCTTTTTCTTTCCCTTGAAGCTAGTCTTGATATGGAAAGGCTTACCTAGAATCTCCATTACCTTGTTATTCACACTCTCTCTAATAGTTCTAATAACAAATGGCCTTGGAAGTATGCAATTATGTACTTGTCATTTCTTCATATTTAACTGTAAAAGCTGAAAAAGTTGTATATAAGCATCTCGATTGATACCAATATTATCTAGTGTCTTTTGCACTAACTCAATATCCAAAGAGAGATACTTTATAAATGAATCTAAGTATTGTTTCTTTGCCTTTTTAAATTTCTTCTTCTCCAAAATATCTTTTGAAACTATTGAAGGAAGAAGATGATAATAAAATTGAGATGCTTTCAAAGAATCTCTTTCACTTGCATTCAGTTGAAGAAGAGACCTAAACAAAATCAACATAAAAAATCAATACAATTAATTATAAACAAAGTTATATTTCATATTTTTAAGGTGGAAAAAATGTACCTTGATGCTTGGATTCTTTTACTACAACTACTTCTTCTCATCTGAGACTCTCAATATTTCTAAGAGCCTTTTGTCGATTTCGAATTCCTGAAATAGTTTGCTTTCTTTGGTAAGATTTGATGCGTTTCTCCAATAAATCAATCCTTTGTTGATAGCCTTCTAGCTTTTGCAGTAATTTGTTGTTATGTTTTAATAAAAGATGGTTCTCCAATTTGAGGACATCCTTTTCTGCAACCAAGTTAAGTGTATAGCCTAGAAACCCATTATAACCATCACCAATGAACCTCAACAATAAATAGCTATTACAGAAAGGCGGAGGAGTGCTATTTTTGCTAGGATCTTTGGGATATAGCCTACCATCTAACCAAAGATTAAGATTTTTCTTTCCTTCAAACCTAAGTATATGTTTCGTAGACTCTGTAATAATAGTGGGTTTTTTTCTCTTCCTTATCAGTTCATACTCACTATCCAATTCAATATGAAGATGATAGAGATGCCTTTTACTAGAGCTACAGAGATCATTGGATGACTTATCCATAGCTAAGGATGTGATTAGAAGATTGGATTAAAAAAGTATGCGAATTAGAAATAATAAGGAAAACGAAAAAATTAAAACTAGTAAGGATGGGAAAGAAAGAAGAGAGTGAGAATGGAGAGAAATAATCAAATGTCGAAAAAAATTCAAATTGAATATAGTTTTCACTTTAATGAGGATGAGTAAGATCTTCATTATGACAATCTAGTCACATTTATGGCAGCCTAGATTTCTAGGTTTGATGTGACCACGAGAATATAATGACAATGACCTATTAACAATTTTTGATATATTTACTTACCAAAATATAAAAGTTTTTAAAAATAAAAAATTAATTTTATTTCCTAAAATATTTTCTCTCTCTAGGATTACTTATAGGGCATTTTTGAGACCTCAAATCTCCCCTAATGCCATTTATTCTTCTTTCTTCTACTACATGTTCTCTAAGAGGGACTCTTTGATGCTCAACATGAGATTCTTTTGATCTTTTTTATGCACCTCTTGCTTTGTATATCCTCAAGAGATTCTTATAGTGGCGTGTCCCTATCTTCCTTGTACTTGGATTTCTTTTTTTCTTGCCGTCTTTCCCATTCATATGTGTTTTTGTAGTGCTTTTCTCCTTCTTTAATAATTTATTATCCCCTAGACCTCCCTCTCATTTCGAGGTTCTTCTGTCTTGATCTCTTTCTTTGTAAGAGAGTGGGTAAAGGCATGTATAAGGTGTGAAGGGAACATGTACATCTATCATTCTTTTTGAGTAATAATACAACTCTATCCTTTCACCTTCTAACCTTCTCTCGTATCCTTTCATGGACATCATCCATCTCTCTCCTGTTTTAGTCATTCTCTCTTCTTTGCAATCTCTTTGTCTCTCTTCTACAATCTTCTCTCTCCTCTTAGGTCCCTTCATGACAAGTGGTATTAGAGCTCTAGGTTTTTTATCCATTCTAGCCATTTTCTCTATCCATTTCTCAAAAATTCATTTCAAAAAATTCTATTGCAAACAAGTACTACATGTAAAGGATATAGATTGTGACTAGCAATGACTTGCAGGACACATGCAATTGGAAGAAGACAAGTTTAGAGATCTTTGAAGCTATAAGGGACAAATATGGATGCCATTAGGTTAAAATAGCACGTTTTCACTTAGTTCTAGGCTTTTTTGGAAGCCAGTTTTGGCAAAAGAGGACTTTATTGGAGCAAAAAGCGAGACTAGTCCTCATTGCCTTTGAAAGCAAGCTTCTCCTTCCATGTTTCTTCAAGATTTCATGATGGATTCACCAACATCTCTCTCTTCCTACATATTCATGGTCAAAATACATGCTCTAGCTTGATTCTTCTCACCATTCCAAGCAAGATTATAAATATTCATGAAGGCAAAATCATCATGTGGGCTACATTAGTATTTCAATTTTTTGGCACCAAGAATAGGGCAACACAATAGTTAGATTCATCAATGATTTTGTTCTTGGATGCTTATGGAGGCTACTCCTTAAGCATTGCACTAGCCATAGCTAGTACAAGGTTTGATTGCACCTTCTTCCATGGATAGTAGGTGATTTAAACCATTCTTCATGGTTGCTAATGTTGTTGAGGGATATAGTGTTGGAATTGACTGTGCTAGACACATAATTGATAAATGGGCTGCCATGGGAGCTTATTTGCTCAAGATATGAAGCAGGAATTGTCTGCAAGAGAAGGAAAAGTTCTTCTAGTCCCTAACTAAGACTTTAAAGAGTGGTATGACCTTCTATACACGTGCTTGAACTTCCTCTTTTTAGGCTTAATTGACTACCTAGTAAGAGGGAAAAGAGCATTTAGGCAAGATTCAAAAGCACCTCTGTGCAATTTGGTTTACTCTTAAGACTTCTCAATGGAAGGGGGGAAAGACCTTGGAGTATGAATAATGTTAATAAATGACATGAGAGCATGAACATAGCAAACAATTCTAGTAAGTAAATGAGCCTTAGGAACAAACATGGTCAATGGGAGAATTATGGAAAGAGTTGCATATAGCTTTGTTGTGTGGCATTCTAGAATGAGTTAGAAATGGCTTCATACTTTCCTCCAATTGTTGCATTAAGCTTTAATTTGTGCCAAGGCTAGAATGAGTCTGAAATGGCTTTAGACTTTCCTCTAGTTGTTGTTGAATAAAGCTTTGTTGTGTGCCATTTGAGAATGAGTTAGGAATGGCTTCAGACTTTCCTCCAGTTGAAGGTCATGATAGCTAGCTCATATCAAGTTTGATTTCAAGAGAACTTTATCGAGCTCTTCTTGAGTGGTTTGGCCTCTCTTATTTTCTTCTACTTCTTATGCCATATCTCCCTATTTAATTGCATTAGACTTAGACTTTAGCACCTCTAGACATGAAACCACAGGTGAGATTGTAGATGCAGGTGGACTTATGTTGAGATATCGAGCTCCACTTGTGATATGCCAAGGTGACCGTTGTGCATTTATGTCACCGACTTGTTAGCTGCAGATGCGGTTGCTATACCGCCCATGAATAATAGCTAGATGACAGCTATCCTTATCTACTCTAGTTCGTGGCTCAGTTAGTATGCCACCTTAGTTAGTTGAGTTTGGTTTGAGACCCATATATAGGGTTCTTCTATTTCTTTGTACAAGAGTTCTTTTGTCTTACACAACTAAGAAGAGGAACACTGTTTTCAGCCTCCACCTTTGTGTGCCCTTGGTTGCCCTGTTTTTTTTATTCGAGGCCATTTCGGGGCCTGTTTTGGAGGCGGAAGTTTTTCGCACAACGCACTCAGGAAAAGGCCCTGTTTTTTGCTGTGCGACCACTGTTCTACTAGTCGGTGAAAAGTTTCCATAGAAATTGCATCGTATGCATGTGCGCAGAGACATTGGGAGTTACAGAATCATCCTTGTTGCCTGTTGATGCAAAATCATCACTAGGAAGTGACTGTGTGGTCAAATACCACTTTTGTCAGTTTTGCAGATTTGCCCTTGTGAGGCTGAAGTTGAGTTTTTTGCAGTGACAGAATTTTTTGCAGTGTTCTGTATTGGCGTATGATTCTCTTTCACAGATTGTCATCACTGAAAAGCTTGACAAGAATAACTTCCAAGCATGGAAGTTTAGAATGACGAATTTCCTTATGGGAAAAGGATATTGGGAATTCGTTGCAGGAAACGAAGAAGAACCAGTTCTTCCTGATGTTTCCAATCAACAAAAAATGCAGGCATTTAAAGGATGGCATGAGAGAGCTAGAAAAGTTATATACTGGCTGTCTATCAGTATTTCAAACTCTATGATTGTGCATATTCAAGATGCAAATACGCCAAAGGAGGCATGGGATACTTTGTCAAAACTGTATAACACAAATATGCAAGCCAGGAAAATGTAGCTCAAGCAAGAGTTGCACAATGTGCAAAGAGAAAGTATGAGCATCAATGACTACCACATGAAGGTGAAGAAGATTACAGATGCACTTGCTTCCATTGGGTTGCCAATGGAAGATGATGATTTAGTTTTTGTGACCTTGAATGGTCTAGGAAAGGATTATGCACAGTTTTGAACATCGATTTCCATCCGTGAAAGATTTCCTGATTTTGAGGAGTTGATTGCTCTTCTAATTTCTGAGGAGCAGAGAAATGGTGGTGCATCTTCTTCAGGAGGAACTTCAAAAGAAGTTGTCTTCTACTCAAATACTGGAAGAGGTAGAGGCAGAGGTAGAGGAGGTCGATCTGGAGGTTGTGGTAGAAATCAGAATATGCATCAAACTCAAGAAAACCAGTCCTATGGAGGAGGACGTGGTAACTCTAGAGGCAGGGGGAGCCAAAGAGGTTGTGGTGGATGGCAAAGAGGCCAAAATGCAAACAACAATGTTGAATGCTACTACTATGGTAAAATGGGTCATATGGCTAAAGACTGCTATAAAAAGCAGAATGACATCATGAATGGAAAATTGCAACAAGGGAATTATGCATCTTCTAGTAGACAGGGTGATGACAGAAATGAGCATTTGTTTATGGTGCAGTACATGACCAATTCTGTGACAAGTACAGAAGAAAGCAACAATGTGTGGCATGTTGACTCAGGTGCATCAAACCACATGATAGGTCATGCAGAATGGATGCACGATGCAAGGAAAATGGAAAAACCAGGATTTGTGGAGACTGGTGATGATACTGCACATCCTATTGTGCAGATTGGAAATATTCCTTTGTCTATGCAGGATGGGAAAAAGAAATACCTGTCGGATGTATTTTATGTCCCGAATATCACCAAGAACCTGGTTTCTGTTGGTCAAATGGTTGAGCAGGGCTTGCAGGTCAGATTTAATTCTCATGGATGCTTTGTTGAGGATATGAAAAATAAAGGTCGCTTGATAGCAAAAGGAAAGGAGAAGGACAGAATGTTTACGTTGGATGCAGACATGCCTGAATTGAGTGCAGCAATGTTTGTACATGGAACCGGAGTAGTTGCAGATATTGATATCTGGCATAAACGCATTGGTCATGTTAATGTACAGCGACTTAAATCAATGCAAGCCCAAAATATTGTTGCAGGATTGCCTAAATTCAAGGTTGCAGAAATGCATAAGGTATGTGAAGCCTGTCAATTTGGAAAACAGGCAAGGCAACCATTTCCTAGACATGTTCAAGAGAGTAAGAAGCCATTGGAATTAATCCACTCTAATGTGTGGACTACTAAAGCTGCATCTATTGGAGGCTGTCATTATTTTGTCACTTTTATTGATGACTATAGCAGAAAAGTTTGGGTGTATTTTATGAAAAAGAAAAGTGAAGTGTTTGGGCATTTCAAAACTCTTAAAGCTATGGTTAAAAAAGAAACAGGCCTGCAAATAAAATGCCTAAGGTCAGATGGAGGGGGAGAGTACCTCTCAAATGAGTTTGTAAGGATCCTGCAGGAGCATGGCATAAAGCAGCAATATTCATGCAATCATACCCCACAACAAAATGGAATTGCAGAAAGGAAAAACATGCATATTGGACAGGTATCTCGTGCCATGCTCAACGAAAAAGACTTGCCAGATTTTAACTGGGCTGAAGCAGTTGCTACATCAGTCTACATAATGTTACTCTCTGCAGCAAAAAGGGTATAGATGCTATAATCCTTCTACTCGTAAGTTTACAGTGAGCAGAGATGTTGTTTTTCATGAGATGAGTAGCTGGTATAAACCAGTAAATGTGATTGATGATGTAGATGCACAAAATGGTAATGATGCACAGAATTCACAGCAGCAGTCACAAAATATTAGTGGACATGGAGTGTCCTCTAGCAGTGGTTCACATTCTTCGCCATGGACAGGCAGATTGAGATCAGGAGAATCTCCTCAAAACAATGCAGATAGTGGTATGCAGGTTTCACGAAAAGGAAAAGAGAAGGTAGATTAGCCCATGTTTGATGTGAATGCAGGTCACTCTTATGTGGATGGTGAATCTAGTGGCTCAGAACAGAGCATTGATGATGAGTTGGGTATTCCTTCTATTGTTACACCTGGAGTAAGGAAGACCAGGGATGTTTTGAGAGCACCTGGGAGTGAACCTACTTTGCGCAGGTCTACCAGAGCTAGGTATCCTGTGGATAGACTGAAATATGATGGATTTACAGCCATTCACTATGCCTATATGAAGTTGTCCCAACCATATTGATTATAAAAGATCGAGCTATGAATATTTTAGCATCTAAATCCTTGTATGCTCTTGAATGCATCACATGAGAAGAAAAGATTAATCTTATCCTAATGGTTGAGGATTACATCTATGAGACACTAATTGATTTAACTCTATTTTCTTAATATTTTGAGGTTTTTGGCCCAATGGATGGCAATGATCTCATATGTCCTTTTGATCTTAGAGGTTGGAGGATCATTTTGGAAAGGAAAATATTTGTTTAGAAAAGATCTCTCAAGTGGGTTATGTCAATTGGGTTCCATATTGTTGGCATTGTTCTAGCTCAGATAGGTTGTTGATAGTAGCTCTTTGTTTTAAACTAAATTTTAGTCTGCTCTATGGACAACAAAGGACAACATACATGGACTAAAAGCATTTGAAAAGACTTTCTTTTGATGTAGAGCACACCCCAATTGAAGTGTTCTATTGAGTTATCTTAAATATTAGATGATCATTTTAAAAAAGAAAATGCTTTGTTTAGACAAGATCTCTTAAGTGGGTAATATAAAATTGGGTTACATTTTGTTGACATTGGCAAATAGGTTGTAGACAGCTCTTTGTTTCAAACCAAATTTTACTGTGTACTATAAACAACAAAATATATCATATATTAGCTGAAAACATTTGAAAAGATCTTTGTTTTAATGTATATCACACCTTGATCAAAATCTCCTACTGAAAATTATCTCAGATTTACTACAACTGGGTCTTCTTGTAGACAACATGATGTCCCATGTCCGCAATTCTTATTTGGCCAAAGATTCATAATCAAGTATTGGATTTCTTTTCATTTCCCATTGATGTACATACAATGTACTTGATCATATCTCCTTTATTAATTCAAGATTCTTAGATTATCCATTGATTTATACTTTGTAATGTCTAAAATAGAGTAGTACTCTATTCTATTAATATCCCATACATTATAATAATTCCTAATCTTGTTTTGGAGGACAAAAACATTTAGGTAGAGATAGAATGTAAGGCAGTATGTAGGGGCATATAAAAGGTGTGAAGGATACATGTGCAATTATCATTTTATTTGGAAATAGTACAACTCTATCCTTTCACCATTTTATCTTCTCTCTTGTCCTTTCATGGTTGCCAGCCATCTCTCTCCTCATTTAGTCTTTCACTCTCCTCTACACTCTCCTTTGCAATCTTCTCTCTCTTCTCTAAGTTCCCTTCATGACATCCTTGATCTCTTTTCTTGTAACATCTCTACATAAATGGATATTGATAGTAGGTATTTTAGTAGCCCATCAAGAAACAATCAAGAATACTAACGTCTGGAGCTTGTTAGAATAACTGAACATTTGTAATCTTGAACTACTTGAGTACATCTCAAGGGGAAGCTCTACCTCAACCCCACAAGGATCGACTTGAAAAAAGTGACCTAATTTAAATACTATAGTCTCTTATTAGGCATCTAGCATTAGCTTCTGAGGTGATTACATTGTTATCATTCCTCAAGCCTAAGAAAGCCATTACTATACTTGGTTCAAAGAGAGTGAGAAACGAGAGGGAGCAATGCACGTTGACCCCTCTACCCATAAGTTATAGTCTTAACTACTTCAAGCCTTTAAAATGCACTGCTTGGGTTCTAATCATGATATGTTGAGATAGTCACAACATTCAACCCTTCCTAGCTTTGTCTAATCTAATATTTGGGCTATTATGGAAGCCTCTTATCTAATCAAGACCATCCTACCATTGAAAAGACCCGATAGGGATCTAAGCACCCATTTCACAAATCAAAGGGCTTCTTTAGTTTTCTAATTAATCTAGCATAGTTTATTCAGGCATATAGAAATAAGATTTGTTAATTAATTCTTTTAAACTATTCATTCATGCAATTTATGCACAAACATGAATACAAGAAAAATAGTCTTTTTGAAAAAAACATATATTTAAAATCTTAGTCTTTATTTCAACAAGTATTCTAGTCTGTATAACGTTCTATGGAGATTGTGAGAATATGAAGGAGAGTCATTTTATTTTGGTTCATCCAATTCACGTTTTTGGATTAATCTTTTAAGGAATATGTTTTCATAGAGTGGAAATAATGTAGTTGGGTAGGAAAATGACATATGATATGGTAATTAAAATCTTTGGAGAAAATTTGATATCAGTAGAGAAACTATACAAGGGTGATTTAATTCTTTGTAAATGTTTAGAGGATATTGGTACATTTTCATATAACATTTCAATGTAAATACTATATCTTTCTTTCCAGTATAGAAGGTGGAAGAAGACAAAAGATGCATGGATACCTTTGGACTTTGAGAAAAGTAACAATAACTTTACAATGACGAGTATTGAATATGCTTATTAGTATATGAAAAACGTACATTGGCAGATGTCAGAGAAACACTTCAAAGTCTATATGCAATATGGATACATGATATTGATTTGAGATAAATTGTGAACTGATTGGAAGAAGGGAAAAAAAAAAGCATATTTATGTGATGAGCTACCCTAGGAGGGCATTATATGATTTTCAAAGTCTTAAACTTACAACTTTTGTAAATCTGTAACGTGCCAGTTTATTGGCTGTCCAAGCATGTTTTCGGCAGTCCATCGAGAAACGAATCTAGGCATCGCCGTCCAGCAGCCCCACAAAATGTCCGAAGGTTTGTCGCCTAGTGTTTCCTGAGTTTGACTTGCAATGGAATGTTTGCGACCGAACACGCGAGGATCGACCTGAATCTTGAATCCCTAATGGTCAAGGTTTCCCGGTCACTCTACTATATGCGGAGTTACCCAATCTAAAGCAAGTCCATCCCCCACTTGGTTCAAGGAGAAGTAGAAACGAGAGGGGATGCATCACTCCACCTCTCTGCCTCTAGGGCATTATCCCATTCTGGTCCCCAAAGACGGTATGAATTCGGGTATTAACCCGCGCAGCCTAAAGTTTGAACGATGGTAAAATCTTGTGAGAAGCCTCCTAGTTCTCTAGGACCACCCTACCGTAGGACATGCCCGTCGGGGGTTTCCACCCACCCACTTCCCTCAATAGACGTACTTTAGTTATCTAATTAGCCCTATCATATCTATGTGTGACATGTAAAAGTAGCTTCCTTAATTAATCCTCTTAGGGAACATCGTTTGTTCATGTAATCTTATGGCACTAACATGAAAACAAATTTAAATAGGTTCCTTGGAAGCAAAATTAATAATAGCATTTTATCGGAGATACAAGTCTTGTTCAAAAGGAACAATATCCGCAAACCATGAGGATGCACTTTATTTCCTCCAAGATTCTGCCTTGCACTAGTAACAAGGGTCCTCGAGAATCTATCTCGAGTTACGATGATAGTTTGAGTAGGACCCAGAGGCAATGAATTTACAGCCAGAGTCCCCCTGGCATCCAAGCATCCTCCTACATTCAAACCAACCCGCGGAGAGACCTCTCGTGGCAGGTTTGGTCCACGTTCCCGTCACGGCTATTTAGAACCCCCTTGGCTAGGGTTGACAACCAACTGGGGGTGGTTTGGCGCACCCTCCAAAAGTTCAACCGGATTCATTATTCCCATTTCTTTTATGAGTTTGGGGTTATAGAGTCTTTTACAAGTGGTGTTCCTAAACTTACAAGCACAAACAATGGTGCAGACGAGTGCTCGGGACATTTGCTAAGGTGGGGTCCCTCTGTTAACGCTTAGCATTTGTCCTTCTTGCCTTGGCATAAATTTTCAATATCCTCTAAGGGTTAGGGAATACCTTCTTTCCGACCCCGCTCCTGTGTGATAGGAGCGAGCAATTACACAGTTGGATCTATATCAGATAGTTCTTTAGGTGGTAACTGTCCTAGCTTGCTAGCCTTTAGTCTAGGGTTCTGGTCTTGGAAAAACGACACCCGAACTTTCTTGTATTGAGTTGTGTCATGGTTAAAGGTGATATCATCAAGGTTTTTTTGGCTTTATCAAGGCTAGATGTAGGACAGAGAGACCAAAGAGTGTTTTACTTGTCTCAAGGTCCTCCTAGTAGTTTGGTTCACTTACTTTTAAACCCCTAATAAGTCGAGTTAAGCTCTATCCTTGTGTACATAGGGTTCATTTTATTGAACGGCCCTGAGCAATTTTAGCATTTCATATGTGCGACTTACGGTTATCTTTAAGATGAATCCCTAGCAGCGCAATTGAATTTGACAATGATGCCACACAATCTAGATGTGTGTCTTTCCTAAGATGATGATGCAATGCATGGCTTTTGCTTTTAGAAATTCATTTTGACGCGCTTATGCAAAAAATAAATAGAGACTTGTATTTTTATTTTGAGTGGGGGATGTAAAGTTATCACGCCTAATGCAAAAGCAAACCACTTCCCTTTGAAGGTTTATAGGAGCCTAGTACTTGGCTTAGTATTGCAATGACCTAGATATATTTAACTGTTATCATAGCAACTCACGATTCTCATGTACTTGATTCAAGCCTTTACTCCTACCTTTCCAATTTCACAAATCTTGCGATGCAAAAAAATACAATTTTCGCTTAGTGATGAATATGCTTAAACATCCTAACAACCCATTTTTTTAGTACCCTTCAAGCATGCCAATGCTAGTGCATAAACTAAAGCACTACGAACACAACCAATAAAGTCCTTGATTTTTAGTATGCATGAATGCAAAATATTTTTGCAATTTATTCATTCAAAATATGCTAAAGTGCATTAAAACACAATTTCCAACATGATTGAATAATGCAACCTAAATGATGGTTAGTTATCATAGACTTTTACTCGAATACTTCTCCCTTCCCAATGAATTCAGTCTATGTCCTTAAGGGCTCCCATCAAGGTAGGATTTATGGGATGCACTTGATTTACCAAGTGATGCAGTTCCTTGACTCACAGCTCCATTGGTTGAAGTGGGATTCACGTTTGATTGGACCTTACTTCGCTTGGGAGGCATCGTATAATTTCAGTTTTTTTCTCCGTGGCTACGCACCCAGGCTTTGGGGGAGTTGATTCCTTGTGGGAGGAAATTGACTATGGAATTCCTCAGAGGGGGGAAAAAGAAGGGTAAGCTTGGATGCTTTCAAAGGGGGAAAATTTCCCTCTCTCTATCTTTTCTCTTACTTTCTCTTGATCTCTCCCTCTCCTTCTCTTTTCTCTTACTCTCTCTCTTTTCTCTCACACCCTCTCTCTCCCTTTTCTCTCACTCTCTCACCAGTCGAATAGCAGCAATGATCTTCCTCTTCTCCTTTCAATGCCCAAGGGCCCTTTTATAGAGTATTGGGGGGGGGGGGGGATTGGTAAGGTATGGAGCCCCCCTGGCTACATCGTCATCCATGGCAACCCTCACCTTGTCTGCTAGTTGGCGGCATGAGTAGAGGGGATTTATTCTTTTTTTTAAATTATTATTATTTTGTTTAATTAGGGGGGAGGGTCATATAGCAGGAGGGAGGGAAATGCTACAAAATCTTTCTCCATGTTCCTTTTAATTGCTTTAGTTCACATAAGACTAGGATGTTTGGAATGAGATCTTCCATTATACTTGACTAAACTCATAATTTGAGAGAGGAATCTCAAAACTAATGCTTCACAAGGAAATAAGATAACAAATGAATACATCACAAAAAATCATTGAGTTAGTATACATTTTTATTGTATACAAGAGGTTATGTACACAAGGGCCTTCATAAAATTTCATCTCAAACATTCCTGATCGGGGTATCCATAGGTGTCTAAGGAGATGCCCTAGTCTCTAGTTGGCTGCTTGTTATCTTAGGAGATTCTCTAGGGGAGGTTTGGGCTTCACTTTCATTTTTCTAGGGTCTTAAGTGGGATATTCTGAGGGGCCTTGTCAGCTTTGTGTGGGAACTTTTTGGTATCCTTGAGGGAACTTGTCAGCCTTTTGTGTGTAGAACTTTCTAGTGCCCTTTAAGGGGTCTTACTTGGACTCATCCTTTGCACCTCCCTCTTTGAAGTTTCTTACTAGTCTCATCTTGTGTAGCCTTTGAGCGAATTTCTTCACCTTGATTTTGTTTGTTGTTGGGTTTTTCCTTAGTTGCACCAACCATTTCCTCTATGGTCCTCTTATCCTTGCTAGATCGAGGCTCCTTAGTCTTGGTTGTAGTTGGCTTCTTAGCACCAACTGACTTCTTGGTTTTGTAGCTGGCTTCTTAGCTACATCTAACTACTTAGCAGGAGTTTCCTTCTTGGCTCTGGCCACTCTTTGAAGTTTTGGGAAATTTGGGTCTGGAGGGACTTGAACATAGCTTTGAAGTAGAATTTTGATTGGTTGAGCCCTTACCATCCAAATAATTTATTCTTTATGGCAACCTTGTGTAGAATGTTATAATAAGAGGAGGTATATAATGATAAGAAACTATAGTTATTGACTTGTTCTCAATCATGATTTTTTGCATGAAGAAATCTCCAAGAATTTGCTATTACCTTCCATCACTAGGAAGAGGAGTATATGGCTGGTGAGGGACTTGGAGGTAGTAATTAAAAGTCTCATTATCATTTTTAAATACTTGAAACTTATCCTCAAGAGGCTTTTTGAAAACTTGTAGAGTATACTAGTACCAATCACTTGTAGTTTTCTTAGAACAAATCAATAGAAAAATTTAATATATACTTATAGTCTCACATCCCCATATTAAATACCATTGAGAGAATTCATTAGACATATTTTCCTAAATTTTTGGCCAAGATAAACTATAGTGTGATCCACATGAAATCAAATGTAGATGAGTATGATAATACAAAACAATGTCCATTCCTAAGCTTTTATAATAAGGCATTACATGGAAAAAGACATACTCCTCATGATAAGGAATGATGACATATTGAGTTTCATCATGCTTTATTTTCTACAAGGAGAAATTAATAGAACTTGCATTTATCTTTGGTGAGATGAGAGAATCCACCACAAATACATTTTTGATCTTATTAAATCATAGTGTGAGCATCTGATACCTATAAATAATGAGATAAGACATGTAATAAGCAAAATTGTAGGGTCGAGATCTTCTTTGTTTGGGTGTTATGACTATGATGCATTGAAACAAGGGTATGAAATGTGGGAAAGGAATGGGATGAAGAAACACAAGTTATCTATCATGGATTTGAATAAATATCACAATGGAGTGTAAACATACATTAGTAGCAATAGAATAATTGTGACATTTATTTCTCTATCCTTCTTATGAGGGAATATTATGCCCTCATGTGGAATGCTAAGGTATTGTGATTCTTGCTATCCAACATCTATCACCACTTTCCCTAGTATCTCATTGGGATTGCTACTATTTCCTTTTTTTCTAGATCCATAAGCATGTTAAATATATTTTCTTCCTCTCTTTCTTTATCATCACTCTTCTTATGTGATCCTCATCTTGCTTATCAACCAAATCATCCTTTTTTTTTCCCTCGTTAGCCAATTTGTCCTTTTGATTTTCGTTATGAGCTAACTTGTCCTTTTGAGCCTTCTTTTGTAAGTCTTTCATTTGAAGTTAGCTATTCAATGTCCATATCTCCCTACAGTGCTCCCTTGGATTATTTTGGAGCCCTTTTGTGCTCCATATTCAAATAGTTGGTTCACAATGCCAAAGAAGAAAGGAGGTTTTTATACTTTACCAAGGCTTTCCACCTAAAGAATGGGAGGTGCCTCCTTGGACAATAGATGTCCTCATGTGTGTGGATTGGACAAGAAACTTGTGAAACTTGTACCTAATCATCCTAGCAATGTGCATATCCTTTTCCATCATGTTATTCTATTGGCATGTATAGCACACACATAGTTATCTTAGAGGAAATCAATCAAACAATATTTTGTAGACTCTTGAGGACATGCCAAAGCAGAACTCTACCACCTAACTGAGACTGTAGCTATCACAAATGTCCTTCACAAGCCCAAGGAAAGGGGATGTGGGAATAATCTTATCAAATGACTTTTGTGCCTTTCTAATTTTCCTAAGTGCATTCATTTTTTGCTTGACTCTCTTTCTCATAGACATTTGTACCCTCTTTGTTCCCAAGTTCCTAATTCTCTAGGACTTGCCCTCTAGAGTCATTGTACTACTGGGGCATGAACTCTCTATGTCTCTATCATAGGTTGGCTAGGAATACATTCACTTGAACTGTGTGGATGGTTAGTGACTTCTAGTCCCTTTGGTGTCTTTGGCCCCTAGCCTTCCTCAAGATTTTCCCCTAGCTAGCATCTTCTTGATTGATGGGTGCCCCATCTCCCTTTTGTGTGTCATCAGGATCTTTGCTTGGAGTTTTCCTCTCCCTAGGTAGTTTGTTTTGTGATTTCTATTCTCACCTTTAAGAAGGATTTCATCTTGTTGATTAGCATCTTTTGGATTTGTTTCTTCCCTCTTACCAAGGCCTTCATCCTCATGATTGAACTCCCTTTGATTTCTATCTTCTTGATTTGCCCCTGCTCTTGTGTGCCCTTTGCTCTTATGTCAACTTTCTTTATAGTTTATCTCACCCTTGCCATTGAGTCTATGCCTTGGGACTGTAAGAGAGTAAATAATTCATTTAATAATTATACTATTTATAATTTGGAGATACATGTACTTTTCAACCCAAAACCTATGGTGTGTAGGTGGGGTATCTAGTAGTGTGGGAATATATTCCTATGTGCAAAAGGGTCTAGTTAGGCAGATGGAAATAACACATTAAATTACAAAAAGAGAACATCACAAAATCCAAATCCTTGGCATCCCAAGTATGACTAATCAAGAAATGACTAATTGGAGACTAGGATGTACATTTATATGTCTAATATAGGAGAATAGGGACAGAACCTTGCAAATTGTATTCCAATTAAGCTTCATCCAGCATCATAAAGCGATTCTCCCATTGTAACATCTTCAAGAAAGCACATAATCTTTTTCATTTTCACGAACCACAAAGCAAAATGACTCTTCTACAAGCTAAGATTGAATGGAAATAATCTCATAATATCGTAATAGTTGTCCCAAATAATATCTTCATTGTTTTCTTCTCTTGTGATGTCACAATGTCTCAAACTCTTCTATATAGAATAGATTGATTTAAAAAAATAATACACACACACAAAGTTAAATTAGATTAATGATCCATAACCCTCTCTTGGTTGTGGAGCTTCCCTCAAAAGGTTACACACAAAGTTAAATTAGATTAATGGTCCATAACCCTCTCTTGGTTGCTACTTTCTTTGTTAAAACTATCTAAGAAGACTATTACCCACTTTCCAAAAATGAAAAACATTCCCAAGCTTCTAACCCATCATAAGAAACCATACAAATACATACAATGGCTACAAAAGCATACAAGAGCTCACAAAAGCTACAGAAGGAAAACAAAAAGCAATAAAACCCATATCAATCAATCAAAAGCTATTCAAAGAGTGTCAAATTATAACCAAACACATTTTCCCTTAATCACAAAGCCTCAAAAAGAAGGAAAATAGAGTTGAACGAAGTCTCATAGGAGTAATTAGAACCCAATATCGATCAAATTGAATACGTTAAAACATTGAAACCAAACAAAAACCTCAATGAACTAAAAAAATATGTTCAATCTAGTCCAAAATCATCCCAATACGCTGAAAATTAATCATACAAGAGTGTCAAAACCTATGCAAGCATACACCAAATAGGCAATGAAGCTCCATGTGATCGGTGTTCAAGCACATCCACCACACATTTGATGGGCATACTCAAAGTCGACACAAATAGACATTAACATCACATTTGACATATAGTGCCCAGGTTGGAGAGTGACACATAATCACAGCATAGAGATCAAACAGAAAGTGTACTAAAACTCAATTTGACATGTATTACCAAAGTAGAGACCAATACATCAATTCGGGACCAAAGGGTCATAACACAATATAAGGGGCTAAAAACTTATTTGATACAATGACCAAGGAAATACTACCACTAAACACAAGGACATGGGAAACAATACAAGATAGAAAATCCTATGAGAGCACCCAAGATGCAAGTCAAAGAAGACTTGGCAGAAAGACTTAGGCATGGTATGGCATGGAGCAAGAGAACTCCTTGTTTAGTGCTTGGCCTCTAGGATTATGAGTATGCTTGAACAACAACCAAGTGCAATGCTTTGCTCCCTACCATTATATAGGCCGCTACTGATAATGAGACATTCTCTTTGCCCATGTGTGGTGTTTGGCATCCTTTACTATATTTGCACTCGTCGACTCCTTAATGCACCACTCTTATCCTCCTTGTTTCACTTGAAGCTAGTTCTGTGCTGGAGGCAGGCTAGAATGGTCGGTGGGGGAAGGGGAGGTACTAGAGGGCAAGGTTATGGGCCAAAGTCGAGGTGCTACTGCTGGGCCTCTTGGTGGGTGGTGGAGCGATGGGAGGGGAGTGTCTTGGAGGTGGTGGTGGTGGTTGATGTGAGTCCAGAGAGGGGTGATTGCAGAACATTGTGGATCCCAGTGTTAGCATTTGAAGAATATGGCCTGCGCTTGGAGTTGGGTGATGCTATCCAACTTCATGATGTCGAAGGTGTAGGTGGAGGCGCTTTCAAACAATAGATCATCCGAAAGTTGGCTAGCATAATCTTACTACTAGACATCATCAATAAAGGTGAGTTGGACATGCTGGTAGGCCTCCAACCATTATCACTAGATGTGGAGGGTAGTGTCTTTCTAGCAAAATTTCTTGAAGAGGGCAGTGTTTGCCTATTTGAGGTGGTTCACTTGCATGGTGAGCTCCTACTCTGCTTTGTGCATGGTACCAAGTCAAGAACCCATTAATGAAGTTTAGTGATCGGTGTGCCATGTGTAATCGATGTCCAAGCATAGTCGCCACTAAAATGACAATGAGCATACTAAGAGCTTACATACACAAACAATAACATCACTTTCAACATATAGTGCCTGGGTTGGAGAGCGATATACAATCACAACATAGAGATCAAACACAAAGCATACTCAAACTCAATCCAAAATGTATTATTGAAGTAGAGATCGTTACATTAGTTAGGGACAAAATGGTGGTCTAAGAAGCAAAATATAGCTATTCCCTCATATACAAAGATTGAATGCAAAGTCTTGATTACAACAACTTATGAAGCGATATGGCTAAAGAGATTCTTGCAATAACTTGGGTTTATGGATACTTTGATCCCACTTTTATCTTTTGTGATAACATATCAAATGAATCTCTAGCTAAAAGTGCAATCATGTATCAAAGGACCAAGCATATTAAATTGAAGAGATGCTTGCAAAACCTTGGGTTATATGGATCCTCTAATCCAAATTCTATCTTTTGTGATAATATCTTAATTGAGTCTCTAGCTAAGATTCTAGTCATGCATCAAAGGAACAAGCATATTGAAGTAGGATGCTAGTCAAAGAAGACTTGGTAAAAAGATAGATAGGATATGGCATGGAGCAAGAGGACTCCTTTACTACTTGGCCTCTGGGACTATGAGTATGCTTGAATAACAATGAATTTCCATGCTTTCCTCCCTATCATTATATAGGCAATTGCCTATAATGGGACATTCTCTTTGCCCATGTGCTATGTCAAGAAGTTGGACATTCTCCCCACCCATGTGTTGTGTTCAGTAGCCTTTACTACATTTGCATATATAGGCTTCTTAATGCGCCACTTTTGCGACTCTCATTTTTATGCCATTGAATGTTGCTACTTTTAATGCTCCCATAAATCAATCACTTCAAGCATACAACATATCCCTACACTTAGCTAGGGAGCATCCTCAAAACCTTGGAAAGAGGTATAATAAAATCCTTTTAGCCAATCATCCTTCCATCTTTAACATTATTAGTACCAAAGTAGATACAATCATAGACATGATCCAAACCATATCTTCAAAAGAACCTAGGTCTAAGAATGGAATGAAAGGAAAACATAGTACTCCATTAATAGTTAAATAATTAAGACGTAGCACAATAAATTGGTAAAGGATATGAGAGTTTGCTATTGCACATAGATTTGTAAAGATTATATAGATCTTCTCTTCAACTTGAACAACTATAATGATTGTGTTCTACAACTAAATTGTCGACTTTCATGAGCCTCCATCATATCAAGACATTCAAAGAGGATAATATAGGCATAGCTCACAAAATATCAAGTTTAGTGGCTAGACCAAGTATCATCGAAAGAGCACAATCCCGCTCCACAGTAAGGGAAATACTGATGGCTTGAGATTCAACTAATTTGGCTTCCAATTCTTGAATTCAAGCTTTCTATGAATCCATGAGAGTAGCAGCCTTGACCATGAGTTTATGAAGGTCATTAAGTATAGTCTTCTCAGAAGAGGCAAGTCCTCCAAAGCTTTACTAAACTATCTTATCAAGGAATCAACCTTATCTTGCAAAGAGGCATAAACTCCTATATGTACACAAATGGGAGACATGGTGTAACTATTGTCTCTATTGTAGCATGGATACTAGAAACCATTTGTGGAAGCATCGATCTATCTATCCTTGCCTACAAAGATTGAGGAGTTTGATCAAGTTTCCCATCCCATTGTGCAAAAATAGATTTAAGTAGGAAAGGAACATGGGAAGAGAACTAATAGAGACAACAAAAGGAGCGGTGTGTGTAGGAGAAGGAATAGAAATAGGAATGAAGACATGACAAGAAGGACCCTATGTGTGAAAGTGCTTTTAGTGAATAACCAATGGGGGAGGAGCATCATCATTAGAGCTATCCTAAAACACTAGAGAAGAAGGAACATGAGGTGGAGATTGTGACAAAAGAGGAGAAGGAGATGGGATGGGGACTTCACTTAGAGGAGGCATAAGGGTAATGGAATGCTAAAGAAATATACCATAAGAGACATTAATGACATGCCCTTTTTTAGACATTTTGGAAGTGTTGATCCATATTGATAAAAAGGAACAAAGGCTAGATGAACTTAGTGCCATTTATAATCTTCATAAAAGCAATGAGGAGCTCCTTTAGATAAGCACTTGGGTAGGGTCCTCGCTAGATAGATCAATCTTGAAGCTTCCAAATTGGGTTGCAGATGATAAGCACTAATATATTGAAATTACTAAGAAATGTGCTAGGCATAAAAGATGTAGATGTTTCCTTCTATAGCATGGTGATAATCCACTTAGGTAACAATAACTGAGTAGCACTAAATATTAATGGAGCAGAGAGATGCAAGGAAAGAATATCATTGATATTTATATAGGAGAAAGTTGAAAATCTCATTGATAGACCAAGCCGATCTATCATTTTTATAAGAGGATAATAATGAATAGTAGAGAAAAGCATCAATAGGAGGAAACTTAAGGGCCAAGAACTCATGTAGACCTACATGATGAATACAATTTGCCTCGAATATTAGAGGTATTGATAGTGGGACACACACACAAGGGAGAGTTATCAATACCTCTAATATCATGATTGTCACACGTGCACGCGCGCGCGCACACACACACACACACACACACACACACACACAAGGGAGAGTTATTGCAAAAAAATAGAAGCATAACTAAGAAGGAATGATGAAAAAGGCTGAAAATTGATAAGGCTTTGACATAATAACCATAAGCAATCTATGGTCCTACGAAAAAATTGCACATGATCTACACACACATGCGATTGAAAGCTTTGTTTAATGTAGACATACATGCACCCTGAATCTTGTAATTAGGTAGATAAAAGAAAAATAAAGGCAAGTATACTATTACCTAGACATAGACCAAACCATATAGAATGACTTGTACATGAACAGGATGAGCAAAAAACAAGGGAGGACTAACATGATAGACACTAAAAGACTAGACTCTATAATTGAATCCTATCTCTATATGTGCATTTGATAATCTCTAAGGTGTGATGAAGTGAGTGTAGTGGGCTAAATGGATCCCTCTTATTAAATGATAATTTAATAGTTGATTTATTTAGTAAGTTAACTAGCTAATACAAGGTGAGTTAAAATTATGTAACACAACCCTACTCAAACAATGACTGACTTGATAGGTCTCTACAATGCTGTTCTTTGTTCAATTATATGATGTGTGGTGAAGAGCACATGTATGGGTGATGGCAAGGATTAATTTAATTATAATTTAATATGTGTATAGTGTTTTGTGAATGCCAAGATTCATCTTAATTTTAAAAAATTAAGTGGATTATTGTGCAAAGTACTTGCACAACAATCGAGGTTCTTTTAATCAATATTAATGATCGGATTAATTTTAATTAAAATGATTAGGGTGTAGTGTGCTAATTTTGTGTGGTGTAATGGTAGGTTGATTTTATAGAAAATCAAATGTGTTTGAGGATGCATGTGGAGGAGGGAAAGAAAAGAATTTGACAGGGTAGGGGCACACTTGCAAGGTCTCATTTGACAGGATGTGAAGTGAACAAAAGGTAGTAACCCACGATGACACGAATCCACGAGAGAAAGTGATAGTAAGTCAACTAGTACGTAGACAAACACCTACATAGAAATAAATTAAAATACAAAGAAGACAAATTGAAAAAAAAGATTATGGATGGGAAATTATTGTTGGGTTTTTTATGTTTTACTTTAAAAAAAATTAATGATTGTAAATTTATGCTTTTTTTTAATTTTGTGTTGGTTATGTTGTGTGTAGATAATTCATTAATTTTGTGAGTTATATATATATATATATATATATATAGTGGTTTCTTTTATGTGTGGGTTGGTTATGGTAGGGGGATGTGGGTTATAAATACTTGAAATGTTTTTTGTTGTGTTGTGTGTTTTTTAAAATTTTTTGTTTATTTTTTTGGTATTTTCAAAATTTTTGCTTTTTTTAATAAAAAAATCGAGGTTGTTTCTATATTTTTTTGGAATTTATGCTATCTTGCGTGGTGTATTTTATGTTTTTATTAATTTATGGGTTGATTCTCGATTAGTCATTTTTTGGTTACATGTTTTAGTTTTATTTTTTGTGTCTGTGTTCATTATTTTATTTGTATTTTTCAAAAGTTTTCTATGATCAAATTTTGTGTATAAATGGGTTTATGGTCATGTTTGTCAAGGTATTTTTTGTATTCTTTTGGTTTTTCTTTAGGAATGTTGAATGATGGTTTTGAATAGGAAATTGAAATGAAAGAGAGGAGGTACGAGTTCAAATGGAAGGGCGGGGGTATGGGTTAAAAAACAAGATTGTAGATGAATAAGCGTTAGGCCAATGTACATGCAATGGACACATGGATCATAGTCACGTAGGCCACACATGAACAATAGCAACCATTACATAAGAACATGATGAATATGTTACATTAGTGAACAATCACTTAGAAAATATCCAACAAAATCTCACATATGAATAGGAAGCAATAGAAAGAAGGGGATGTTGGGTACGATTATTGTGGTGGTAGTGAGGGCATGTGAGGGAAAGTCAAGTTTGTTTTGTCTTTTGTTCGCCTCTTCTTTTGGTGGGAGCCTTGAAAGAGTCTTTGTATGTTTTGCGGGGGTGGGAGGGTGGTATGGGGAGGAGGTCGAGGGGGAGAAGCCAAGGGAGAAGAGTGGAGGAGGAGGAGAGAGGGATCACAGTGGCCTTTGATAGCAACATGATAGCAATGACCTCACATAGAAAATAAGGAAACAAAAAGAAAAGCAAAAACTCAAAGCTCAAGAGCTTAATTCACAATAGCAAGGTGAAAAGAAAAAAGGTAAAATTTGAAGAGACAAGTAATATGATAAGGTTCAAGGGAAAGAGTATGTGTTCAAATGGGATATAAAGGAAATGCACAAAATCAAATGAGGATCATGGTAGTACCATTCAAGATGCAAAAGAGAAACAAAAATAATTGATAATACACCTTAGTGAAGGTGCTAACATTGAGAAAGGTATGGAGAGAGAGAAATAGAATTTGATGGGATATATCATAATGTCGTGTGTGTAGATATACATCCCCATAGTTAAAATAAAAGTCATTAATGATACACTAACGAATTGGGCAATTACATATATAGGACTATTCTATCCTAAACATCCCCACACTTAAGACCAACCACACACACATGCACAAACAAAAGGGATATGGTTAGAACACTTGGCACAAAATTTTTTGAGGAATTCCATTGGAAGCTTGATGAAGTGTCATGCTCTCTATATCAACGTTCAATGAGTGTGGAAGGGACCATGTAGCATCCACCAAGATTGAATGACAGTTACATCGAGACATGACAATAGCAAAATCTGCACACCATTTCTATCGAGGCCTAGGTAAAAAAATACTTTTAGTCAAAGAGAATTAGGTGGTTGTTGTTGATGTGGAACCTCTCAACCTTGTCGATCTCTTGATTTTAATGATAGAATATGTTCACCCTACCCACTCGTCGTGCTCAGTTGAGAGGTAAGAGAGGGCCCATTCTTACTCTCAATCAGAAATTGACCAAGTTTAGCATATAAAGAGTATGCTAGTGCATAGTTGGGGGTGCACTAATGTAGCCCAACTTGGTTGGCATAGGTGCGAGATTGAAAACCAAGGAGCCTTGTAGTGCAGTGCAAAGAACATATGCTTTAGAGTCATGTTGTGTTTGCAGAGGCCCATACCATGCAGTCATGGAGAAATGAGAACGTACATGTCCCCAATTGTTGTAATGTCCCTCAATCCTCACCTCTTAATTTCTAAAAAGAAGACTAATCATGCTCAACCCCCCTCTCAATTGTCATAACATCGCTCAATCTTCACATCTCAATTGTCATAATGTCCCTTAGTCCTCACATCTTAGTTGATTGAAAAGAATAGCCATGCTCAATCCCCCTCTATTTCATGCTCTATTTAGAATAGATTGGAGGGCAACTCGATTTCTCACAACCATTGATTGATTCTTTTAGGCACTTGTGCAAACATTTGTACACCTTATGTGTAATTGATGGTGTAAATGTGCTTCCCCAGGGTATTGGCATACAATGCAAGAATAGAAGTCCAAGGAGCCTTTTAGTGCTATGTCCATGCATGCATTGCCCATGTCCACACATTTCACTAATACTTTTATTTAATTTAAAGGGAATAAATTGGTCACTCATCCCACCCTTTGTCTTGGACTTTGTTACTTATATTCTCATATCTTACTCTCATTTTATTTGAATGAAAAAATTGGTTACTTTCCCCACCCTTTGTCTCCTTCTGTATTGATAAATATAGAGGGAAACCCTTACTCACATCCCCATCTAGTTAGAATGAAGGCTCACGTTACTCGACAATAGGTCATTGAGGATCTGATTGATGATGATGTTAAGAACTTGTTATGATGATGAATCAACATATACATGGAGATAGCCCATGTATCAAGAACTCTAACTAATGTTGGAGGGACAAAATATGCAATATTGTTTGGAATATTAGCATAGCTAGGGAAGCACAGTGGATTCCAGGGTGTCTAGTGGAGAGTACGATACAATGCACCAAGGGAGGTTGCTTAGGAATTGCATCCAAGAGTGTTGATGAAGGATTGTTGCATCCAAGGAGGTGGAAAATCTACATAGATTTTCATGTAATGAATTAGGGGCTCATGATGGAGGGGTATCACCACTACCTTTTCCTAGCCAGCTTCTTATCTTAAGAGTTTTACCACCTTTTCTGGGCCACCTTTTCTTGGAGTGGAGCATATTATGATAGAGATCCTTCTTTTTCTTTCACAATATTTTTTTTTTCTCATTTTTCTTTTGTTTCAATTATTTTTTCTCTTTCACCCTTGTTCTTGAGGGTGTTTTCACATTTTCACAAATAATAGGTCGACCAAACTAAAGGAGAAAATAGGGGGATGATGGAAGGTGCTAGAGACAAGGTATAGAAGAGCTATACCATGATGTCAGAATGAGCAGGATGGCAACCATAAGCAACATTGCAAGAATTCATGATTGGTGCCACAGAGGGAAGGTATAGGTCACTTTGATGGTCAAGATTATTAAGGAGGGAAATACATCTTTGGTTAAAATCCATCAATCTAAAAAGGATCATTAGAGGCATTGATGACTTGGACTTCAATAGATCTTTTAGTTTGTGTGGCTTCCATGCACTATAATGGCATTTGTCTTGTCTCATCTAAACATTCCAAATGTAATGGGTGGTACTAAAGGAACTCTTTGTATTCTAAGTGTTTCTTAAAGGCTACTCATAGAGAGACAAGTTTTAGTTTGACAAGAAAGGTAGGTTATGTTCCATAAACTAGGTGGAATGGTGCCTAACCTATGGTGGCTTTGTGTGAGGTTTGGTACGTAGAGAGAGTCTTTGTAAGTTAATCATCCCAATCACGATAATGTGCTAGAATCATCCTAGCTAGGATCAAACAAAGGATAAAATTGGTGACTTCAAGTTGGTCGAGATGCAATTCATGACTTCAACTTGGTTGTTGGGTCTAGGGTAATAGGAGGCGGATTTTTGATACTTGATCGTGTAGAATTCTACTAGATCTTCCGTAATCTTATTGAGAAAATGGGTACCTCAATCATTGACATGCTGTGAGGAAATTCCAAAGTAGATAATAATATTATGTAATAATAAGGCCATTCTATTTCCATCATCTTGTTTGAGAGCTTTGGCTTCATACCACTTCGTCACATAATCAATACATACCATGATATATTTCTTCTACTTCCTTTTGGTTCAAGGATTGATGGGCCTTGTAAAGTCAAATTTCCATTTCACAAAGGGATTTAGGGAAAGACTTGGTTATAATAGCATGGCATTGGTCTTGGTTGGCTTCTCCATTTCTTGACAAGCATCACAACATTTGTAGTAATCATAGGAATCCTAATGTAGTGTAGGTTAAAGCTTTCTTGGCTATTTCTTCTCCTACAAAATGGCTACCACATGGCTTTTCATGGCAAGCCTTTAGCATAATGTCAATAATCTCTTTTTATATATATCTACAACACTTCATATTTATCTTTCGTGTATAGCATGCCACCTAGCAAGGTGTAGAGGGCTAATTCCAACAAGAGCCATTTCTTGTCTTCTACTAGAGCGTCCAAGAGGGTATTATTGAGTCCAAGAGGTTGGCAATGTTTCTATACAACAGTGTAATGGTCTTGACTAGAAATAAGGAGGTGTTAGGAAGGTTTGGATCACCTTGCTCCTCTTCTTCACTTTAAGGAATCTATGAGAGATGATTGGCTAGTACATGGGAATGCCTAGGCTTTATTATTACCACTTCAAAATCAAACTCTTGAAAAAGGAGTAGCTATCATATCATTTGGACTTTCACATAGTCATTACTCATTAAAAAATATAAAGTCTCATAATCTACATAGAACTGGAAATGTGTTGACAACAAGTAGTGCCATAATTTCTCCAATGGGGATGCCATGTCTAGGCACTTTGGGGAAGGGCAAGAAGTTATTTTTTTGAGTGGGTTTTTTTTTGGCAACCCCTATATTCTTATTCCACATAGTTCACTTATTCCAACCTTAGACGTACCCACCTCCACTTTCACTTCTACCACCGTTGCTGCCACCGCCATCGCCAGCTCTACCACCATCGCTGCCATCATTGCCTTCACCACCACCTTCATTCTCTCTCTCTCTCTCTCTCTCTCTTTCTCTCTCTCTCTCTCTACATGTAAATAGCTCATTCTCTCTGTCTCTCCCTCCCTTTCTCTCCTCTCACACAACACACAATCTCTCTCTCTCTCTCTCTCTCTCTCTCTCTCTCTCTCAACCCAAAATTAATTTGTGTTAGCACTCTGGATTGATAGAATCTATATTATATTTTATTATGAAAGGTGTTTCAACAAATAGTTCTCTCTCTCTCTTTCTCTCTCTCTCTCTCTCACTCTCATGTTTGCAATATGAAAATATTTTTACAAGCACTCCAAATCGATAGAACTTATATTACATTGGATTGTGAAATGTGTTGCAATTAACTATTTTCTCTTTACTAATATATAGCTCTCTCTCTCTCTCTCTCTCTCTCTCTCACATTTGCAACACAAAAGTATTTGTGTGAGTACTCTAGATTGTTTGACACAATTTATTTTACACTAGATTATGATATGTGTTGCAATAAATAGTTTGTTCTTTACTTGTAAATAGTTATCTTTCTCTCTCATACACATTTACAATACACAATAATTTATGCATGCAATTCAGATCTAGATTTGTATTACATTGACCTCTAGCAAGTGTACTATTGTTCCACAAACTGATAGACAATGATAGTAAAAGATTATCATAAATTTGATCATAGCTAACCAAGCGAGGTATGTTTGTATTTTCTCAACAAAATAAAATGCATTTGCTCCAAGAATTAGCCGTCTTTACTTTTTTGGTCACACTATGGGCGATGTTGGAAAATTTCTTCTCTTTCCAAATATGAGATGCAAGTCCTCTACAGTAAGCATGGGTTGGTGTATAAATATGTCTACATTTGCATCCATTCCAAATACTCACTAAACATTTTTCTTTAAACATGGCTCTAGCAACCTCATTAAACATTGATTAACAAATAAAATTTTATTATTAAAGCTTGCAAATTTTTGGATTATTTATTATGGTGGCAAGAAGGGATATTGATTGATGAAAATGAGTATAAATTCGATGCTCAATCAATATGAGAGAGAGAAAGAGAGAGCATGATCTCTCTCATACATGTCTTTGCAACATCATGCTGCTATAATATCAATATTCCTAGGCTATAAAATATGGTTATACTTATCTGAACTAATCATATGTGTGTACATGTGTGTGTGTGTGTGTTAGGACTTGCAATATACACACATAAATACATGCACACATACATATGTATATATAGTTATACTTCTTTGAACTAATCATATGTGTGTACATGTGTGTGTGGGTGTGTTAGGACTTCCAATACACATGCATAAATACATGCACACATACATATGTTTATCTATTAATGAGAGAGAGGGAGAGAAAAAGAGTTTCTTAGTGACACTAGTTTTTGAATAAGAGAGAGATATAGAAACAAGTTCTCAATGAGACATACATGCACATGCACATATACATACAGAGACAAATCAAGGTAGGTTTGTCTAGTTTATATTATACCCGGGGGGGTCCACTAGGGTTTATCGTATGGTACCACGTGAGTGTAAGGGAGGAGGGTTATTTAAGGGAAGAAATGTACATTTTATAAGGTAAGGTCCCATAAATAGGGGGTAGATAATGGGTATTTTCATATATTTCTTGCACGCAGGTGATGTCTCCTTATTACTACTAGTGAATCCCTCGTGATATTATAGAACTAAAAACACAGCTTTAAAGATTATTGCTCGTACAAACTCTAATCTACATTGACTAAGTAATTCATCAATGGTTTTTCTAGTCTTTAAAATCAAAACTATATTCTAAATACTTTGAATGTAAGGAATTTCAATTGGAAGGGTATTAGTATTCAATGGAGAAGAGAGGAAGGAGAGAGAGATAAAAATAACTTTTGGATGAGAGAGAGAGAGAGAGAGAGAGAGAGAGAGAGAGAGAGAGAGAGAGAATTATTGATCAGAGACAAGAAAGAGGTGTCTTTTTAAAAAGTATTGATAAGAGAGAAGAGAAAGAAATGTGAAAAGTACTTTGGATAGACAGGTATCTTTTTCAAATTAATGTAGAAGAGGCTCAAGAGTAGTACTGTAGTATTATAAGAGAGAGTGCTACAAAATGTTGAAGCCAAAGAAGGGAGCACCCTACAATACTCTCCTATAATACTACACTACTCTCTCTTATGATACTACAATAGCACATTTGGGCTTCTCTTATATTAATAACTTTGGATCTTTATCAAAATACACACACATTCTCTCTCTTTCTCTCTCTCTCCAACTTGAGATCAACTTCCTCTATTTAAAAGTTTTTGGTCCAAGTACAATTAGACTAAAAAGTCACATTTTGATTATAATTTCAATAGTATAAAACTTTTTTAAATCTTTGATAAATCTTTATTTTTTCACATACACAATGCAAAACACAATAGTCATTATATGTTATGTTAATTATTAGTTTTTTATGTTAAGAGAAAAAAGTCCCAAAAGAGAGAACTACTTTTTATTCATAAGGTCCAAACATTTCAATATAGTTCATTCAAAAAGTCATAATCTACTATATCTCATATTAAAACATGTCATAAATATAAACATAATTTGATATTCCTAATAACTAGTAATTATTTTGTATCTCTTTTCTCTCATAAATATTATTTTAAACTTTCTTATCATCTTCTCTCTCATAAAAAAATTGATTAGATATATGTATCTTTATTCTCTCTTTCTCTATTGACTCTATTGAGTTCTAATGAAGAGAGAGAGAGAGAGAGAGAGAGAGAGAGAGAGAGAGAGAGAGAGAGAGAGAGAGAGAGAGAGTTGCAAGAGATACACATAGTGAGAAATGAAGGTAAGGGCCATGCACAAATACATACATATACACATACAAAGAGAGAGGCGCATACACACATGCGCTACTTAATTTATTGCTTAGTTAATAATTTAATTACTAATTATTTTTAATTAATTACTAAATAAAAATATGAAGAGAGGAGGGAGAGAGAGATAGAGATGAATGAGAGAAGGAGAAAGTGAGATAAACGAGAGAGAGAGAGAGAGAGAGAGAGAGAGAGAGAGAGAGAGAGAGAGAGAGAGAGAGAGAGAGAGAGAGAGAGAGAGAGAGAGAGAGAGAGAGAGAGAGAGAGTTGCTTTAACTTTTTTTTGGTCAAGAAGGGGCCCCTTCTTGAGACGAATTTTTTTTTGGTCGAGAAGGGGGTTGCTAGTAACTCCTTCAGAAGAGGGTTGCTTGCAACCCCTTCTCGAGATGAACTTTTTTTTTCATAAGTCTCATAAATCATTTCTTTGAGGGGACTTGTGAATTTTTTTTTCACCGAACAAGGGATTGCCAACAATCGCTTCTCAAGGAATTTTTATTTTCACGAGTCCTTTCTAAAAAACATTTCACTAAACATGGAGTTGTTAGAAATCCCTTCCTAACTTGTTAATTTTTTGTGCGTCGAGAAGGGGTTTTCGACCACCCTTATCTAGCGATAACTTTTTTTACATCCCCTTAGAGAGATGATGGAGGGGAGTTATGATTCAAAGCTCTCTCTCTCTCTCTCTCTCTCTCTCTCTCTCTCTCTCTCTCTCTCTCTCTCTCTCTCTCTCTCTCTCTCTCTCTCTCTCTATTACCAAGAAGGGGTAGCCAAAAACCCCTGTTCGGTAAAAAAAGAAATGTCTCCTTAGAGAGATGATTATAAAGTCACATAATCTCTCTCTCTCTCTCTCTCTCTCTCTCTCTCTCTCTCTCTCTCCTCCAATTCAATATTAAAATTTATTATTATTACACTCTACTTCTCACTCTCTTACCTCCCTTACCCATCAAATTATCAATGACCCTCCCATTATTTTTTAATAAGGAGAGAGAGAGAGAGAGAGAGAGAGAGAGAGAGAGAATGAGAGAGAGCCCCAAAAAAATTTCATGTCCTTCAATAGAGGGTACCCCCCAATTATTGGGAATCTGATGATAGTACTCTCCCTATTTATGTTTTAACAAATATCCTACGGATATTTTGTACTGCCCCCCCCCCTAAATTGACACTTGGCTAATTAGAATTAAGACATTTTCACACTTGGATAATTAGAGTTAAGACAATTAAATCAATTTTCCTCCTCTTGCCACACATTGACACCTCAAAGACCCCATGACATAAGTGAGATTCCCACCTCCCCCCTCTCCTCAACTATAAAAGGAAGAACACATTGCGAGTAAATGGTAAGAGAGGCAAATGATAGCAAAAGACGGTTGAAAGAGAGGAGAAATAAAATACTAGTGCATTTGATAGAGAGTGAAAAGGCGAAGACCAAGGTTCTTGATGCACTTTTTTCGTAAGTCGTAAATCTTTGCCTCATCCTATCCACTTTATTTTTCTCCATACATCATTTCCCTCACAAAAAGGTTAGCATGCCTAATCAGGTAGGGCCTTCTAATGTGGCAGGTCTACTATCTTTAGTGACACTTAATGTAGGGAAAAATGCGACCAATGACACTATCAATTTTAACATACAAAATCAAGTATATTTATGCTGAAATATCCATACAAACCTTAAGTGAACCTTATTATCCTTAGGAAAATTTATAGAATAATATATTATCTGAACCTTTAATAGGTAAATTTCAAGTTTTTGAAATAGATTGAAATATAAGCTTAGTAGTCTCACTAGTAAACTAAATAGTAGATAGTTGATAAAACCCCTTAGTCTAAAACTGTTGAAAACTTAGGATTATCAACAGATGATAGAGTGCACACATTGGTAAAAGCATATAGTTCTAGCTATTGGTGTGTGGAATAATTTCTCAAAGACTTGAATAGTGGAATTTCTACTTGACTTAATGTGATTGACAAAAATTAAAAACTATGGTTATATTAAAAGCATAAATCTTTTTTCTTGGTAGACAATAGAATTATTCTTGAGAAGGATTGGTTTGTTTTACTAGTTGATTGATTGTGATTTACAACAAAAAATTGATAAAGTTTTACTTATGCCCAAAAAAATAGTAGCGGTCTTGAGTAGGATGTGCGCCCTACCTGCTATAAGGACAATTGCTAGGGCTTTGATTGAGTTGGTTGTGTTCTGCCTATAAGTGCCTAATTTGCATTTAGGCAAGAAGGTTCCATATGGAATGCTTCATCCTACGGCAACATGTAACTAGGGGGGCTTTGGTAGAAAAGGGTAATTACGTAGTTGGTCCTAAGAGAGCGAAGAAATCTGTATGAGTATGATGTAGTGAGCATTAGTAGCCTAGGAGTTCTCGGCTAGTTTATTGATTTGGAAGAGAAATAAGCTTTTTATATTTGGCTCTATGAACATGAATACAATGTAAAGTATATTATTTACTGATGCAAATGTTTTGAAAGGACTGTCTTCACAGGTTTCGTGTTATACTAATGGAGATGTGAAATGAATCCAATATTAAGAAATAATTAAGGAAGGTGTTTTTAAATGTCAAATAGTGTGTCAGTATGATTTTTTTAGAAAACTAAAGAAAACCAAATTAAATTGAAAAGTGGACGATTGTCTTTCCTAGATTGTTAGAAGGTCAAGCTCGATTGCCAAGACCCACGGATTGCTTATTATTCAAGATTTCAAGCGGAGCACTAATGGCTACCTCTCACATAGCCAACGTGCTATCCCTCTCTACAAGTGTAGTGAGCTTACCTCAATGCCCGATTGATTACCCTCCTCCTTCAAGCTCATCAATAGCTCTAGGATTTGTGATGTGAGCTCAAGCAACCTCAAGCCTCTACCTTCAAGCTCCATCCTCCATAGCCGCACATGAGACAAGAGAAGAGAAGAGAAAAGAAGAGAAGAAGAGAGGAGATAATGGAGATTTTCTTCTCCTTGATTCCTCACCCTCCCACACCCACTCCCTCACACTCTCAAACTCCCTCTCTTAAGCACACACAAGCAAGCAAGAAGGAGAGAAGAAAAGAAGAAGAGGAGTCCACTTTGCCACACACCAAAGAATGAGCTTCTCATTCACTTTTTGAGTTTAAATACAAAACCCTTATCCCTTTGGGTACCCATCCCCTTTTTTACATGACCGGCCATTATGGTAAGGTGCTCTTTTCCCATTCCTTTCTAGTTGCCCTTTCTCTTTACCTACGCCCACTGTCTACCCTTTACAATTTGCACAAGTTGGAGCCATAGATTATTTTAGTGGCTATATGTAGCCAAATGGCTATACTTTTATTTTTTCGAATTTTTTTTCGAAACTCGAGTAGGTTGAGTTATAACTCCAATTTTTTTTATTCGCCAACATTTCTAAGGTATATCAAGATTTTGAAGGCTCTTTCGCCATTCATGCGAAATAAATATTGAAAGAATTATATTAAATTTGTCACAGTAATTATAAGTTATGGGATATATATAGAAGCATTTGCCACATGTACATATGTACTCATACACATAGTACATACATAGACACATGTCACATACTACTTATCCTTGCTCATTCTTTACATACTCATACACATGACTCACACCCCCCCCCCCCCTCCGCACACACATATTACTCAACATTACATCTACTCTTGTATTCATACATACATATACACAATTCTTAGAACCAAAAGGTTTGAGATACTCATGGTCCAATAACTTGAGCTAGTCAGATCTTTGAAGCACGCATCTTGAAAGTTGCAAAGCAAGATAGAGCTCTACCTAAAACCCATAAATGCTAATGGACTTCCCCTCTTCATAGACTTGAGCACAAATACTACCTCCCCTTCAATGAATGGTTTATCCAAGAGCAAGCTAATTTCAGCAAGGTGCCAAGGACTCTCTCCATTTCCACATCCAAGATTTTAGCAAAACACTAGGACCAATCAACAACACTATTGGACTTAACTTCGGCTAGCATTAAGAGATGCTTGTGGAAAATATTAGCATATGTAGTCATCAGTAAAGGTGTATATATTTTTGTCCTTATTATATAAATGTGATAGTTATTTAGGATGAAAATAGATGCACCTTTACTGATGACTAGGATACTCGGGTAAGTTAATATGTATAAAAATGTGCATCACATGAGTTCAAAAGAATGGAATATTAAAAAAGATAGTCTTACAGATATACATTCACAGAATGAAAAAATTTAAAATGCATAAATTTATTCATAAAAGGAGTATCAATATTCCATATGTGTATTTTTTACATAAGGGTATTATTAATTCATAAAACTAGCCAGGATTTTCTTACCAAAAAGGAGTCTCAAATAATGCCTTCCACTTATGTAGTGATGGAGTTGTCAGTTGTAGAAAATAGAACTTCTTAGATGTGATGCGAGCCAAGAGTTATAGGTAGGGGCCATTGGAGGACTGTTTGTGGAGGTTGCATAAGTGAGGCATCCAAAAGCCTTGGGTAGGGACATGTTCAGTGGCATGAGTATTGTAGATGTGTAGCCAAATGGTAACCATATGATCAACATGCTCTTCAACATCTCCACAAGTTGATTTGGCATGTGTATGAGATGGCTTCTAAGATTTTCACCACCCATAAGTCCATGACTTGAGTTGAGAATGCAATTGAACGTGGAGCACAACAGCGAGGCGATAGCCACGTGTAGGTAGAGTTGATAGTGGACACGGAGCTTGATGTGCTACACCAATGGGTGAGGGAGAAACCAAAATCAAAGGAGAGAGAGAGAATCCAATGCTAAAAAAACTTCCATGTTTGGAGAGTCAATAGCATAAACCCACTAGCTGAGGTTCCTTATTTTGTGGGGTTAAAGTTTAGAGTGTTATTGGACACGTGCATGTCAATGGCCACTTTTGCAACTTGCGCAGGTCAATTGACCTACATGTGTCTTGGCTCTAATACCCTTTCCATTATTTTATCATTACAACATTCTTTATCTCTAATTAAAATGAGATAGAAACACACATATTTTCATGCTTCTCTCTCTCTCTCAAACACGAGTGTGTGCATGTGCACACACACACACACACACACACACACACACACTCTCTCTCTCTCTCTCTCTCTCTCTCTCTCTCTCTCTCTCTCTCTCTCTCTCTCTCTCTCTCTCTCTCTCCATACTTGAAGCTTAAAGTCACCATGGCATCTCTATCACTCTCTCGCTAAACATGCACCAAGCTACCTAAATTTTCAAACCTCTATAAATATTGAAGCTTCAAGTTGCAAACGAATCCTCCAATGGATGTCTTGCAAACTGGGTAACTTAAGGGAGGAGATTTTTGATAGACTTGAAAATTCCTATCTTAGATGGGCCCTCTATTTTTATAATAGCTTTATTTCCTAATATTTTAGTCTGTTTTGGGTCTAAAGCCAAGCGAAGGGGTTTTTTAATCGGCATTCAAAGAATAACACTAGTGCTTGGGTAATGACATTTTCTACACTCACTCTCCAGAAGTTGAAGTTGCTTCCTTGAGTTTTTGTCCTTAGCTAATCTCTAAATAATAATATTGAAAAAATAATGAAGATATCCAATGAACTTTGGGAATCAACAATCATATGATGAGCCACTATTTGCCTAGTTTCAAAGATGGGACTAGCAATGGCTCTTTTTATTTCAACCACCTCCATGAAGCATTCAATTCACATCATACATAATAAGCTTACTTATTGTTGGGGGTAGCTATTTATGAACCAAAAAAATTGTGAAGTTAGATACATATTAACATGGAAAGTATGACCATAGGCTATTGCTATCAAAGATGTTTAGCTTGTTACAATACCTTCACTCTATAAAAATCCAAAGCCTGTGAATAGTGTTGCATCATTAACTTGCCACCAAAGATAAAATTGAAAAATAATAAAACAATAAAACAAAAGGAATTAGATCCTCTATGATTGTTAGAGTGGGGTCTATTGCATCTAGAGGGCCCAAGATTAGAATACATCCACATCACCCTAAATCTCAACATGTGAACAATCAACACAAGCATGTTGATAGTCCATGCACATAACCTTTCGCAGGCCCAAAACACTTTAGTATGGTGACTACTTTTTCGATGTTTGTAAGAAATATTCAGTTAAAATTTTTAGTCCTAATCGGCCTACTAATAGCATGTGTAAGTTTTTCGTTCATTGAAAATAGTGGTAATTAGTGACAAGAAACATCCTAATCAAGACGGGTGTTGATCAATACTACACCTAGGGTTTACCATGAACTGTACTGGGAAAAACATTAGGAATCTTTGCAAAACATGTATTAGGTATGTTATCTACCTCTCTCACCTATATGAGATTCTAGCTCAGCAATTCCTATGTCTTTTGTTAGATGTTGTATCCTTCTATGTGATTTTATGTGTGCAATGCTTTTAGTAATTACTGGTTCAACAATGTAAAGCTACATAAACAATATAAATGAGGATCCTCATGAGAGTCAAAACCACAATATACTTTATAGAGCAACATACATATTTCTAACTACCCCTCTTGATACTCAATAAATACTATAGTAAGAAATAATGACAATGGGACAAAGAAAACAATAACATGCTATAACCATTCAAAGCTTGATGTGGTGGAACTCTGTTTTCCAAATACTATCCAAGTTAAACCTATTAGGATAAATCATGTACTAGTTTTTCTATTCTTGACCCACCCCACCTCTCTAGATGATGTTAGGATAAATCATGTACTAGCTTTTCTATTCTTTCCTAATGTGACCCACCCCACCTCTCAAGATGATGTTGAGTAAAGTGTGCTTGATCAACACAAGTAAAGTAGTGGTTTCATATCAATACATATCAATATGACATGCTAGAATTATGATCCTATCAAGGGAAGCAGGTTGTCTTGATTTGGATCACCTCATTTAGCTTATGGCAAAATAGATATAGGCAATGTATGCAAAATAGAGGATTTTCTAGGACATCAATTGTTATTGGTTCGCAATATAAGAAGATTAATAAGAAAATCATGCCTTATCTCATATCTTCCACTATGAGAATGTTTATTGCGAAAAATCCTTATCAATGATCTTTGTGCTTGCACTTTTAAACTAGGATAGTACAATTTCCTAACAAGCAAGTCTTAAGTGCATTTTAGGTATTCGATCTTGACCTTGTTGTGGTTGCAGAAGTCCATTGATAAGGTGGCATTATAGTTTGTACATGCAAGCCTAAAGCTAGATGACATGGTGGTAATTTGTTTCCCAAATATTATCGAGGTAAAACAAGTTAGGATGAATCTAATGTTGGTTAAGTACCTACTATCCACTAGATAACCAAAATGAGAATATCCTAAGCTTAGGTTTATTTGTACTTGTAGTGATCATTAGCACTGGTAGTTATTGCCTAGTTAGGAAGTTAGGGATCTCATTCTTGAGACTTATGCAATGGAAAAAACTAGTCATCAAAGTGGCATCCAACCCGAGGATCCACACAAGCTAATGGTAGGTGAGTATCAAATCTACAAGTCCTCATTTTTCTTTTCCACTCACATGCAAAATTTTCCTACTTCCTTTATTTTTTTCTTGTAAAAAATTTTAACCTACCATGCTAAACCTCTTACTTAGAGCATACTTAGTTGGATACATTTCATAAATCATTGAAAAATCTAAAGTTTTATTTGAGATATAATATTCTATGTAATAGGTGAATTTGGTTATGGTTCTTACATGAGGGAAAGAGATCTTTGGATATAAGAGATATGTGACCTATGTCTATTTGGCCCCTACACGCACGCAAGACCTCGCCTCCCACAATTCCAATCCTCTCGGGTACCCTGACCAAGATCCTCATCCCTGTTTATTTGGCCCCTGTGCGTGGGCAAGACCTCGCCTCCCACAAAGCCAATCCTCTGAGGCACCCTCACCAAGATCCTCATCCCTATGGGCGCAACCATTGATTACACCCTGCTCTAGTGGTACATCGTCTACATCCTACTCCACTAGAGTAGGGCCACAACCATAGCATATGCCCTGCTCTAGCTGTGGGCCGCCTTGCTCCACTTGTACATCATCTACACCCAAGCAAGGCTGCAGCCATTGCCTATGCCCTACTCCAACGGTACATCATCTCGTAGATCTCCATCTCCCTTTCCAAGTTCAGTGATGATGGCATCAAGGATGCTCCCCTCAAAGAAGCCCCCGAGGGCACCGACGTGGTAGCCAAGAGCATTGACATTCAAGAATCCATCTCTATTGGTTCTAACTCGTTTCTTCTCCACTGACTCTACAAGTATCTTGAAACATTTTTGGAGATCCTCATGCGCGTGTGGCTGCAGTCTTTGTAGGCAAAGGTACATAGCCAATGACAAGTCTACCAGTGCTAAAATTGAATTAATAAAGGACTTAATAGAGGATACAATAGATAACACAAGATATTGATTTTGCCGATGGAGCTTATAGAGAATCATTTGGGCATGGTAGGCCGAATGAGCATTTTGGAATAGGTCTATGTGGCTGCTGAAATAAGCACAAGTGCACAAATGTACAGCAAAAACATGCACCTTGAGGTTATGATATGCAAGGGTTCTGCACACCTTTGATTATGGTATGCATTTGTAGTCATAGAATTGTTTAGCAATTGTTATTATAATACCTTTCTATCATGTGAATTGAATGCTGAATAAAAGAGGAGTTTGTTTGATGCAGTTTGTAGAAATTTATTTTGCTATTAAAGTACTAGTTTTTGAGAACCACATGAGAGCAAGATAAGAAGCCTGAATATTTACAATTGGTTTCTTACTTGACTAGAAATAGGCTATGGGGAAGGTAGAAATGTGTATGTGTTTCTTAATTAGGCCAGAGACAAGTGCATACATATTCCAAGTTGAAATTTTAGACTTTGTGGGAAATTTAAGGGTTTTGTTCAACACACTTTTGGTATGGCATGGGTATATACACATGCAATCTTTTTTTGTTTGAACTGTTCTGTTTTCAATGTAAGAAAGCCTTTTTCCTTGTGGGTTTATTTCATCAATCCTTTTTTGAATAGGTGTTGAGGTGTGACAAAGACCTCATCTATCATTGATAGGTGAGGTGGTAGTTGAGCACTTGTAGGGGCAGCTTGTGAAGCCTTGCAAGAAAAGACCTTTCAAGAAAGTATACACACACTTTGGTATGGAATGAATATATACACATGCAATCTCTTTTGGTTTGAATTGTTCTATTTTCAATGTAAGAAAGCTTTTTTCCTTGTGGGTTTATTTCATCAATCCTTTTTTGAATAGGTGTTGAGGTGTGACAAAGACCTCATCTATCATTGATAGGCGAGGTGGTAGTTGAGCACTTGTAGGGGCAGCTTGTGAAGCCTTGCAAGAAAAGACCTTTGAAGCAAGTATACCTAGATTATAATAGGTCAATGATTGGGATATTCTAAGGAGTACTAGTAACAATATATCAATGGAATATTTGCATTTTGTACTCCCCTTGCTTATATATCATTTTATGTTGCATTTGTTGGGAATTTGAAGCAAATTTCCTAACAGGGACTACAAAGAGAGCTTAACCTCCTTTCTATATAGGTTATGGCAGACTTTGAATGGAAGTCATATTTTCAAAGTTGCATTTAAACAAGCTTTGGCATACCACATTTTCTTGTAGCCTTTCCAGATTCAAATGAGCCTTGAAGGACATACTCGCAATAAGGGGAGGAATGTATATCAACAGATGATAAATAGGTATGTGCCCATATTTATTTGTATCAAACACGTCTATGGAGCCAATTGTTGGTTTTATCTATCTTGCTTTTGACTTCTTTATTCTTATGGACATCTTTAGCTTGATAGATGAAAACTAGATAAGGTCCTATTGGTTGCAACAAAAATAGTTTATGTGTGCAACGCTTTTAGTAATGAGACTGGTTTCTAGTGCATCATGCTTTGTACCCTGCATCACCTATTATTTGCATGATCTAAAGTCATTAGTGCATGCATAAACAATTGAATTCTGTGCTTTACGTGAGATGCTTGCAATTATTTTCTTGGTCTAGACCTCTCTTTCTACTTCTTTCTTCTTTCTCTCGTTTTTTCTTTCATGTTGACATTGAGAATCAATTCTTTCAAAAGACTAAATCCATGCATGTTCACCAACCGTATCAAATATCCCATGTGTTAGAGCTCCATGTTTGAACATGTGACTTCTTGGATAGATATATCAATCCTAAGATCATTGAAGTGTTGCTTTTAAAACTAAGACTAGTTCTTATTGCTCTTGCATTGCTAGTCTTATGAAATGTATTCATATTCATGAAAACTATTTTAGAGTTACGACTTCAAGTGAAGAGCAAAACTAAAGTTATAAAATAGTCTATAATTTTCTTGAGTGTAGGGTAAGGGTCCCTATTTCAAAGGTTACTATCAAAGTGCAATGACTGGATTGAAAGGAAGACATGAACATAGCGAGAAGAGAGAGAAAGAAAGTAAACTATGATTTAGGATGCCTAGTCCATGTTAATGCATGGGCATTATCTTGTCTTGCACATTTTCTCTATCCTTGGATTGCATGTTCAATGCTGTTGAGAGGACAATGTTCTATGAAAACTTGCAGCACAATGACATCATATTTGAATACTCAATCCATTTACACATATCCATAATGAAAGATGTACCAAGCAAATATGACATCCCTAGATATTATGGTCTTTCCAAAATGTACACTGTTGGGTGAAAGGACAAATGGATCAAAGTGGCCTATAAAAGGACATGCCATGGGTTGGCCTCTCCATTACTACATTCTAGCCTTTTTATTACCATCATCTTGGTCATTATCCCATTTTCATCACTTCTTCATTATCAACTACATTTCCTATTGAATTTACATTTTAATAGTAGCCAGCCATCTACACTTGGCAACTTCTCTCCTATTGACTGACATCATACTTGATGTTGCTCAAGGTTTGCTGCTACTATTTCCTATTATTTTTATAAGTCCCCACTAAGACCTGAACTGTTGTGTTTTCACCTTGGTAATTCTACTCCCATCTCTAATGGTCTTTCTTAGTTTACCATGCTAACAACCAACCATCATAGTTGTTTTTTTTGTCTAGATAGCCATACAACTGGGTGGCATCATTTTCAAATCATAGAAGAACAACCTTGGCTTCACTCTTTTTCTCTTGTAAACCCAACTTTTGCTACAAATGGGGAGTACCCAACCCTATCAGTTGAAATAAATTATTCATAGTCTCTTTTGACTGCATATAAATAGCCCCAAACTTTGTATGCTGAAATGAATCAGCATAAAACTCTTTTGGCTGAAATAACTCATCCCCCTATAACTATGCTAGTTGATAATTCAACCCTCTTCTGTATTTACTGAAATACATAAGCAAATAACTCTTTTTGTTGAGAAAACTCAGTACCTAACCCTCTTTGTTGCATAAAATCAACAATCTCATAGTACATATCTAGGGAATGTACTTGCACAAAATTGGAACCACTTTGCACCTCTGTTTTCAACATATCTTAAATCTCTGTAATAGTATTTGCATAAGATAACCCATCATACATCCCATCAGTGCACTCCTCATCATGCAATAAACCTGCTCTTCTCAACCCTTTTTCCTTTCTTCATGCATATGTATTGGCAACTCTAGATATATTTGCAAGTTTGTGAAAACAAATAGAACTCTTAGCTAAAAGATCAATAAATCTTGAAGAAAAAGCATTGCTGCCAGGAGGCAAGAGCTTTTCTCTCCTTGTACCACCTTGTAGGACAGAGGAACCTAGTGAAAATTTGGCTCTTTTGCGAGTAGAGGAGAATCCTGCAATGTATATTTGTTTCATGGGTGATTTACACAGGCTGTCATAAATTGCTAAACTCTTTTCCCATCTTTGCTTGCGATCCGCATATATGTACATCTATCATCTATAACCTTTGCTTCCATCTATGCTTCATGATAAAGGGTTGACCTAAAATGACATCGTAAGAACTTGAATCCTACATTAAGAAAATGACAATCACCTTGAACATTCCCTATGGAAACCCTCATGTTCACACATATGCAAATATGCTTTTAAGATCTATTGCAGACTTAGTATCTGAAGCAAGATTGTAACTTGGTTGTTTGTTTGGTTTAGTATCTTGTTTCTTCTACTTCTTCTGTGCATCCTCTTTATTCTATTCAGGCTGTGGTCTAGAAGGTGGTACTGTAGACTCACCCCTGTAGTCTTCTTGGAAGTATCATCCCTTTTTTGCTTTTCCTTATGTACCTAGGGTCTTTGTTAAATAGGTATAAATTGAGTATTTATCAATTGGAGATCCCCGCCCAATCTTTGTTGTGATACCCTTCCTTGCACTAGATAAATCTGCTTGCTACACTTAGTCCTTATTTGTAGTCTATAAAGCAAAAGTCCATAACTTTGACTTACACTTTGATTTCTTTTCAATCTGAACACCATAAGCCGAAGCATCTCCTATGGCTACATAATATGTCCGAGTAGTGATATCCTCAAAAAGCTTCTTCATTTCACCCTTACCAAAATTTATAGAGATATACTTATCAGTCTTGGTTGCACAGATCTTTCCATCTAGAGAAAAAATAAAAAAATTTTACATAAAATTCTTAAATGATTCACAATCTTTGTGCTCGTGCTTAGGGCTATCACACCATATGCATCCACACACGAAATTATTCTTAGGCAGAGCCTGTGAATGACCAATTTTCCAATTTGCAAATCCTCCATAGTTTTTCACCAGTTTACTAATGGCATCCTCTTTCCTTGACACTTTAAACCTTTTATTACTTTATTATTTTCATAAAAAATATTCGCAAACTAATTATAGGATATCTTTGGTTTAGAGAGCAAATTGCCACACTTTCGAAAGTCTAAAAGACAAGTTTCGCCACATATTCTATAACATGAAAGTATATGTTGGCTCTAGCCTAGTGCTCTTTTACAAAAGTCTTACGAGTGCCTTGCATTTAACAATGTTCTTTTGCCTTTGACTTAACTTTTGAGGATGCCCTTGCACTTTTGGCCATTTCCCTTCCTGCTTCTTCCTTTGTGTCCGCATTTGGAGTTTTCTTGGACTTCTTTTTCTCCATCTCGAATTGGGATTAACATTATCCCCCTCCTAGACAAGTGCCAGTCCCATGGCACGTGCATGTATGTGTTGATGAGGGTTCGGTGATCTGAAGGGTGGTTGGTGAGTTGATGATGATGGGGCCTCATGGGGATTAGCTATTGAAGAGAAGCTAATCAAAATGTTGAGGTGGTGGTGGCCAAGAATGGTTGGAGTGGATGATAGGGCCTCCCAAGTTGGTGGTTTACTATCATATGTACTTGAAAAGAAAAGAAGTGTGCTACCTAGGGGCAGTGTCTACCTTGCCCTGTGGTGCATTGTGCTTGTGCTCGTGGAACTGGGAGCTGGAAAACCTCAGCCAAGCTTGCGGTGTTGTCCCACATCTAAACTTGCTTCTGCGGCTTTAGGTTTGGACTTTGCCAACACCTGCTTGCATTCTACTATGGTCAACCACACCGCTGCTAGATGTAACTCATAAAAAAAGAGTGGAGGTAGGTGGGCCTCCTTGGCACGGCTAGCTTTTGCTTTAGTAGAAACCTAATGGTCCTAAGATAATTACAAGTTGTGATGAAAGCAGGGTTTGGACATGATGAGAAATCCTTGAGGAAGTGTGTGATTGAAGGACAAATGTCTTCTGCTTTGAAGGTTAGGCACTCCTTGGGATTCTCTCCATTGGTATTGTAGATGTTTGGAAAGTCATACCTACCATGCTCCTCCCTATTGTAATCCATTCCGTGCGTGTGAGAGTAGGGCATGTAGATAGGATCATTTGTTTCTTCAAGGAGTGTGCTGCAAAATGTCATCCATGCATCAAGGTTTGTATCCCAAATCCTTCTTTGCCACATGGATTGTGCTTCATACCCTTGGACAGTTTTGGGAATCTAGTACACCTTGTCTTGCCAACGGTCTAGGACCTCCCGCCTCTATCGAGTGATAACTATGCTCTGCTCTGCAACCCATCAATTCTCCAAGTTGTTGGCCATTCAAATTATGTTGTCCACTACTTCCACTAGTAGGACTTAGTCCAAGGCCCGTGGGTAGAGGAATGATAGCTCAAAGGGCCAAGTTTGGAGTTCTTCTTGCTCCCAAATACTCAGTTTGTGGGGCTAGTTGACGGGATAGTAATCCTGATGTTGTGGCATCATGGGCTTTCCACATGAAGATGTTGGGGTTGCTCTCTAGCTCTCTGCTATGCCGCTTGCTCCACCAACTCCCATCTTCTTCTCTTAGCTACAATGATGAGCTCGGGCCTTTTGGATCTTCCTAAAGTACATCTGGCAGTGGTGGGCTAACCTCTCAAGCATGTTGCTTTTCTCCTAGCTCATGCTTGAAGTCCAGCCCTTCCTTTGGCAGTTGCTCTTGTGGGGTGGAGTTGGGGGTGGATGTGGCTTCTCCTGCTCTTCCAAACCTAGCTCCTTTAGCTCATCGATGGAGAGGACATCTTGCCTCAAATACTGGCATTGTTCTTTTCTTATTAGGCTAGTGCCAATTTGGAGAGAATGCTCTTGCATGCCATACTTCAGAGCTATGGTGGTCAATTCTAACTTCCTTCTCGTCCTTTCCATGAAATCCTCGCTATCCACTTGCATTACATAGAGCATTGTGCTTAAGAAGGCTTGACGTTGCACCTTGAACTTGCTTTTGTGGCTTCAACTTTGGCCTCTGCCACCCAACACCCACTTGCATTCTACTATGGCCAAGCGCTTGGCAAGTTCTCGCACCTATTCGAAGTTGTACTCTTCCCACTATTTGGCCCTCTCTTTTAAATCCTCCTTGCCCTTCTCCATGCTTTGAGACAACATCATTACCACCTGATGTTGTTCATTCCATACTTTTAGCATGTGTGTTTTTTCCTTGTTTCGGCGGTCCTTGCAGCTATCTTTTGGGCTTGCTGTGCCATAGAGAGCTGCATGGAAGTTTCTGACAGCTCATTTTGGACAGATCTTTGTTCTTTTGCAGCAGGTGGGCTTATTAGTTTCCTTTCTGCCACTATCTTTTAGATTCAACCATAGTTTTTATCTCCTCCACCTCCTATTCTAGGCTACCTAGCTCCTCCTGCAGCCCTTGGGTTGCTTCTTTGATGGCCTCTTCTTTCTCTTTCTCTCCAAGCATTTGATTTCCCATTCCAATCTCTCCTATTTCTCCAACTCTAGGGCAGTCCTCTTTTTCAAGTCTTCTATTTATTTTTTATTTCTTTGTGCCCTCTCTTCTCTTGCTACCTCTAGCCCCTTTGTAGTCTTTAGGATGTTTTTCATATCTAATTGTAGCTCTTTATACAACTTTGCTAGCTCCTCATTAAGTCATTCCATGCTCATGAGGTATTGTTTCTCCTGAGCCAACCTTGCCTCCCACTTTCCTTCTTCTCCTTCCTTTGCTTCAAGCTACTCTTTTAGCTCTTGGATTTCTCGTTGATGCTTTGCTACTTAGTGTGTTGCTTCCAACCTGAGTGCTACTGAGGCTTCTCTTTCAATCTCGAGCTCCTGTTGCTGCTCTCTTCTCCTCCTTGGCCTTTTCTAGCTACGCTAGGAGCTCTTTGACATACTCATCATATATTGTGGCCATGGGTGTTGTGGGGGATGATGTAGTCATGGAGGCCTCTAGCTTCTACCTCTTGGACTTGACGTTGGCTATGACTGGTCTTTTAGCTCCTGTAGTGTGGGGACCCTTGCTCTCGAATCTGGAGCTACCTCCTGCATCTTTTTTACCAAAAATTGCATCATGGACATTAACTTGCTAGTGTCCATGGAAGTTGTAGTGTCTTGGGCAATTGAGGTGGTCGTGGCATGGGACGTGAAGATTGATGGGAGGGGGTGCATTGGGTCCTTTGCCTTGCCTAATGATATCGAGACTGCTTCAATTTTTGACACCCTGGCACTGTTGTTTGGCTCTCCTTCCCTTTGGGGGATCATGGTAGCTAGCTCTTCCATAGCCAAGGTCTCCTCCACTGACCTTTGCATGGCCTCGACTATGTCTTCATCTTCCTTTCTCCTCAACTCTTCCACCTCTTGCTCAGCTTTTCTTTTTGTCTCTTCTTCGGTCCTCTTCGACTCTCTTTGGGCCCTCTTCAACTCGACTTGTTTCTCCTTTGTCATTGTCTCTTTTATTTCCTTCTGTGGTTTCATTGGGGTTCTCTTCTTTGGAGCCTTGGGCTCTCTCTGGCCAGCAGATTGTGTCTCTTGCTCTTCCCTATCACTTATAGTCCTCTCACCACTAAACTTGGTGCACAGATCGGATGCCGTAAGCGCGCATAGTGAGTGTCAGAAGGTCCCCAAGAACAAAAGAACTCTACTTTTTGCACACAAATCAATGTAGAAGTCTTGCACGACATGAACAAGAAACCAATTGGGTGCAATCTCTCCCCATGCCTTGTGTGACCACTCCACAAAGCATGTATTTTATGTATTAATCATCTTCAAGCTCAAATAATAGCCCAAATTACAAATTAGCACACTTTTGGCTTTTGAGTTTGCTTTTGTGCCAAATAGAAATAAAGCTAATGGGCGGGCGCCCAAGAAGTCAGGCGTACCCAAATACAATGTCCAAATACAAATATCTAAATCCTGTGCCCATGTGCATACAAGAGTAATAAATAAATATCAAATGCCTTGATAGATAGGCGCGACAAAATATAGGCGCCATGCCTAAGGTATGCACCCATTAAAATATTGGCGATAACTGGAATACACGCTATCCTCCAATGCTTTCCACCGCCACTGCTGCTATCTCTACACATCAACTGAAGCATTCACAATCGTTAGTAAAATAATACAATTAAACCGACAAAAGTGAATACCTAGAAGTCTTTGAAATCGTTAGTAAAATAATACAATTAAACCGACAAAAGTGAATACCTAGCAGTCTTCAACTACATAAATAAATTAATTGGTTAGAAATCAATCCTAACCTTAATTTATCATGAGTGCACACTCTAAACTCATAAACGTTTATTAATTTAAATATGTATTTTGTGGATTCACCCGCTGTAGAATCACCCATGTACACACTAAATTAACAAAACACCCGAAAAGGATAGGCATCCCCCATCAACTTCTCGCACAAAGAATCCACTTTGTGTATGAGCCCTGGTAATAAAAGTTTACGGAATCCACCGTGTAATATGCCTCCTGGCATCATACCCCTGGGGTGGGATAGCAATTGTCCTCAATTGCTATTAGCTCAATGTGGAGCTAACAGATGGGGAAAGAATTTAAGTCTCTAGCGTGCATCCATTGGGCCTCTTCAACAGGATGGTTTTTAAACTTTACCAAATATCTAGAATATCTACGGCCAGTTCTAGTGGTCATAAAGTCAGTATCTATAATAGCTTCAGGCTCAAGGATTTCAGTCTCTTCATCTAACAAAGGTGGATTTTCGTAGACAGGGTGTACAGATAATTGGCCTCTAAAGGGTCGTAATAAACTGATATGAAAGGTGTTATGAATTTTCCAATGTGGTGGTAGTTCCAGTTTAAATGCATTGTCATTGATTTTGTGTATGATTTTGAATGGTCCATAGAATCTAGGTGTTAATTTCACTACTAGATATTTATCTACACTTTGTAATCTACATTTTTCTATTCATAACCAAACATAATCATCAACTTTAAAATTCATGGCATGTCTTTTCTTATTGGCTTGTTTTGTATATGATTGCTCGGCTTTGGCAATCATATCTTTAACTTCATCAAAAATAGTAGCGTATATGTTAGCAATATCATCAGTAGTCTGAATTTTATTTGATAATGATACAACAGGTGTAGGCAATCTATAACCATAAATCACTTCAAATGGTGCTTTCTTTGTAGCTGTGTGTGGAGTATTGTTATATGCAAACTGAAGTAAATGTAGATGTGTATCCCATGTATGTGGTTTTGAAATAGTGTAAGCATGTAAAAGATCTAAAATAGTACTGTTAGTAGCTTCTGTTTGACCATTAGTTTTAGGATGAAATGCAGATGAAAAATCAATCTTTGTTCCTAAGTTAGCAAACAAAGTAATCCAAAAATTATTACAGAATCTAGAATCATGATCAGAAATAATAACTTTTGGTAAACCATGGTTAGTAAACACAGTTTTCAAAAACAATTGAGCTGCTTGAGATGCAATTAAAGTTTTCTTGCATGGAATGAAATATGCTTGTTTACTAAACCTGTCACAACAGTCCAAATCATATCATGGCTAGCTTTAGTATTAGGTAAACCAGTAATAAAATCCATAGAAATTTGTTCCCATGGTCATGATGGAATAGATAATGGCATTAGTAAACCATATTGTTTACCATGGTGTCTTTTAACTTGTTGACAAACTAAACATTCAAAAACAAAGTTAGATACATAAGTGTCCATATGTGGCCAATAAAAATCTTTAGTCAATGTACGCAAAGTAGATATAATACCGCTATGACCTTGGTATGGAGGACAATGAATCTCATGCAAAACAAATGATCTAAATGGAACTGTCACACATAATCTCTTTTCATAAAACATGAATCCATTATTGTAAGACAGTGAATCAATAGGAATCCAATTATTTGCAACTAATCTATTCCAATCAGCATGAAAAGTAATATCTTGATGATAAGTATCTTTCATATGAATAAGGGAATCAAATGATATCACAAAAATATTATGAATTGTCGGTCTTCTACTTAAAGCGTCGGCTACAACGTTCTCTTTTCCTGGTTGATATTGTATAAGGGGATGAAAACTTTGAATAAAAGCTACCCATTTAATATGTCGATCAGATATTTGGGGTTGACTAAGGAGATGTCTAATGCTTTGTTGGTCAGTTTTGATCATAAATTCAGAACCCATTAAATAATGTTTCCATTGACGTAAAGCTTGTACTACAGCTAGCAATTCTTTATCATATGTAGAATATTTAAGTTCGGATGGTTTCAATTTACAACTAGAGTAGGCTATGGGATGATTATCTTGCATAATTACGGCTCCTATTCCAGATCCACTAGCATCAGTAACTACTAAAAAGAATGGTCTATTGAAATCAGGTAGTTGTAATACAAGAGCATGGGTTAATACATATTTCAATAAATCAAAAGATTTTTGTTGATTATCAGACCAGTTATACACAATACCTTTCTTTAAAAGTTTAGTCAAAGGTAATGCAAGTAATGAGAAATTTCGCACAAACTTTCTGTAAAAACTAGCAAGACCTAGAAAAGAACATAACTCATGCACATTTTTGGGTATGGGCCAATTTAAAATTTCTTCTATCTTTTTAGGGTCAACCTTAATACCTTCTGATGAAACAATATGACCTAGATATTCAATTTTTGTTTGAAAGAATTCACTTTTTTCTGGATTAGCATACAATTGATTATCTTTCAACAACTTGAAAACTAAAGACAGATGTTCATAATGCTCATTCTCATTTTTACTGAATACCAATATATCATCAAAGAATACTATAACACAATGCTGATATTTCAAAAATATGCGATTCATCATTCGACTAAATGTGACTGGTGCATTAGTTAGACCAAAAGGCATCACTAGAAATTCATAGTGTCCAAATTGTGTTTTAAATGAAGTTTTAAATATATCAGATTTATCCAATCTTACTTGATGATAACCATATTTAAGATCTATCTTACTGAATATGGCAGAACCTTGTAGTTTATCCATAAGATCATCTACCCTAGGAATTGGATATCTATTCTTAACAGTAATTTTATTTAGGGCACGATAATCAATGCACATGCGATAAGTATTATTATTCTTCTTTACTAATAAAACAAATGCACCAAATGGAAAACTACTAGGTCTAATTAATCCTATGTTAAGCAAAATAATTTTGAATTTCTTTTTGTTCAATTTGGTTATGCCTATATGGTGCTTTACATGGTGGTTGTGTATCAGAAATTAAATCTATTCTGTGATCTTCAGGTCGTGAAGCTGGTAGTCCAGGTGGTAAATCATCAACAAAACAATCTTTAAATTGAGCAAGAAATTGTTTATGCCTAGGATGCATATGTTTTTCTTTAGCTCGAAGTTCATTCACCCAAATTAAATAAGATTTGCTACTTTTACGTAATGTACGTTTAGCTTGGTATGAGTAAGCAGTGGAAATTTATTAAAAGCGTGCATACCATGCAATGTGATTTGTTTTCCTTGAAAATAAATTTTAATTGAATGCGTAGAATAATCTATGTCAGGATTATACTGATGATGCTAAGGCATACCTAAGATAATGTCACTAGACTGCAAAGGTACAACTAGAAAATTCATTTGTTCAGTGTATTCACCAATTTTAATTTCTAAGTTATACACCTCTTGTGTTCCATTATATCTCGTGCCTAGGAATGCTGCTTTAATGCGATAATGTGTAGAAACAGTTTGTAAATTCAATTCTTTCACTAACTTTGCAGAAATAAAATCATGTGTGCTACCATCATCATGTAAAATAATATTTTCTTTACCATGCACTAAACATTTCATTGTCAACAAAGAATGTGGAGTTGGCATACTTGGCAAAGTGTCTGAAATAGTACCAATGTCGTCATCATCTTCCGTAAAGTCAAGCATTTCCTCACGTTCTTCATCTTCCATTGCTCCAAGATAATTGATATGGACAAGTGGCTTTTTCGATTGACAATTGGCTGCTAGATGTCCAGGTTGATGGCATTTGTAACAAACTATAGGTTTGGCTTTAGATACAGTGTTGGTAATGGCAAGAAGTCTAAGAATGTTGGGATTTGGCTGTGAGGATGGCTTAGGGTTTGGATTGGTATTTGATGGCAAAGCAGGTGGCCTTGTCCAAGACTTACGAAATGAAGATGGAAGAAAACGACTTTGATTGAATCTTCTAAAATTTGAATTGAATTGTTTGGAACCATAGTTACCATTAGCTTGAAATTGTTGTGGATGCTTGTCTCTTCCTCGAGTCTTGTCTTCGGTGTCATGAGCTAAGGAAATTTCATCTTCAAGGGTTGTTGGCTTGAACATATTGACTTCAACATAATAATGTCCAAGTAGGCTAGACATAAACTTGCGTTTGCGAGTCACTTTAGGGACATCTCCGAGCATGCGTAATTGCAGTAGGGCATTCCAAAAACGTTCAGTGTATTGGGAAATAGGTTCGTGATCTCTTTGCTGTAGAAGATCCCATTGCTTTATGGCTTTTTCATGGAATTGAGGAGGAAGGAAATTCTGCGAAAACTTCTTTTGGAAACTCTCCCAGGTAGTGGGACAATCAATGCTCTTGCGAACCACAGTCCACCATAAAGATGCTCGATCGACTAAATGATTAGTGACACATTTAATTTTGTCTTTCTCAGCATATGTCTCTTCATGAAAGTAATCATCAAACTGACTGATAAATGCAAGTACAGTCTTTCCATCTCGAGATCCATTGAAAGTATGAAATTTGAAGTTTCTTTTACTTATCTTTGTTTCTTTGCGGATGGATTGGGCTTCAAGTGTCGCATCGATGGTATGTCATATAAGATCTTCAGGTTGCGGTCCATCTTTGTCGGTGGTAGATCGTTGTAGATTGGCCAATTGAACTTGCAAAGCTTGTCGGGCTCTTCGTTCTTCATCAAGCTGCATCATAATCAAATCCAATTTTTATTCCATCATTGGTTCGGGTAAATCACCTTCAGTCATTAAATCGTCCATATTTTGTTCCATCATCTTGTAAAATCCAAAAGACCTCACACTCTTGAAATCTGATTAGCGGGATGAGCATAGCTCAAAGTCGAGTATACAAGGCTTATATATTTTGTTTGGCTTTTACGGTCTTCCTCTTTTGCAATTGCGGGATTTGTTGTCTTCATAGAAGTTGTGTATAATCTTCGTATGACCTGCGTATGAACTTTTGCGTTTGCTAAAACTGGCTCAGCAAGTCTGCGTGTGTGAAAAGAGTCTTCCAGAGAGCAATAAACGGTTTCTGTGCTTCTGCGTATGAACAGTCTTTATGGGAATAGTTGGAGTTAGTCTATGGTGACTTCTGTGACTTAGTTGACTTGCAGAATTTGTAGACTTTGAAGACTTAGAAGATTAGAGAGCTTAAGTAACTAAGCTTTGTGAATTCTGACTGTCGACGATTTAGGGGGTGGCCGTTTTTCACGCCGATTTTGACGCTGAGGTGCCGCTGCCGCCAATTCGTTGAATTGTGGGGCTTTTAAGCTTACTAAGCTTTAAGTTTAAGCTTTGACTTAAAGCTTTAAAGCTTTTGGATATGGAAGAAGCTTACTGTTCACTGTTTCAAAATGACTTGAAGAAGGAGATGTTGACGTGGTCCTCCGCCTCCTCAGGCCGGTCCTTCACGATTAGAGGATGCAGATAGAGGTTCTTGACCGCCAGGAATTCACCCATATCAACCGTTCATGATGAAACTAAGTGTAGAGCTCGATCGTTCCAGGAGCTCTGCAATCAATGTAGAAGACTTGCACGACATGAACAAGAAACCAATTGGGTGCAATCTCCCCCCATGCCTTGTGTGAGCGCTCCACAAAGCATGTATTTTATGTATTAATCATCTTCAAGCTCAAATAATAGCCCAAATTACAAATTAGCACACTTTTGGCTTTTGATTTTGCTTTTGTGCCAAATAGAAATAAAGCTAATGGGTGGGCGCCCAAGAAGTCAAGCGTACCCAAATACAATGTCCAAATACAAATATCTAAATCGTACGCCCATGCGCATACAAAAGTAATAAATAAATATCAAACGCCTTGATAAATAGGCGTGACAAAATATAGGCGTCATGCCTAAGGTATGTGTCCATCAAAATATTGACGATAACTAGAATACACGCTACCCTCCAATGCTTTCCACCGCCACTGGTTCTATCTCTACACATCAACTGAAGCATTCACAATCGTTAGTAAGATAATACAATTAAACCGACGAAAGTGAATACCTAGCAGTCTTTAGCTACATAAATAAATTAATTGGTTAGAAATCAATCCTAACCTTAATTTATCACGAGTGCGCACTCTAAACTCATAAACGTTTATTATTTTAAATATGTATTTTGCGGAATCACCCACTATGGAATCACCCATGTACACACTAAATTAACAAAACGCCCGAAAAGAATAGGCATCCCCATCAACTTCTTGCACAAAGAATCCACTTTGTGTATGAGCCCCAGTAATAAAAGTTTACGGAATCCACCGTCAAACCTCATGAAATCCACCGTGCAATATGCCTCATGGCATCAAAATTGCTCTTGCTCGGGGTGTGTCAACCTATCAGGGGTCTCCCCTACTTCCTCTTCACCTCCTTCTGTGTCCTTCAAGGCCTCTTAGATTATGGCAATTAGTATGCCACCGAACCTGATGGTGGATGCCTTGGAGGATGACTTTTTTTGGGAGGCTGACCTTGCTATGGAGGCTAGGGACTTTCCTCCTGCTACTTCTATGCCTATGGTCAAGGCTTTTGCTGAGTTTTTGATGGTCTTTTGCATGAAGGAATTCTAGTCCACCTCATCTGGGGATCCAACTGCAATGCTTTCCAACAATGGTACCTCGATTGTGTTCATAAGGGCATTGTACCTTTGATTGGAGAAGAGGGTGTGAATCATCTTTGCCTACATTTTGATTTCAGGGTTTGGGATGTCCACTAAACTTATCCCATCCATTGTGTGCGTGACAGCCTTGCTCATCCCCAGCATGCTATACATGTCCCTCTTTGGGCATCTCTATGTCCTACTAGCCAAACCCAGGGCCTTCTCCACCATTGTAGGGCTCAAATCCACCTCTACTTGGTGGGCTTCTTCCCCTTTTCTTATCGTCACCGTGCCACAATTTCTTTTGGTATTGAAACTCCTTAGAAATTCTACACACTTGATGTAATCAACCGGCCTTCTCCACGTACTTCTATAGGCTGCACTGGTCCACGAGTTGTTTTATGGCTGACTCTTCCATGATGGCATCTTCTAGGTTTAGGGTGTGCTTGAACACGAATTGCTGTAACCCCTCATTTCTACCGTCAAGCCGTACTTTGCTTGTTTTTTCTTCGTGAATGGGAGCTTGCCACCTTTATCTTGCCCTACCATTTTAGGTTATTGTCATATATCATGGCCCACCATTAGTTTTCTGAGTCAGATTCCACGAAGAGGTAGATAAAACATACATGAAAGCTTTTTGAGAATGTGAAATCCTTAAGTATAGAGTAAAATTTCTATTTTAAGGAATCCACACGATTCAAGAGTATCCATGATAAATTTTCCCACATTCTAAGTCTTGTCATTTTAACATTGATTGGACACTTAAAGCATGTTTGTTTTCTTCTTCTCTAGTTTTCTTTTTATGCTTGTTTCCTTTCCACCTTACCCCCTCCCTCTCCCGAGAATGATTTGAATCCTTCCTAGGATCGGAGAGCGAAGGGCTAAGGGCATTTAAGCACCTTTGGGAGGGACATGACCTTGCAGAAGCCAGGCATATAATTGTGGGTTATATTCCAACTGAGCATGGTGGTCCATATGCACCTACGTGTGTAATATAGGTTAGGACAACATTTATAAGATCACCAGAGTTGATCTGGCTAGCAATATGTAGCTCTTCTTTAGTAAGGACTCGATCTAGGTAAGGGTGGCTCATGACATGATCTTCCAATGCTTGATAGCGAGTGATGGTCAACACCTTAAAAGAGGTAGGAGCCACGTAAGTGGGATCATACTCAGAGGTCCTAATGGCACGCTGCTGCTTAGCATTGGTCTCGATGTGGTAGCCTTCTTTTTCCCACTGAAGTCGAAGAGCATACCATTTACGTAAGAAAGAGGAGTCATTGGTAGCGAGGTGCTTCAACTGCTCAATTTCTTGGTCCATGGCAAGGACTTTGCTCTTGACATAAGATGTGATTAGACATTGGTTGTGTTCAGATTCAAAGAGGCAGAGTGATGAAAGGCAGAGTGAAGCTACGAGCTTCCTCTCTCACACACTATATTCAAACCACACTGTATAGTGAAAGATACAACCTACGGTCATAAGACCATTCACACCAAAGGCACCGACTTATTTAATGTATCTAACTACTATGGCTAGACTAGCTGTGTCCAGCTCATGTCGGTCAACACACACTAAATGAGCTTGATATTCTAACACTCCCCCTCAAGCTCAAGACAGCATATGTACTCCAAGTAGCTGTCTAAAACCACAGAACTTATCTTTACCCAGAGACTTGGTAAAGATATCTGCTACCTGCTCATCAATCCTCACATGCATAAGATCAACCTTTCCTGCAAGGACCATCTCACGAATAAAGTGGTAGTGTACCTCTATGTGTTTTGTCCTGGCATGGTAAACTGGATTCATGGCCAGGAGTACACTACTCAGATTATCACATAACAGTTTCACTGGAGCATCAACCTGAATATCCAAGTCAGCCATAAGCTTGAGCAGCCAAGCAATCTCACATGCTGCCAATGCAACCCCCCTGTACTCTGCCTCAGTACTAGATAAGGCAACCGTAGGCTGCTTCTTGCTGCTCCAACTGATCATGCCACTACCAAAGCCAAAGGCATAGCCACTCGTAGATCGTCTGTCAGTTGAGCATCCTGCCCAATCTGCATCTGTGTATCCAATCAGTATCAAGGGCTTATCTCTGACATAGAACAGCCCATAGTCTACAGTGGACTTAACATACCTCATGATGCGTCTAACTGCATCCAAGTGCGGCTTTCTCGGCTTTTGCATAAACTGGCTTATCAGCCCTACTGCATAGCTCAAGTCAGGCCTAGTGATGGTTAAGTAAATCAGACTGCCGACCATCTGCCTGTACATAGTCACATCTTCTACTTCAGCCCCAGTGTTCATGTCTAACTTTACATTCTGGTCCAGAGGTGTATCCAGTGGTTTGCATTCAGCCATGCCATACTTCTTAAGCATTTCCATGGCATAGTGCTTCTGCATCAGCCATAAGCCATTTTCAGCTGGTACGACCTCAATACCCAAGAAATACTTCAGATCTCCCAGATCTTTCATGTCAAATTCAGATTTCAGCATCTTCATAGCATGCTGAATTCCCAAGTCATCATTTCCAGTGATTATCAGGTCATCAACATATATGACCAGCACTACCAAGCCACTGTCAGTCTTCTTTGTAAATAGGCTGTGATCAGCCCTGCCAACAACAAATCCAAGACTCTGCAAGTAACTGCTGATCCTAGCATGCCAGGCTCTCGGAGCCTGCTTCAGCCCATACAGTGCCTTTTTCAGCCTGCACACATAATGTTGAAAATCAGGGTGCTCATACCCTTCCGGCTGAACCATGTATACATCCTCTATTAAATCACAATTGAGGAATGCATTCTTAACATCCATCTGCTGCAATTTCCAGCCTTTTGCAGCAGCCAAGGCAATAATAGTTCGTATGGTTGCCATTTTTGCAACCGGGCTGAATGTTTCATCATAATCCAAGCCATACTGCTGAGCATATCCTTTAGCGACCAGCCTTGCTTTGTACCTTTCTACACTGCCATCAGACTTACATTTGATTTTATAAACCCATTTGCAGCCAACAGGCTTTTTTCCTTCAGGCAGTGGTACCAAATCCCAAGTCTGATTTTCAGCCAAGGCTTTCATCTCTTCGTCCATAGCCATACACCAGTTTTCATCCTTTGCTGCTTCAGCATAAGTATCTGGTTCTTTGATCTCCATCACTTTTGTCATGTATGCATAATGCTTTGCAGAATAACCAGAGTACGTCAACCTGTCAACAGGGTATCTGACCCTCTGCGATCGTCTAGGCTGTGGTGCACTACTCGATTCACCTCTCTCATGAGGCGGAATGTACATGTTCTGCCTCGTGCCAGGCGTATAGACAGTCGGAATACCAAGTTCGCTGTCTAAAGTATCACTCGACTCATAGCCCGAAGTCATTCTGCCAGGTGTCATCATACCATCCTCACTAACTTTCTCTTTTCCTTTGCTGTCCAAGACATCATGTCTCCCCCTCACTGACATACCCGTGTCAGTGGACGGTGAGCTCCTCAATCTCCCTGTCCATGGGGATACTGTCTGACTGATAGGTCCTGTCATAGCAGTGCTCTGCTGCATATCAACTGTAGATACATGAGTGGAAGGCAGATCGGATGGCACTGCAACTGGTGAGACATACCAAGAGCCCAACTCATCAAAGATGACATCCCTGCTTACCAAAGTCTCCCTGGTAGAGGGATCATAACATTTGTATGCCTTCTTCTCCTGCGAGTATCCAATGAACACACTCTTATGCGCTTTGGGATCCAACTTTTTCCTTTTCTCATCTGGAATGTGCACATAAGCAAGGCAGCCAAAGACCTTCATGTGTCTTACATCCGGCTTATAGCCATAGAGCCTCTCAAACGGTGTCATGTCATGAATGCCTGCAGTGGGAGTCCTGTTTAGAATATATGCGGCTGTCACAACAGCCTCTGCCCAATAGTAAAGCGGCATATGCTTCTCATTCATCATGGCCCTAGCAGCTTCCATCAGAACCCTGTTCTTCCTTTCAGCTACTCCATTTTGCTGCGGAGTGTAGCTGCAGGTTAGCTGCCTACGAATGCCATTTTCAGCCAAAAAATCAGCAAATTCATTGGAGACATACTCCCCACCGCTATCAGATCTCAAGCAAGAGATGTAACACTCAAATTCCTTCTCAACCTGTGCCTTAAATTTCTGAAAAACAGCAAAGACCTCATCTTTTGTTTTCAATATGTGAAGCCAGGTATATCGACTGTAGTCATCAATGAAGGATACATAGTATCTGGAACCCCCCATAGATGCATTATGAGCTGGTCCCCAAACATCAGAGTGCACTAACTGCAGTGGTCGTGTACTCTGTCTTACATGCCTGACAAACGGCAATCGTGACTGCTTACCAAACTGGCAAGCCTCGCAGACATGACCAATATCTGAATATTGGAATCTAGGTAGCCCTGTTACCAGCTGCTTCTTCTGCATGGTCTGCAGCCTCTGTAAATTGACATGCCCCACTCTCTTGTGCCAAATCTCTAAGTCCCTGATAGTGCCAGAACCCTGAGCAAACATAGCGGAATTCAGCTCTGGCAGTGTAGCATCAAGAGTGAACATTCTTCCATTTCTGTGGCCTTTCGCGATCAACTTGCATCCATTGCCAAACTCTTCAATAAAGCAGCCATGCTTATTGAAGCGAACCTGCAAGTTCTGCTCTGTCATTTGGCCCACAGACAATAGGTTCTTCGTAATCGAAGGAACATGCAAAACATCATGAAGATTCTTCTTCCTGCCATCATGTACAACCAGAGGCACTTTGCCTTTATGCTCAATGCTATGTTGCGTGTCATCACCTGTGCATACATAGCCATGCTTTTCAGCCACCATATCCGTGAACCAATCACCATGAGGGGTCATGTGATTCGACGCCCTCGAGTCAATGTACCACACTGCATCATCAGATGATTTTTCAGCAGCCTTATCTTTGACATATTGCATGGCAAACAGTCTATCACCAGAGTCATCTGCCTGACTGGACGTAGCATAATGTCCATGCTGCTTGCCCTTCTGATTTCCCTGCTTCTTCCAGCAATCCTTTGCAATATGCCCATACTTTCCGCAGTAGTGACAATCCTTGTCCTTATTTGGATTGTCTGACTGACGCTGCTGCTGCCATGAGCCTCTGCCACGGGAGTTCGATCTCCCCCTGCCTCGAAAGTTGCCACTACCTCTTGCATTTGATGACTGCTAATTGCTATTACTATAGGATGCATTCTGCTGGCCTCCTCTGCCAGATCCATAGCCTCTACCACGGCTACCACGACCACGCTGATTCGAATAAAAAACTGCATCCTTATTCTTAGAGCTGCTTGACCCTGTAGCTAAGCCAAGCTTCACCTCTTCATGAATCAATAATGCAACCAGCTCATTAAAATCAGGCATCTCAGCCCGCACAGATACTGAAGTGTCAAAAGACTTATACTCCGGACCCAAGCCATTTAAGGTCACTGCAACCATATCCTCATCTTCTACCTGTGAGCCAACAGATGCGAGCTGATCTGCTAAGGTTTTAATTTCCGTGACATAGTCCTGTATGGATCTGTTCCTCCTCTCTATGTTGTTGAATTTTTGCTTCAGTTGTATCTTCCTGGCACTCGTAGTTGTGCCATAGTACCTGACCAATATGTTCCATGCATCTGCTGGGGATTTACAGTTCATGATCTGCATCACCATAGCATCCGAGATACATAATGATAGCCAATGTAAAACTCTGCGAGCTCTTTCCGTCCAAGCTCGATGTGCTCGTCTTTGATCAGCTGTAGGATTCCTATCTGGAACTTCAGGTTCAGCCTCAACACCTGTCACTAAGTCCCAGTATCCTTTGCCTATCAGAAAGTTCTCCATGCGGAACTTCCATATTGCATAATTGTTGCTATCAAGCTTTTCTCCCACAATCTGGGTTACATTATCAGTTCTATCAGCATTTTCCATGTTGCAGACCTTGCCTGACTACCTGCAAACCAAGATTTTCTTAACAGTTCAACTTCAGCCCGGAACTGTTTATGACAGTTTTCTGCAATTAATTGCAGGAAAAAAACCAGTAAATTTCAGTCAAATATCAGCCCAAACAACGTCCCAATCGGTTGATCCAACTCATAAAGACAATTGCCAATACATATGTCTGATGTTCGGTTCAGATTTAACTCCTGCAGATCCACTGCCAGGTTCCAAAAGCATGCAGTCCAAACCTGTAAACTGCAATTACAGCAGCCTTTCCAAAGTCAAACTCCACCTGGATACATGTAATGCATGTTCCAAAGCTGCTAAATTGACTCCTGGTACATATGCCACTTCAGACATAAGCATAGAGACATCAGCCAGTGTATTCTTAACAAGTGCCAATGCTAACAGTTTATGTAAAGATTGCAGTCAATAAACCAGCATAACCCGCTTCAACTAGCTCAAAAAAGTCCTTAAATCAGACCATACATTTGTTTCAGTATGTCACCGTCAGTACATGACTATGTAGTGACAATACCCTGTCTATTGTTAGATATGATCAATGCCCCACCCTCATTAGGTACTACCAATGATCCATGGTGCTCAAAGTTGTAAGGCCCCCATTATGAGGAGAAGCCAAGTGTGAGCCCGGACATTGGTGGAGTCCTGACTTGTATATCAGATGAGGTCTATGTGACCGGATGGCAAAAAGGTGACCATTGTGGGTCTAATCTTTGGGTTAGACAGAGTGGTTAAGCTGGTAGCAACTCGAGGCACATTGCATTGAGTTGCGTAGTAAGGGAGTTAAAAGGGGCCCCTATTGTGGGGTCCGGGGGCCGCGGAAGCGGCCCCTGGCTGGGGGGTCCCAGGGGGGCCAGCGGCCCCCCTGGCGGGGGTCCGGGGGCAGCGCCCCCGGCCCGATGGTAAAGGGAATATTCCCTGGAATATTCCCTGGCCGACTAGTGGAGGCTCATATGGTAGGTCGGTCAGCAGGCCGACCTAACGACCTACGCGGGCTATAAAAGCTAAACCCCTTCGCAGCCATCTGACACTCATCTTTCACCCAGTCAGAGTTGTTGTTCCAGCTAGCCTTAAGCTCTTCGCCTATCTTCTGTCTAGATCGCCATCTAAGCTTCACTCAGTGGAAGCGCACGGGTGGACAGAGCCATCTTTGTATCAGTTGTTTGGAGTTAAAGAATTTTACCGATTCTCCTCTTATCTGTTGTGTACTCTCTATCTCTTTCTCAGATTCTGTTCGCTGCGCCGTGTAATATTTTACATGGTATCAGAGCCCAGGGGGCTCTAGAGATCGGAGAGCGTGCAAGAGGCAAAGGCTTCAACAGCAAAGAGAAACGATGTCGACTCCGGGAAGTAGTTCTGGCGCATCAGGAAGCGGTGCAGGAGGTGGTGCTGCTGTACCGGCTATTCAAACACTGAGGATTCGTCCACCAACCTTCAGCGAAGGCAAGTTAGAGGGTACAAACTACACCTTGTGGAAGTTCAAAATTACAACTATCCTTGATTCTTATGAGCTTCTGGAGACTGTGCTGGGGACTGACGCAGAACCACAGCCTATCCCCGACCCATCAAATCCTAGTGTGATGATTCCTCCGAATGCAGATCTTCTACGAGCTTGGAAACGAAGGAATGCAGATGCATTGTGTGCCTTAGTTACAAGCTGTTCTGACAGTGTTTTGACTCTGATTCAGCATACAACCAAAGCGTCAGAGGCTTGGAATGTACTAAGGAGTCAGTATGAAACACGAAACCAAACAAGGATTCAAAACTTGGAGAATCAACTAGCAGCGGAGAAGTTTGCTGAAGGAGAGACGGTTGAAGCATTCATCACTCGGATTAAGAATCTGCGCGACCAGATGGCTGGCGCTGGGATACAAAAGACTAGCGAAGAGCTAGCTCGGAGGTGTCTTCGGATTTGTCCACAAAAGTTTGATGGACTAGTAACTGCCCTTAATACTCAGGTGAGACCTCAAGCTTTGACTTTTGAGGAGTTTTGTGCATTATTAATGGAGGAGGAGTTGAGGCTGAAAGCCCGAGAAGGAAGCAACAATGGAGATGCTGCATTCTCTGCCAATGCAAAAGGCAAAGGTGTTTCCTCCACCAAAAATGATGGTGACAAAAAGAAAAAGGGCGGCAAGAAGAGGTTTCAAGGAGAGTGCTTCTACTGTAAGAAGAAAGGACATGCAATTGCAGATTGTCGTGTCAAGAAGGCAGATGAAAAGAATGGTACCCTTAAAACTAAAGGGAAAGAGACAGCCAATACGGCTGAAGCAGAGTTGGAATTATTCATGGCGACCATTGAGGAAGTGTGCTCCTCGGCGCAAGAAGAATCTACCACTGACTCTTGGGTGTTGGATAGTGGGGCCTCCCGTCACATGACCAACAAGAAAGGTCTATACAGTTCTATGCAGCCTCTACAAGAATCCATCACTGTGACGGTTGGAAATGATGCTAAATGCCCTGCTGCGGGCACAGGTACTATTTCTTTTGTTGCTGCAAATGGTGAAGTAAAAAAGCTTTCAAATGTGTTGTATGTTCCCGAAATCAGGAGAAATCTCTTATCAGTTGCTGCCATAACTGATCTTGGTCATGAAGTGAGGTTCAAGAAGACAGGTGCAGAAATTATTGATAGTGCTGGCACAATTGTTGGCAAAGGAGAAAGAAGGAACAACCTGTATGAGCTAAGTGCTCTTACAGCCACCGCTGGAGTGGGCACAAGTAAGCTTTGGCATGAAAGGTTTGGACACATCGGATTTGTAGTATTGAAGGAGATGCAAAAGCAAGGTATGGTTGCTCACCTACCTACAATAACTGAATTGAAGGAACCATGTGAAGCTTGTATGATGGGCAAGCAACAGAGAAAGGCATTTCCACAAGAAAGCAAGAATAGAGCACATGCTCCTCTAGAGTTGGTGCATGCTGACTTGTGTGGTAAGATGCCTACACAGGCCTTGGGGGGATCTTCTTATTTTATGTTGATTGTCGACGACTACAGTAGGAAGATGTGGGTGTACTTCCTTCGTGATAAGGCTCAAGCTTTTGGTAAGTTTAAAGAATGGCTAATACTTGTTGAGAATGAAACAGGGAAAAGTGTGAAGAAATTTAGAACAGATGGTGGTGGTGAGTTCAACTCAAAGGAGTTTGAAGGCTTTTGCAAGAGCAAAGGGATCAAGCGTCAATTGACGACGCCTCACACACCTCAGCAGAATGGTGTTGTGGAACGCAGGAATCGTACCATTGTGGAGATGGCAAGATGCATGCTAAAGGGCAAGGGATTGCCTAACCATTTTTGGGCTGAAGCTGTTAATACTGCAGTCTACATTCTAAATCGGAGCTACACAAAGGCTCTCAAGGGAAAAACACCTCATGAGGCTTACACTGGTAAGAAACCATCTGTTTCACATTTCAGAATTTTTGGATGTGAATGCTATGCACATGTTCCAGATGAGAAGAGAAACAAGTTACAACCAAAAAGCAGAAAATGTATCTTCTTGGGTTATAGTGATGAGCAGAAGGCTTACAAGTTATATGACCAAGAGGCAAAGAAGATCATCGCGAGCCGTGATGTGGTGTTCAAGGAGGAGCCGCATACAGTGGAGGAGGAGAAGGCAAGGTCTTCCACTTTATCATCAAGCGAAGAAGTAGTCCACTATGAACCTGTCCCGAGAGCTATCCCTATCCTTAAGGAGGAGGAAGCATCATCTTCAGATGATGAGGAAAAAGTTCACCAACCTGACATCACCCCACCGGAAAAGCCATTGCCGCGCTGGGTGAAGCAGCTCTATGACCACAATAATCCTATGCCTGCATCTGTTGAGGAGAAGGCAGACGGACCAAGGAGGTCTCAGAGAATAGAGGAGCAAAGGAGGGCTTCTGCTCACATAGTCAACATGGCCTTGATGGTTGAGATTATGAGAGAAGTAAAGGAGCCAACTGACTTAGAAGAAGCACTTGCAGATCCATCATGGAAGGCTGCTATGCAGGCGGAGTATGACAGCATAATGAAGAATGACACTTGGGAGCTAGTGGATCGGCCAGCAAAGCGGAAGATTATTGGCACCAAGTGGATCTGGAAGGTAAAGTACAAGGCTGATGGTACCTTAGAAAAGTACAAAGCTAGACTGGTTGCCCAAGGATTTTCACAAGTTGAAGGGTTTGATTTTCAAGAGTCATTTGCCCCAACTGCCAGAATGACCACTATTCGCACGGTACTTGCAGTGGCTGCCCACAAGAAGTGGCCAGTGTACCAAATGGATGTTAAGTCAGCGTTCTTAAATGGTGACCTCAAGGAGGAGGTGTACGTGGCTCAGCCACCAGGGTTTGAGGCCCCCCATTCTGAGAACAAAGTGTGTAAACTGAAGAAGGCATTGTATGGGCTGAAACAAGCCCCCAGAGCATGGTACCAGCGGATAGATAGGTTCTTTTTAAACCTAAACTTCAAAAGATGTGCCTCAGATGCTAACTTGTATGTTTGCAGGGATGGTAAAAAGTCTGTAGTGATTGTCCTATATGTGGACGACCTTCTTATTACAGGTGACTATGAAGATATGATCAACCAAACTCGAAAGGCTTTGAGTTCTGAGTTTGAAATGACAGACTTGGGCTTGCTGCACTATTGTTTGGGGATTGAAGTCTGGCAAGAGCCAGGAAAGATCTTCATCTCTCAGAAGAAGTATGCATGGGAGATCTTGAAGGCATTTGGCATGACCGAGTGCAAGGAGATAGCTACACCTATGGAGGTGAATGCAAAGTTATCCGTCGAGGATACATCAGCATTAGCAGACATTGGGAGGTATAGGAGGTTGGTCGGCAGTCTGATCTACTTGTGTAACACCAGACCAGATATCAGTTTTGCTGTTGGTGTTTTGAGCAGGTTCTCAAACAAACCTCATGAGAGTCATTGGAAGACTGGGATGCGGGTGCTCAGATACTTGAAGAAAACTCTTGACTATGGTATCACATACAGTTTCGGAACTTCTCTTGTGGGGAACTGTGACTCAGATTGGGCAGGAGACATTGATTCCAGGAAGTCAGTTTCTGGTTATTGTTTCTCTTTGGGTTCAGGAATTTTCTCTTGGATTAGTAAGAAGCAACCAACAGTGGCATTGTCTTCTACCGAAGCAGAGTACAAGGCAGCTTGTTTTGCTGCATGTGAGGCCGTATGGTTGAGAAGGATTCTATGGCATATGGGAGTGCAGGATGAAGAACCAACTGTGCTGAGATGTGACAATCAGAGTTGCATCGCCATTGCCAAAAATCCAGTGTTTCATGCACGCACCAAACATATAGAGATCCAGTATCACTATGTGCGTGATTTGATGGAGGATGGGATAGTGGAATTGGTCTACTGTCCAACAGAGGAGAATGGAGCAGATATCTTCACCAAAGCACTTACGAAGGATCTGCTTCAAGTTCATCTTCAGAGACTCGGCATTGGGCCGAGGAGATAGTTCACCTATGGGTGGACATTGAGGGGGGGTGTTAGATATGATCAATGCCCCACCCTCATTAGGTACTACCAATGATCCATGGTGCTCAAAGTTGTAAGGCCCCCATTATGAGGAGAAGCCAAGTGTGAGCCCGGACATTGGTGGAGTCCTGACTTGTATATCAGATGAGGTCTATGTGACCGGATGGCAAAAAGGTGACCATTGTGGGTCTAATCTTTGGGTTAGACAGAGTGGTTAAGCTGGTAGCAACTCGAGGCACATTGCATTGAGTTGCGTAGTAAGGGAGTTAAAAGGGGCCCCTATTGTGGGGTCCGGGGGCCGCGGAAGCGGCCCCTGGCTGGGGGGTCCCAGGGGGGCCAGCGGCCCCCCTGGCGGGGGTCCGGGGGCAGCGCCCCCGGCCCGATGGTAAAGGGAATATTCCCTGGAATATTCCCTGGCCGACTAGTGGAGGCTCATATGGTAGGTCGGTCAGCAGGCCGACCTAACGACCTACGCGGGCTATAAAAGCTAAACCCCTTCGCAGCCATCTGACACTCATCTTTCACCCAGTCAGAGTTGTTGTTCCAGCTAGCCTTAAGCTCTTCGCCTATCTTCTGTCTAGATCGCCATCTAAGCTTCACTCAGTGGAAGCGCACGGGTGGACAGAGCCATCTTTGTATCAGTTGTTTGGAGTTAAAGAATTTTACCGATTCTCCTCTTATCTGTTGTGTACTCTCTATCTCTTTCTCAGATTCTGTTCGCTGCGCCGTGTAATATTTTACATCTATATCTGACAAGCAAGTCAACCAAAAATGTCTGCAATTTATATTCATCCTAAGAAGACAAGATTTCTTTTATTTCAGCTGCAAACTTCCAGTATTCAGTGGCTTTTGATGCTCCTCTCAACCCAAGACAATTCTAACATGCATATGACAGTATATATGTCTTTCAGATGTCTGCATCTGTCACTCTGTGCTTCAGTAGAAAGCAAAATGCTTACTGCCCACAATCCAAGACAGTTTCCAGCCACAAAAGAAGCTTCAGATCTGTGTATTTCAGCCACCAAACTCAGCTTGCAATTGATCAAGACAAGTACATGTAGCCTCCAGCATGTACCTATACTTCACAGGTGCTTCTGGGCATACTCAAGAGCTTCCAATGCTCTTCAAAGTGTTGTAGACTCCATGTATGCTGTGTATACAGCAGTGCAGACAATTTACACAGTTCTGCCCACTCTGTTTCAGCTCATATCAGAGCTCAACCACAAGTATTTACTCCATGTACTTCACAAAGACCTTTTTCAATAGCCATACATGCTTCTCATGACCCATTTATGGTCACCAGTGATTGCAGTAGACAGTGCAGGCCTTCAGCCCAAACAGGCGCAATCACGCTGATTGCAGACCTCTGTTTCCAGTTCCTGCTGATGAAGATGATGATGGTGATGTTGATGCCACACCCAAATGCACTCTAACCAGCCTCCTCAGGGCTCTCAAGAAGCCACAAGCTCTGATCTTGACCCTGGAGTGTGTAATGAACAAATGCTTACCTGCAGTCCACAATGGCAGCCTGTCTGCACAAAAGAAAAATGAGTCTTCACTTCCTGGAAGTAGATCTTCACTTTCTCCAACTCTCAGAGATCCACCAAGTCCTGCTCTGATACCATGTTCAGATTCAAAGAGGCAGAGTGATGAAAGGCAGAGTGAAGCTACGAGCTTCCTCTCTCACACACTATATTCAAACCACACTGTATAATGAAAGATACAACCTACGGTCATAAGACCATTCACACCAAAGGCACCGACTTATTTAATGTATCTAACTACTATGGCTAGACTAGCTGTGTCCAGCTCATGTCGGTCAACACACACTAAATGAGCTTGATATTCTAACAGGTTGTGTGCTTGTTCAATGGAGAGCTTGGTGGCAATGAGTTCTTTGGCTGCCTGGGCAGTTTTGATAATTATGAATTCACATTCCTCCCATGAGCAAGGGTAAGTAGCATGCACACTTCCATTGCTAAAGGCTCATCTAAAAGACCTAAGTCTAGCCGATCATAGCTCTTAACAAGCATGGTAAATGTGGCATCCAAGAGTCTGAGGCTAGGCAACCAAGTCATCACTTGTATTCTCAGTTAAGTCAGTGTACATGGTTAGAATGGATCTCCACTAGTAAGAGGATCTAAGGCTAGTAGGTGGGTGAGGTTTGGTGGGGCTGGATAGTCCCGCAACTGTTGGGTGCAGCTTTGGTTGTGGTTATGGTAGTGGTGCACTAGAGGCGGCTTGTGTGGTGGGTGGCACACTACCAAATGCTTGGGCGGTTGTTGGGGTGCTAGCAGGGTGAGGTTGAGGCAGTTTAGGAGTAGCGGAGTACAGTTTGGGTTGATAGACTTTTTGACTTGCGATGGATTTAGGTTTTGGAAGGATATTAGGTCATGCACCTAGGCGCTTTTGTGGTGTTGATGTTTGATTCATCTTGATGCTTCATGTGGTTAAGATTGAGGGTGGTGTTTGGGTAGTGTGCTTGGCCATCGGGGCTTTAGGTACCCAAACCTAGGTATTACAATCTTAATAACCTTGCACTTGCAATAAGGTCTTTGGGACTCATTGCGACTTGACCATTCATCGAGGTCTGTAGTTTCTTTTGGGCCTCCTAGGTTTTGAGGGAAGGTTCCTAGCCTTGCAAGTTTGTGGTTGGGTGTTCCTCGGTGGTGGTCTTGGATGTTTTGGTACCCATTTGGACTAGTGTTCAAGGGTTTTAGCTTTGTGGTGGTGGCCTTTTGGTGGTGTTGAGGTTTGGTGGGGTTTGACGAATCACGACCCCCCTTCTAAGGCTTAATGGTGGGTTTCTCTACCGCTGACTTTGCAGACTGTGATGAGGTTGCACAATCCTTGCTAAAGGTTGTGATGATTTGTACATTGCCAATGGCCAGGTGAATATGCTGTGACTAGTAGTTGACATTACAATGAGCATGCTTGTTAAAGGTTTGTCTTCCTAACAACAATTCCGTGCCTGCATCCTTTGCATTTGGCAACACATAGAAGACCATGGGCAAGCTCTCAGACTTAATAGAGAATGCAACTTTGCACTTTCTAGAAGTGCAAATGCATGGCCACCAAATGTGCTAAGTTTGGAATTAGTAGTCTATAATTGTGGTTTGCCGATTTGAGTCCAATGATCAATGCATCAATGGCATGTGTATGCTGGGCTATAAAGGTCATCAATAGGTAAGCCAGAGCTACAGCTTCCTCATCCTCATCTTCAACCTCTGTAATGGTGGCTACTTAGAACAAAGAATTCTACAAGTAGAATTGCTTGAGCTCCGTAGGTCAACCTGAAGGGAGTTTGCCCCACAACCGTTTTATAGGCTATCGGATAGGCCCATAAGGCTGCGATTAGCTTGTTATCCCAGTCCCTATGCAAAGCAGAGACTACCTTGGTCAGGATATTTACCAAAATCTTATTTGTTGATTCCACTTGGTCATTTTCTTGAGGGTAATACGGTGAGGATTTCCGATGGATGATCAAAAAGGTGGACAAAAGATGAGCAATCACCTCATTGATGATGTGTGTGCCTTAATCACTGATAAATTTGATGGGTCAGCCACATCAAGAGATTACCTACTCCCATAAAAACTTAGCCATGGTTCATGCATTGTTCTTTCGGGTGGCTTGAGCTTCCGCCCACTTTGTGAGATAATCGATGGCAACGATAATGTTTTTTGGTTTGTGAATATTGAGCTGTGGGACTGATAGGCCCAATGAATTCAATCCCCCATTTCTCAAATGGTTGTCATGTTATAATAGGGCTTAGCTCCATTTTGTCCTTGCTAATTGGCACCTTCGTCTATTGGCACTTGTCAGAATGTTTCACAAATCGTGATGCATCTTGGAAAAGCGTGGGCCACCACAGTTGAGACTGCAGCACCTTGCAGGCTATTGTATCTCCATTGAAGTGTCCTCCTACAATTCCATCTTGCACCTCAACTAGTACGTCATGCATCTCATGATCACACATGCACCTCTACAGCAAACCGTCTTGCCCTAGCCTATAGAGTTGGCTTGCTATTAATAGATAGGGTTGGATTTTGAGAATGAGCCGCCTCAATCGACGGGTCTTCTCTATGGGTCGATTAGATAGTACGTGCTCCAACATTTGGACTACGTCTTCTTCCTAGTATGATGGCAAGTTGGCTCTAAACGGATCTATAGCATGGGGTTTGTTTACTAGATACAACAAGGCTTGATGGTCAACAAAGAAAATAAAGGGCATAGCTAGACGATAATGCCAAAATTTCTTTACGGAAAACACCATGGCTAATCCCTCTCTTTCGATTGTGGAGTAGTTCATTTCTGTATCCGTGAGTTGTTTGCTATTAAAGCTCACTAGATAGTCTAGATTTTGGTCACCAAGTTGGCACAAAACAACTCCCACTATGAATTTTGAAGCGTCAATATGAACATGAAAGGTTATGTTCTAGTCTAGGGATCTTAAGATTGGTGTGGTGGTTAGAGCCTTCTTCAAATCCTCATATGTGTATTGGCATTCTTTGGTCCCCACTCGAATATTATCAGTAGCTTGTATATGGGTCTAGCAATTAATGCATAGTTTAGCACAGATCGTCGATAGTACCCCGTATGGCCTAGAAAGCACTGAACTCCCTTGTAATTGATTGGTGGTAGAAGATCAACAATAACCCTGACCTTTGAGAAGTCTATGGCTATGCCATTCTTGGACACCACGTGCTCTAGGATGCATCTATTCTTTACCGAGAACTGGCACTTTAAGGGGTTTACTAAGAGATGATATAGTCAGCATCCTTCAAAGACTGCTCATCAGAGTTTGTATAAGTGTTCCTTCCAGTTGGAGTGAACACACAAATTGTCAACAAAGACTTCTAACTCTTTACTAATCATGTCCTTGAATATTGCGCACATAAGTCTCTGAAAAGTAGTAGATGCATTAGTCAACCTGAAAGGCATGACTATGTACAGGCGAAGACACCCCACTCAATGCCGAAGGTGGTCTTGTGCCTATCATCAGGGTGCACTTGCACCTGATTGTATCTTGACCAGTTGTCCAAAAAAATGTTGGCCTCCTTTCTCGCTACTCTCCTGAGCATGTGTTTGGTATATGGCAATGGATAATTGTCCCTCTTGGTAGCAACGTTCACTTTCTTATAGTTGACACACACTGATATTTCCATTCTTCTTCAATACGATCACAATGGGCGAGACCCAGTCTGTGTGCTCAATCTCATAAATGAATCCTACCCTTAGGAGCTTGTCAATTTCTTCCTCAATTGGGTGAGCATGCTTGGGATTCATAGGGTACGGTTCGCTGCTTAATTGGTGTTGTGTTGGGGATCATGGGGATAATATGAGTTTCAGCACTCGGATCTACCCCTTTTAGCTCATCGAGGGACCAAGCAAAGACATCCATGTACTCTCACAAGAGAGCCATTAGACTTGCTTCCTCTTCCTCAGTCAAGTTATTGCCAATAAATGCAAGTCGGTGGGGTGTCTCCCCTTCCTTACCTAGATTAACCTCCTTGACTTTGATTTGTTTACTTGCCCTTGTTGTTTGGCTCCTAGCAAGATCACTACCCTATTTCATTTCTTAAACTTAGTAAATAACTCGGTAGGTCTTGCAATTTCCTTTGCTCTTTAGTCTACGTACCCCTAGATTACTTGTGATGTCCTTCCTTCAACCTTCGTCGGCACTTCAGGTGGACTAGCAAGTCCCTTTTGGTGCATCTCGTCTTAGGTGGTTGTGGCACCTCAAGATCACTGTTTGAACTTACCTCTCCAACTCAGAATCAAACTCTCCATCTTTACTAGAAGAGGGATTCTTGCCTGGCGGTCGTATCTTGGATGGTGACTCTGTCCTAATAAGCATGGGTGAAGCGTTCGGCTAGGCGATGCCTACTTGTTCGTAGTCAATTGCCCTCATACACTCCAGCCAGGCTTGGTCGCAATCCATGCACATGACTCCTCTCTCAATTCTAAAGGTATTCTTCCTACGCGGTTTGGAGTTATCTTGAATTTTCTCTATCACATTTCCCTCAATGTCATATTCTATCATGTCCAACTCTCCTTGGCTTTCATCAATGAAGGAACAACAATCCTCGTATTCTTCGCTGGAGCCATCCTCCTTTGACTGCTCATCATCTCCTAGGTCTTGATAGGGTCTTTCCTTCTCGTCAGTGGGCTAAGGCTCAATTGTACATTAAGTTTGAGTCGTGCAGTTTGGTCCATTGCACTTAGGTTTGTCCAAGAGATCTTGGAGAGGTTTAAGGTTAGTAACCTGATTGCACGCTTGCTTGCATGTCAGATATTTTAGGATCTCTAGGATTTCTTGCTTATTACTTGGTACATGGAGTTTGATGAGGTTGGATTGTCCATTCGAGCTTTTGGCCATCGTGCAAATTGTCACGAAGGGTGCGTCTTTAGGCTTATCAACTGTCTTAGCAGCTTGCTTGTATTCCTCACTATGTCTGAGAATGGTAGGTCTAATGTGGCGAGCACATTCATCCAATCTCACTCATACTTGAGATAGGGGATATATTTGGTCAGTGACCCATAAGATTTCCTAATCTCAGTGCATCACCCTTCAACATGGTGGAGATGGCATCCTGGTCAAATGGTGTGGTCTTCCATGTATCCATCTCTACTCTTAATTTCTTTGTTCAATTTCCTAAGAAGATTAGACTGTTATCTCAATCTTCTATGACCTGTGCATTGCACATCTAGGGCTAGTTCTAACAAGATGTCATAGTCCACTTCCTTCATGATTACAAAGTCAATGGACAATTGGATCCCTACAATCTTCAATGACTAGTTCTTTAATACTGCAAATGGCCGCACATTAATTCCATTGGCTAGGGTGACATTGAACCTAGCATTCTCAACATGTAGGTTACCCCAGTCATGGAGTACTGCATGGCTCAACACACTTAACTCCTACTCCCATATCTACAATTCCCTTTCTTGTGGTGTCTCCTAGGGCTAGGATTGGCAAAACTGCATGCCTTTCAGTGCCTTTTCAAAAAATGTTGACATGGAAGGACGTGGGCACCGAGTGCAGTGTCACGTTGGGTATCTGAGTTACTATATCACGATCGTGTAGATCAGCTTCCCCTTGCTCCATTGGTCCTTCAATCCACTGCTTCAGTTCCTTCCATAGTGTCACATGCTACCTAAGCAAATCTCCTAGGCTTAGAGTCACCGGGATGGTTACTAGCGATGTGAGTAGGTCGTTAGTTGCTTCCCTCTCTCCTAACTCTGCGTTTCTTGACCAGTAGCCTTGATTGGTTTGCTATCCCGTAGTGTGTAGGCTTTGTTTAAGCAACACTACTTGTGGTATAGCCACATTCCTTGACTTTGGTTGTGGAGGCGAGACTGGTGTGCTTATGCTTGAGAGATCATTTAGCTCATCTTCCAATATGGACTTATCATCCTTTAGGTGCTCTTGGGCTTCTTTTACCTAGTCCTTAACCTTTTTGATGGCCTTGAGTTGGCTCTTTAGGTTGGTCAACCTTTGCACTTCCCTTCTCGACCATCTTTGGAGCTGATGTTTTTGCCTATGTATTTGTCACCTTTTTTTCAACAAGCAGCATTGTGCCACTCTCTGTCTTCAATGTGACCTTTGCATCAGCTTTCTTTCTCATTCACCTATGACTTTTCTTTCTGATAGAGACTGTGTCTAATTTGCTAGGTCTAGGTATTGATATGTCGACTTGCCTTATCTGCGCCTGGGTCATGACATGCAACGGGGTGAGTGTTTTCTCCATTGAATGTCTTAACTCCAAATAGTCCCAATGGTACATATGGCTCACTTGTTGCATTAGAGGGTGGTCTTCATCTAGGGCATTCGAAAAAAAAAGGTGGGTGATTCCACACTCTGGGCATCTAAGATTGGCATTTTCTTGATTAACATGCTCCCGTCTGGCGCAGCATGAGGAGATATGTCCTAGGTGTCCACAATTCCAAGATTGGTTCTTGGGTCTGCTCTCCAAAGCCTTTGTCTCTACCTCTACACCTAATGCCATCACTAGTACAGGTCAGTAATCCATAAGGATTGCATTGCCCTCTTCGTCATATGACATGTAGGGGTGCACATGATGCTCTTCATCATTTGGCTCTTCCATGTAGTGGACTGGAGCATCACTCGATGGATGGGTTACGTAGGGTCTAGGTGGTCTAAGTATGGCTGTGGGGTTTATCTCCATCCTAGGAATGACTAGTTTGGCATCATTAGGTGCTGAGAGAGCCAATGGTGCTCCCATTTTGAAGAATTTTTGCATCCTATTTGCTAGGTAAGGCTGTCCGTATGATTGTGAGTATGGGAGTCTCCTCGGTAATCAGCACTGCATGACATCACGATACAATCTACCACAATTGGTGCAAGTTTGGGACCTCAAGTGTCCTGACACTCGATTGATAGGTGGTTTCTGCCACAATAGACGCATTGGACATGAGGGTGTGTTGATCATCTCATCATTTCTTGTAATTTGGCTAGCTTTATCTTCATCTCTACTAGCTCTTGACTTACGTCCATGCCCTTTCCTTTATCCTGAGAACTTGGGCTTGATCTTTCACTTGGCATTGAACTAGTTTCTTAGCCACAACAGGGATTCTTGATTGGCTCTTAGAGCCCTAGTTGACTCCTAATCCTGCAAGCAACAAGGTTGCCATTGTAGCAGCACTGTGCTCAACAGAAGCATTGTCTAACAGTCACTTCATAAGAAGCTCGTTCAGCGTGAGATCTCCTTCCAATGCTCTTCCCCTTTCGATGTCAGGTCATGTCCTATTTCGGCTTGCTAGGGCTAGCACTCGCTAGACCATTTGCTGACTATGGGAATCAAACCAACAAGGAAAAACAAAAATGGTGGCAAATTACCCAACCACTAACCAGAACTACCTAAACTAGACCCCGAAACCCCCCGATATAAACGACCAACTTACAGAAGCCGAGAACATGGAAAATCCTAGGTCAAGCTTGATTTCTATCTGCCATGTTTGCGGTCTCTTGTTCCACCTAGCTTCTTGTGGCCATGTTTGCGGTCTCTTGTTCCACCAGGGTGTCGATGAGATTGATCAAGTCAGGTAGGGTAGATCCACTCCTCCAATGGTGTCCATTCTTTCTTGGTCCTATGCTTGGGGTTCTCGATCACTCGTCTATGTTTTAGGGTCTTCTCCTACTAGTGGATTCATTCTGATGGTTATGTTTGAGTAAGTTTCTTATTATTTATAGATACTTCTCAACTTAAAATCACTCAGTATATGTGTGCATAGTCTCTTCCATGCACTATGTGAAATCAGGATCTCGGCTTTTCAGTACACTTCAAGTGATAAAATCAATGTGGGTTGCAAATGCAGAATGGAAAATGCAACTCACACTATTCCCCTTTTTTTTTGCAGTAGCCTAATGTAGTTCTAGGCACATTCTTTGTCTGCTCCTAAGAATTCTCTAAGGTCTCTACTGCTCCTCTCTACTCGGTTAGGGTGGAATTGGGGTCTATGAGTTGGTTTAAGCTCTAAGTGGGGTTGGACTCTCGACTAGGGTACTAGAGGCTACCTCTAGGCCATAGGTCACGATTTTCCATGTTCTCGGCTTCTGTAAGTTGGGTCATTTATATCGGGGGGTTTCGGGGTCTAGTTTAGGTAGTTCTGGTTAGTGGTTGGGTAATTTGCCACTATTTTTGTTTTTCCTTGTTGGTTTGATTCCCATAGTCAGCAAACAGTCAAGGTGGTCCTCGTGGGGCCTCTAGTGATCCGACTTTGGTGGTCCGCGATTGTGGGTGGTTCGACTTTGGGAGTTGGACGGTTCGAGCCAGGCTGATTGGGTATGTTTGAATGGACAAAAGGTCATCCGAATGGCACTGGTCCGACTGACCAGTTGGATGGCGGTCTAATTCTACTGTCAAATGGTTTGACTCTAATAGTCAGACACTAATGGTTGTAGATGCAAACACAGATGCTGGCACAATCAATGCTAGAGGTCCCTAGGGTTTACCGCCTAACTTGTAACCTTCCTAAACAAGAAATTAGAGCACAAGGAAGGCTTGGAGGTACCTAGAATGAAATATTGGACTTGAAAACAACACACTCGATTCATTCTGTACCTACAGCTCTCTCTCTCTCATTGAAGTGCAAAAATGAGCTCTTCTCTATTGGTTTTGGGCTTTTAGGGTCATGTCGAGTCATCCTTAACCTCCCGATTCCACGTCTTGCATGCATTAAACCCCAAAACTCATTTTTTCCTTTTTTTTCCATGTTCTGTCTGTTTCACATAAGCAAAACCCTACAACTAACTTGCAAGTTATTGATCCTAATCTACCTAAATGCAACCAAAAATCACAAAGTAATCATTGGGTTGCTAAAGTAATCTACTTGTCTACTCATCAAAACTCAAAACACTTACTTGTTTCGAATATCAAAACGCCTAAATCTCCTACCTATATCAAGCACCAGTTCGATGGTGAATCCTACTTCAATGCTCAATTCGAAGTGTGCAAGCACTCAAGGCTTGAATCCATTGGTCCCAACAATGGAACCAAGAAATTGGGAGCTCACGCTCGACCAACAAGAGCCATGGACTACTTATTGTTCAAGCATTTTAAGCTGAGTACTAATGGCTACCTCTCACATAGCCGACATGCTATCCCTCTCTACAAGTGTAGTGAGCTTACCTCAATGCCCGATTGAGTACCCTCCTCCTTCAAGCACACCGGTAGCTCCAGGATCCTCCATCCTCCATAGCCACGCAGGAGACAAGAGAAGACAAAAGAAAAGAAGAGAAGAAGAGAGGAGAGGGGATGATGGAGAGCTTCTTCTCCTTGATTCCTCACCCTCCCACACTCACTCCCTCACACTCTCAAACTCCCTCTCTCAAGCACATACAAGAAAGCAAGAAGGAGAGAAGAAGAGGAGTCCACTTTGCCATACTCTTTTGTGGCTTTGTTGAAAGTTTGAATTTTATTTCCTTTGTTGGGGGAACGTTCTCTTTTGGAGTTATTGCCTCTTTCTTCTTAACACAAGTAATCGTGGCTAACAATTCCACCAAGTTTGGAGGCAAATTCTTGAACATTTGGTGGTACATTTGAAGTCCTTATACTTGGAGGGGTTGGAATCGAGGAATCTTTTGTAGTGTGGTCCTATCCTTTGCATCTATTGTATAGTGTTATAGTCCATTGATATTCTTGGATTAGGGAAAATTGGAAAAATATGGTCTTTTTCTCTGCATCAATATTATTCAACTTTAGATCCATGACCGTTCTTTTATATGAATTTGGGAACAAAATCTTCTAGGGCCAAAGTTGGACCCAAACTCTCTAGGTTTTGGCCCAATGTCTTGGATCCTTGGTTTTAAACTCCAACATATTAAACCTTGCTTCTCCTTCTCTCTTTCTTCTATCATGTGTCTCCTTTAGAGAGTAGATACCTTTAATATGGCTCTTCCTTAAGTAATAGAAATTTAAGGCTCCTAGAATAGTTGATTTTTGGATATATTTGGTAGCTAACTATCCTACTTAACGTCACTTTCTAAACCATGTTTTGGATCTATGTGGCATCTTTGGTTAAGTCTATGATGTTGGAAACACTAGCAATGTTCACTTTTAGGGACTATAACTATTTAGTTATCACATCCAATACCTCCTTTTTGATATTACAATCGAGTTTGACAAGTAGTCCTTCATACTTTTTCTCTCTTGATACAATTGGGATTTTGGGATCTCTTTATGTGATCGGCCAAAGCGGCCAAAGACCAAGACACTTTTAACCAGGTTGTCAAGTCAACTCCTAGGAGTTGTTGCACTGAATATGTGATATTGATAACTAATTTCGATGATTTATCCTAGCCTTCCTCAATATTTATGACACTCATTCTAGTAGTCCAAATAATCTAATATTGAAGACTCAATAAACTTTTATATTCTCGCACTTCATCTCTATCTCTGTGCTAGATACTAAAATCCTAACCCTAGGATTGTATCCCTTAGGGAGTAAATTTCAGAGCATAAATCCAATAGTTCTATCTAATTCCTTTTATTATCAAATCAACTTAATATTCCTCAAACCCATAAACTCTAATTTTCTTTATAAACATTTCCCTTGTCCAATATTGTATAACTTAATACCTTGTCAACACTTTTAATTTGCATAAAGTTAGACACATCATATTTTATATTAATAATGTTTAAAGTAATAACATCAAATTAATTTTCTTTTCTCTAACCCCAAGAAAATTTCATAAATGAGAGCGGAATTTTGGTGCCGGGAATTGCTTAAAAATAGCTAAAAATTATGAATATCAAGGAAAAAATATCCAATGTCAAAGGCGGCGGCTTGACCTAGGACAAGCGATTTTAAGCATCAAAGTGCTCTAAGGACGTCGGGGCAACACTTGCAGATTTTTAGTAATTTTTCCATGTGCCTGTGGCAGTCAGTGGAGCTATCAGTCAGTGCGGGATGCCGAGACGAGCTCACAGAAATTTTCAGATCGCTATTCGGACACCGTATGCGAGAGAGACGGGAAAAGGGCCAAAAGGCCGGGGGTGCCCAAAAAAGAGAAGTGAAGGGATGCCTTTGTGAAGGGACACCCCCCTCCCAAAAAAACCGTGATTGAGGGGGGGGGGGGGCGCGCTGCAGGCGCCGAAAAAAACGGCGCCCCCCCCCTCAAAATGGAGATGGTGGCTTGAAAGTAAGCCATGGAAGCAACTACAACAGGGAACTACACTCCTTCCGCGCTCCGTATCGCTCCGCTCCGCGTGAGGACTGGCAGCCTGTAGAGGAGAGAGAAAGTTAGTCTTTCTCTCTCCTCCCTCTCTCTTCTCTAAGGGGGAGTTCATGTGGGAAGAGAAAAGAAGAAGAAAGAATGGTGGAGGCTTGTCCGACATCGATCGGATTGCTCCACGGGCTGGAAATGGTGACTTGTGACCGTCATGAGCATGAAGTGCTACTGATTTTCAGATTTGCAGCCATGGACATGAAACCCGAAACACGCAACTAAGCGGTAATTCAATTTTTTTCAAAGGAAAATTGAGATTTCATGGCTTTTGATTGATAAAATGTTGTTTATGTGGGCTAAAAATTGTTTATGTTGTTTTATTCCATGAGTATTTGTTGATCATAATCAGAAAATCAGAAAAACATGCATCTTGTGTCTCAAAATAATACACTAAAACACGTAAAATATGGAAAATCAAGGGAAAATGATGGTTTTGAGCATAAAAATGGAAGAATAAATAGGAGCACCAACTAAATTTTCATTTTTGTTGCAAGAAGGAACTAAGGGCCACAGCCCATAACCTATTTTGAATTTTTAGTAATTAAATCATGCAAAAAATAAGGGAAAATACAAAGAAAATAGAGGAAAATCACTAAAAATAGGGGGAAAATGCATTTTGAGTGCGGAAAATTAATGAAAATTAAGAACAATGTTTGTGAATGTTTGTGGAGACTGAAGCATAAGGATTTGCCTTAGTTCAGCCCCACCTTCTTGTTCTAGTGTGTTTTTCCCGCTCTTTACACATAAAATGATGGCCAAATGCCTTATAAATCTATACAACAATGCAACATTTGATCGATGGGAGGGTAGAGTGGTTAAAATGTGTCTAAATGCGGAGTAAAATGATAAAAAGATTGCTGGTTTTTTTTTTGCATGTCATATAGGTCGGTGAATAATTATAAAATAAGAGCCTAGTAGCACGAGGGTTTCCTCGGTGCTAGGTTCGTGCAACGCCGCATAAGAACGGTAGTTGAAAATCATTGAAAGGATGTTTTCCACATGTGCACAATATTGATTTTACAATTGTTTGAGCACTTGGCATCCACAATATGCATAAATCATGGAAATATTTAAAGGTATCAAAAATCCTGGATGCACAGCAATTGCTTTCATTAGGACCTTGACCCACGTTGAGTGAGAGACAGGACACCCTAAGCCATAGGCTAGTCGTGGGGTCTAGGGGAAAGAGAAGTAAGGACAATGGTACATTCCTGTATACGATTAAATGGTACCTTGAGTGGATTTTGTACGAAATGTTTATATGTTGAGCGACGCACCGAGGGGCCAATCCCCAAGGTGTAGGAGAGTCGTAGAGGGGTGGCAGCACTCAGCCGTTGGAGGACCCCCTATGTCTGTGCTTCGTGCCATTAGGCAATGTGTAAGGGACTCCCTTTGAGGAGTAGTGGGTGAGAGAAGAGTGGACTATAAACGACGTAATACAAACGCAAGATATTTAGGAAGGCAATGTATGTGTCATCAACGCTCCTGGCCGCGAGGCCGTGGGGTTGTTGAGCACGTGAGATAGAGGTCCAGCTAGTGCACAAGCCAGTGCCGGCCCTTCTAGGTTCGATCAGTGGTGCGTCTGTCAGGAGCCGCTTAAAAGTGGCAATCCTCGAATCCTAGTTGTCTAGGGACCAACTAGCAGTTTATGCCAAAGGATACTGTGATTGATCCGTTATTTATCGATAAGCATCGTTTAGCAAAAATCCAAAAACAAGAGAGAGACGAAAGAGCTAGGCGACGTGCTGAAATTTTTAGGAGATATTCCCCTAAGCGTAGCGGTGCTAAACCCTTACAAGGGAGTGGATCTAGTGGTCTTGGGGCCACAAGCAGTAAGCTAGGAGAAGGTGGAAGCTCTAGTGCTCCCCTTTCTTCCATAAGCCAGTCTACATCAAGTGCGGGAGGTGTAACCCCACCGTCCCTTATTCCTAGTGCAAATCCAATCCTCGTCATGGCACAGCCTATTGCAATTCCAGCAAGAACGACGGATTTGCCGGCTCTAGGTTACGCGCTACCCATTTTTAATGGGTTAGTTGAGGAAGATGCGGAACTCCACATTAGGGAGTTTCAAAAGCTGATATTTAACTGTCGCATTCAAGAAGAAGGACATTTAATGATGTTCTTCAATATGACTCTCAAAGGAAGAGCCGCTATATGGTATCATGGTTTAGAAGCCGGAACCATATTGAATATTGATTCATTTTATGGAGCTTTTCGAAGGGATTTTGCCCCTGAAAGGGGTGGGCAATATTGGTTGCGTGTACTCAACGTGACCCACCAAGAACCACACGAGGATATTCGTGCTTATGTGAAGAAGATAAAAGAGGTTTTCTGTAAGTTTGACACCTCTATTCCTATCCCCGCAGCTGCCCAATTTCAATATTTCCTACATGGTTTGGACTTTAATATCCAATTGCAATTGAGTAGTGTCCCCTTGGGGGATATAGATACTACCATTACACGAGCACAAGAGGTGGAATCCCGACTACAAGCAGCCTATGCTTCTCGAGGTAATTCGAATATGGGTTTAGCAATGGCCAATGGCAGTAGTGGCCAAGGGATAGCGATGGCTAAACCTAATGGGAGAGGGAACATGATGCAGAATGTCCCTTTATTACCAGCTCCCCCTAGCATATCAATGCCTATGGGCAGTCAAATGGCTCCAAATGGTGGAGGCCAGGTGGTCAATTCTAATACCATGCCTGTGGCTCAACAACCAGTGCCTAATTGAATTGTTAGGCTGATGGAATGACATGGTAATGAACCAAGGCTATGAGTCGATCACTTCCAATGTTCTTGGCGAGGTTAAGGACATGATGAAGCATTATACCGATATGATAACGGAGCAGTATCGGCAAATAGTCGTTGATGTCAACTTCCTTAAAAAACAACAAAATTTGATAGGAAGTAGATACCCAGATGAGGGTGCACCTTCAAGGTTTAGTTGCAAATGGTGTGGTGGGCAACACTATCCAAGAAATTGCCCAAATGTTAAGTGCGACATCTGTGGAAAATCTGGCCATTTAGCAGCTACTTGCTGGAGTAAGATCAGTTCCCTCCAGCGAGGTAGTCGGCAACCAGGGCGTGTTAATCATCATGCCCAAGGAAAAGATTCACAGCGAGAAGACGGGCCTAAACAAATACTTCAACGACCAAAGACTACAGTGGAGGAGCTACCCAGTGGTAGTGGGGTTAGTTTGATTGAGGCTGTACGCGTTAATGATGCTGAAACCTCTAATCTGTGAGCTATTCTTACAAGAGGTCAAAAGGGTAGAGAAGCCGACAAGGATAAGCCTGTCGACGGAAACCCTAAACAAGGCGACAAAGGAACGCAAGTTTTGGATCCTGCCATGGAAGGGGGAAAGTTTGAAGCCTGTGGAGAGTAAAGCCGATAAGGAACCACCAAAGAAGAAGGTGAAAGTTAAGAAAGAGACAATAAAGCCGGTTCAGCGACCTAAAGAGCAGATGGTTTGGCGTGAAAAGCAAGCTCTATCGAACTATCATGAATTCGATTTGGCGAGCTCTCTTTGTGAAGTCAAGCCGGATGTGAATCTTCTGCAGCTTATTAAGCTTTCCCCAGGAGTACGCAAGGAATTTAGAAAGATCCTACATACTGGGTATATCGTAGAACCTTTGGGCATTGCGCGAGTTGGTGATGACTAGTTCGAGCATGCTGAGAAGCATTGCCCAAGGGTTGCAGCCTATGTCGATGGGATATTAGTAGATTATGCCATTGTCGACACGAGATCATCTATTAACATTATGAGTTCTAAACTGATGGAAAGGTTGGGTCTTGCGATCTAGAAAGATACCTCCACAATTCTCAGAATGGCGGATGATAGTTTGAGGCAGCCCGAAGGCTGCATTACTAAGGTCCATGTCACTATTGCAAATGTAGAATGACTATTGGACTTTAGGGTGATTCGTTTTGCAGGCCGTCCAAGTTACCAAGTATTACTCGGACGACCTTGGATCTTGCAAGCGGACTGCCAAGTAGATATACCCGCCGGTCGACTAATATTCGGCAGGGGTGCCCAGCGTGTGGTGGTTGATACTTATCCTGAGTCCCCGCAGAGTGAGAGAGCTCCTCTATCTTCTACAGAATTGGAGACATTAGAAGATTTATGTGCCAGTGAGACATCATCGAGTGATGAGTCCAAAGAGGGATCCACCACGGAAAACATCTATCAGATTACTTTGAATGAGCCGATAGAGGGCCAAGATCGTATAAGAGATGCAGATGTTATCGAGCTAGACCTTGGTACGCCTGATGATTCACGGCCAATCAAATTAGGTTCTATGCTCAGCACAATAGAAAGGGAGGACTATGTGGCCTTGATTCAGGAATTCTGTGATATCTTTGCCTGGAGTTATGATGAGTTGAGAGGCATTCCTCCTAGTCTTGCTGTTCATACAATCCCGTTGAAAGAGGGCAGTCGTCCTGTACGACAGAAAGTAAGGCGTATGCCTTTCGAACTGAGGGACGGGCTGTTTGAAGAGTTACACAAGCTTCGAAAAGCAGGTTTGATTTTTCCTGTGCAACACATGGAATGGTGTTCACCGGTTGTGATGAGAAAGAAGAAAAATAATCAAATTCGATTATGTATAGACTTTAGGGAGCTAAATAAGTAGACAGTTAAGGACTACTACCCATTGCCATTTATTGACGAGATTTTGGATCAATTAGTGGGTAGGGAAATATATTTGTTTATGGATTGCTTTGCAGGATATAACCAGATGGCAATTGCAGAAGAGGACAAGTTGAAAAAAACTTTTATTACTGTATTTGGTGCTTTTGAGTACCATGTGATGGCCTTTGGTTTATGCAATGCGCCTGGTTTGTGGCAACGAACAGCAGATAAGACATTCGGTGACATATCCCCTAAAGAGTTGAAGGTGTTTATTGATGACTTAGGGGCCGCCACCGTTGAGAGGAAGGCGCTTTCATGTAGTCAGTTCGGTAGGAATTGTGACAGACCCCGAGAAGGTCAAAGTTATAGTTGCCATGGGTCCACCACGCACTCCGAAAGAAGTTCATAGCTTTTTGTCTTTGGTTGGTTATTACTGTAGATTCATAAACGCCTTAGCAAAAAGAACGTTGCCGCTTACAAATTTATTGTCCTTTAGCTGTTTGTTTGTATGGGGTGACCCTTGTAAGGTAGCATTCGAGGATGTGAAACAAGAGCTAGCAAGAGCTCCCGTTTTAAAAGCACCTAAAAGAGATGAGGTGTTCTATATATTCTCAGCAGCCACCATGTATAGTATCAGCTGCTGTTTAGCCCAAATTTGGGAAGAAAAGTGGTACCACCCGATTGCTTTTGCTAGGCGGAAGCTAGGGGTATTCGAAATCAATTATAGCTACATGGAGAAGTTGTGTCTAGCGATGGTCTTTGGGACCAAGAAATTCAGGCATTATATTCTCTATGAGAAAGTCCTGCTTTATACGAAGGCGGAGGGACTTCGATTATTGATGAATAAGCTACAGCCACCTGATCGTCTAGCGAAGTGGTTAATCACTTTGCAAGAATTTGATTATGAAATCAGGAGTAAGCCACCAAGGTTGCAAGGCATCGTGGAATGTCTTGTGGACTTTGGGAAGCCGAAAGAATCTGTGGTGGCTGAAGGTAGTGACACGGGGCTGTTATTTAAAATAGATACGGCATCTATTCCCTCCTGGTACGCTGCAATAACGCATTATTTATCGATGGGAGAGGCGGGATCCGAATTATCTAAAGCTGAGAGAAGGAAAATTAGGCAGCAAGCATAAAAGTTTGCCTTGATCACAGGTACATTATATCGGCAAGGGGTTGATGACATCTATCGCCGATGTGTGATGCCTGACGAGGTGCCATTCATTTTGGAAGAGTGCCATGATTCTGCTTGCGGCGGACATTTTGTTGGATGGCTTACAGCACAAAAGGCTTTAAGAGCAGGTTATTGGTGTCCTGCCATCTTCCAGGATGCGTTTGCGTATGTTAAGAGATGCGATATTTGTCAACGCCATGATAGTCAAGAGAATAGGAAACGACCACTCACCCCTATTATGGCGATACTTCCATTTGAGAAGTGGGGAATAGACTTTGTGGGTCCTATTACTCCATCGTTGACTGCACAAAAGAGGTATATCATTGTAGCAACTTGCTACTTCACAAAGTGATCAGAAGCACGTGCAACAAGGAAAGATGATGCTAAAGAAACTGCTAGTTTCCTTTTAGAGCAGATAATATGCCGTTTTGGTCCGCCGAAAGAATTAGTGTCGGACTACGGAGCCCATTTCCTGAATAAGGTGATCAAAAGTTTGACAGAGACTTGGCAAATCAAGCATAACAAGACAACCCCATATAACCCGCAAGCTAATGGGCAAGTTGAAAGCACCAACAAGCAGCTTGTGGGCATCCTGTCCAAAATTGTGTCGGAAAAGAAAAGGGATTGGGATAAAAAGTTATACGTAGCAGTGTGGGCCTATAATACGACTTTTAAACGAGCCACTGGCCATACCCCGTTCAAGTTAGTATATGGGGAGGAGTGTGTCTTGCCTTTAGAGATTGAGCTGCCGACTATTCGGTTTGCCATCAATCATTCTTTGAGTGATGAAGATGCACTTTTTGAGCGCTTGATGACACTGGCACATTTAGATGAGCTTAAGCTATAGAGCTTATTGCACCAAGAAGTGGCGAAGCGCCGAATGAAGCAGTTACACGACCTCAAAGCCAAGAAATACACCTTCAAGAAAGGACAGCTTGTTCTGTATTATGACGCACGATGTGAATTATTTCCAGGCAAGCTAGATCCCAAATGGGATGGGCCCTATAGGATCGTTAGAATAGGAAAGAATAAATCCAAAGTCTTGTTAGCTGACCTTGAGGGGATAGAATTTAAAAATAAGGTTAATCTTAATAAGACTAAACCTTATTATTTATGATTGCACTAATACTATGACTGCCTTGCAGGACTAGGCAAGATCGATCAAATATTTGCAAGGAAATCGTGATAGAGGTTGATGGGTCGTCTGATCCCTTATTTAGAACACCCATATTTAGAACAGAGGTATCATCAGGGAAAGCTCATTTGGTGGAGCAAAGGATATAAGGTGACTGAGCAAGAAGGCGGGACATTTATTTGGGAGATCAAGGTCTTCTGCCATCACTGCCTACAAATTTTGATGAGCATCCCTGTTGAATTCAATGAGGATGGAGGGATGGAGCCTACAGTCCACCCGTTGAGTATGCTGAATTTCGATTACCATAATTACGAGTAGCGTTCTGGATGGCGGGATATGTAAACCCTATATGGACGTACACCTTGTACTTTGATGGGGCATCCAAGGGTGCATCCAAAAAAGGAAGTGTAGGAGTTGTCATCCGAGACCCCCGACGAAGCATTGTCATGAAGTTAGCTGCTTATCTCAAGGTGAATTTTACCAATAATATGGCAGAATACAAAGCCCTAATTATGGGTTTGAATATTGCAAAGAAGGGTGGTATCCGCCAGTTATTGGTGAAAGGGGACTCTCAGTTGGTTTTAAATCAACTCAATGGGACGTACATGGTACGAAACCCCATCCTTTGCATGTACCATCATACTGCCATAGCCCTACTAGACGAATTTGATAGAGTGTCTTTTCAACTGATTCCACGAGATTGGAATCAGTTTGCCAATTCATTGGCTAATCTTGCGTATGAAGAAGACCTCTTCTTTAATTGTGGCCCTTGTCCCGATATATCTATTGACGATGAGACAGGACCTGGTCGTTTGTGGGGTATGCTTTCTGAACATGCCCTCTTTGGCAGACGATGGTTGATCTGGGTGATGCAGAGGGTAGGTGAGACTCATTTGCCTTTATTATCTTGGATCCATAAACTGATTAGATGACATGTGATGCGAACACCTCTTGCGATATACGCAGGAGGGATGGGTCATAATTTAATGCACCTAGTTTAGGGCTACGAGCCTTTGTTCCCCTGGGAATGTTATGCTTTGATGTCTATCATAGTTATTTCCAGGAGGATGTTATGCGTAGTTATGTTTGATTTCATTAGGCCAAGAGGGCCGATTCAGTTTTGTAGTTATGTTTGATTTCATTAGGCCAAAAAGGCTGATTCAATTTTGTAGTCAAGTGTTTTATTTCATTAGGCCAAGAGGGCCATTTCCCTGTCTAGTGCGGGTGCGTTTAATTGGGTTTTTGTTTTAAGTGTTGTGCTGGACAGGTTTTGTGATTTGTGGAATTTGGTGGAGCCTGGAGGAGCCTTTGATGCGATGGAAGCTTCTTGTGGCCAATCCAGGTGATACCTCTCCTTTACGAGTACCTTTCTTTCCTGTTATATGTGTATTTGTACTTGTCGAGGGGATATATTTTTGTTGGGGACCGGAAACCAAGGCATGAAGTCCCAGTTTTAGGCTAAGTATGTTTGAGGGAGGTCGAAGCAGTCATTGCCTCCTGTAAAGACATTGTCAGGCATCGAAAGACCTGTTTTAGAAGGAAGTCCTAGTGGCCCTGTTCTGCTAGCCTACTAGACAGCCGTTCTAGGAGTTCTTGTTAGTAGTGAGGCAGTTAGAGAAGCCTGCCAAAAGATAATAATGATGATGGCAAGAAACCCTGTACATCCGACAAGATGAATATAAATACGAAGGTGTGTAAAAAGGTGTTCTAACCCCTATCAAAGAAAAGAAAAGGAATGAAAATGTATAGGCAGTTGATCATCGCCTTGCGAAGGCCTGGTAGGTTCTTGGGGACGAATCAGACCCGGGGCCGATACCTTGTCTTCCTAGGGGTGGCTTCTTGCTGGAAAAAAAAAATGACAAAACGAGGAAGGTTGGAGCGAAAATAAAAGTGAGCGTTAGAAAAGGATTAAGTGTCGCCTTGCGAGGGCTTGGTAGGTTCTTGGGTGCCGAGACAGGTCCTGAGACCGATGCCCTATTCTCCTTGGGTCACTACGCTCAGCTCCTTCCTTTTTACATGCCAAAGTATGTTGATAAAATAAAAACCCTAAAAAAAGAAATGTACTGAAAGAAAATACTCCTTGATCAGGCTATAGGAGTCCTCGCCTTGTAGGAGCTCCTAGTTGTGTTGTCTTTAGTTGGTAAGTAGTTCAGACTATCACTTAGGGCAACCTCTTTGATAGGTTTTTTAGTTTGGTTGTGTTGAAGCAGTTGGTTAGTGACTAGCTTCCAGCTTTTATCAGATGATGCTAGGCCTACTCCTTGTGGATGTCATGCCTTGGTTCTGTCCAGGGGTAGGGGGAGCATTGTGCTGAGTTTTATTATATATTTGTTTTGTATCAGTTTGATGCTTCTTTGGTTGTTTATGTGCAGATATGTTCGTGGATTCGACGGGCTGAGTCACCCTATCCCGTGGTCTCCAATGAGAGCGGAATTTTGGTGCCATGAATTGCTTAAAAATAGCTAAAATTTATGAATATCAAGGGAAAAATATCCAATGTCAAAGGCGGCGGCTCGACCTAGGACGATTTTAAGCGTCAAAGTGCTCTAAGGACGCTCGGGCAACACTTGTGGATTTTTAGTAATTTTTCCATGCGCCTGTGGTGGTTAGTGGAGCTATCAATCAGTGCGGGATGCCGAGACGAGCTCACAAAAATTTTCAGATCGCGATTCGGACACCGTATGCGAGAGAGACGGGAAAAGGGCCAAAAGGCCAATCAAAAATTGGGAGGTGCCCAAAAAAGAGAAGTGAAGGGGTGCCTTTGTGAAGGGGCACCCCCCCCTTCCAAAAAAACCATGATTGAGCAGGGGCGGCGTGATGCAGGCGCCGAAAAAAACGGCGCCTCCCCTCAAAATGGAGATGGTGGCTTGAAAGTAAGCCATGGAAGTAACTACAGCAAGGAACTACACTCCTTCCGCCCTCCGTATCGCTCTGCTCCGCGTGAGGAATGGCAGCCTGTAGAGGGAGAGAGAAAATCAGTCTTTCTCTCTCCTCCCTCTCTCTCCTCTAAGGGGGAGTTCATGTGGGAAGAGAAAAGAAGAAGAAAGAATGGTGGAGGCTTGTCCGGCATCGATCGGATTGCTCCACGGGCTGGAAATGGTGACTTGTGACCGTCATGAGCATGAAGTGCTGCCGATTTTCAGATTTGCAGCCATGGACATGAAATCCGAAACACGCAACTAAGCGGTAATTCAATTTTTTCAAAGGAAATTTGAGATTTCATGGCTTTTGATTGATAAAATGTTGTTCATGTGGGCTAAAAATTGTTAATGTTGTTGTTTTCCATGAGTATTTGTTGATCATAATCAAAAAATCAGAAAAACATGCATCTTGTGTCTCAAAATAATACACTAAAACACGTAAAATATGGAAAATCAAGGGAAAATAATGGTTTTGAGCATAAAAATGGAAGAATAAATAGGAACACCAACTAAATTTTCATTTTTTTTGCAAGAAGGAACTAAGGGCCACAGCCCATAACCTATTTTGAATTTTCAGCAATTAAATAATGCAGAAAATAAGGGAAAATACAAGGAAAATAGAGGAAAATCACTAAAAATAGGGGGAAAATGCATTTTGAGTGCGGAAAATTAATGAAAATTAAGAACAATGTTTGTGGGGACTGAAGCATGAGGATTTGCCTTAGTTCAGCCCCACCTTCTTGTTCTAGTGTGTTTTTCCCGGTGTTTACACATAAAATGATGGCCAAATGCCTTATAAATCTATACAACAATGCAACATTTGATCGATGGGAGGGTAGAGTGGTTAAAATGTGTCTAAATGCGGAGTAAAATGATGAAAAGATTGCTGGTTTTTTGTTTGCATGCCATATAGGTCGGTGAATAATTATAAAATAAGAGCCTAGTAGCACGAGGGTTTCCTCTGTGCTAGGTTCGTGCAACGCCGCATAAGAACGGTAGTTGAAAATCATTGAAAGAATGTTTTCCACATGTGCACAATATTGATTTTACAATTGTTTGAGCACTTGGCATCCACAATATGCATAAATCATAGAAATATTTAAAGGTATCAAAAATCCTGGATGCACAGCAATTGCTTTCATTAAGACCTTGACCCACGTTGAGTGAGAGACAGGATACCCTAAGCCATAGGCTAGTCGTGGGGTCTAGGGGAAAGAGAAGTAAGGACAATGGTACATTCCTGTATACGATTAAATGGTACCTTGAGTGGATTTTGTACGAAATGTTTATATGTTGAGCGATGCACCGAGAAGCCAATCCCCAAGGTGTAGGAGAGTCACAGAGGGGTGGTGGCACTCAGCCGTTGGAGAACCCCCTATGTTTGTGCTTCGTGCCATTAGGCAATGTGTAAGGGACTCCCTCTGAGGAGTAGTGGGTGAGAGAAGAGTAGACTACAAACGACGTAATACAAACGCAAGATATTTAGGAAGGCAATGTATGTGTCATCAATGCTCCTGGCCACGAGGTCGTGGGGTTGTTGAGCGCATGAGATAGAGGTTCGGCTAGTGCACGAGCCAGTGCCGGCCCATTCTAGGTCCCATCAATAAAACATCCAAAGCTATATTCTTATGTTTTTTATAGAAGATCCTATTTTTTGTTGAATTAAAAACATGATTCTTATTTAAAAATATTATAATATTCATCCAAAATATTTATTTTTTATTTTTAAGACATGGTAAGAAATATATAATTTATTATAAAAATATTATATCTTATAATTTTTCAACCAAATATTTTATAAAAAATTATCTATATCATTTTAAAGCATTTTTTACTATTTTTATTTTTAACATATAAAATTAGGACTAGATAAATTCTAAAAACTATACAAAGTTAAAAATGGGATTGAAATACATTTTATAAAATTTTCAAACCAAAGAAATATTCATGCAAAATTACTTTTTTATGTTAAACGAGTTAAGGCACTTACGTAAAGTACGAGAATTGTAAATATTGCAGACTTCTCCAATCTTCTTCCAATAGTGAGATCATCATTTTTCACTTCCTTGAGTTTTCATTTTTGAATTTCCTTGTTTCCATAGGAATAGCAACTTGTAACTCTTTTAAGACTTAATCTTGATTAATTTCAAGCTTAAGAGCTTAGCCTTCATAGTTTCATATTGATGACTAAAAGGGGAGAGGAGAGTAATGCAATATCTCCATCATTTGTCCACAAAATCATGAGAAAACTAGAGTGATTGGAAGGCAACAGAGATTTATCCTACCCTATCACTTCAGAAGAAGGGGGTACATTGAAGCTTCGAAATTGAGGTTGGAGGAGAAGACATGGCGATGGTCATGGAGAGTCATTGGCTTCAATTCTCTCCTCTTGCCCTCTCCAACTACAATTATGGCTCAAAAGCCTCTTCCCCTCTTCAATAATGGTGTTCAATATGGCACCCTCTTCTTCATCCAGTTTGCTCTCTCTCTCTCTCACCCTTCATCATAGCAAAAATGGTGCCCTATTGCTCATCACAACTCCCTTTTTTCAGCGAACTCCCTCCTTATCCCTCTCTAAGTGCCTCCCTTTGGACTTCCTCTCCCTTTCCTAATCCTCTTCCACTAGCAATTGCCTCATTTCATCTCCCTCTTTCCATCTTCTCCAATTGGCATGATGGCGCCCTCCTCATCTTCACGACCTCTCCAATTTCCAACAGCCTCCAATGGCCTTTCCTTCCTCTAATTTTCAAATTTCCTTTTACTTCATTTCCTTCCCTTCCCTTGTGTACCTCCAATGAAGGATATTTATAGATATATACATTTGGGTGGAAACCCTTTTTATACACTGCAAAATAATCTTTGGATGGATGCACTTCTCGACACCTAATGCCTTTACCACCCTTGCTCAGGAGACTAGTTTGACACATAGTGTCAAGGCCTAGAAATTGTACAAAATTTCCACAAATGTGAATTAATGTTCTCAATTCAATATAGACCCAAATTGTTCCTTCTTCCATGCCTCATCTTGCTTTCTAATGTCTTCAATAATGTACATGGACTTGGGGGGTTACCCACCCTTAGGAACATTCATTCATTGACTTTGGCTCGGCCCTCAGTAGGTTCACTAGATGCAACTTCCCATTTGGCTCCAAAAAGAAATACAAAAAATCTATTGCTTCTCTTGAATTTGGTGAATCTAGGTTGTAGATCTTGTGGCTTTTCTGACTATGAGAGTTTGACTCAATGTGGCGTGCATCCTTCTTTAAGTACTTCCTCCTTAGATGGATTGGAAGTTTAACTTTGGCATTCTTGGACTAGAATAGTTAAGCTATTTAGGGTAAGATTCCTTGTCCTCATCTTGATCAAACTCTGAACTTGTTGTAGTGTCCTCCTAGACATTATCTTGATTGTGCTAGGCTAGGAGTGAGGATCAAGACCTAGATCGTCATTTGGAGGATCAGTTTGATCGTAATCTAGAACCTTGAGTTAGTCCAACCATTCTAATTCAGATATAATTCTTACAATTCTAACATAAATGAGCAATGGCTTAGGTTGAGATAGCTTGGGGTCCAATCAAATTTTCTCAATGGTGTAGCCATCAATGTCATAATCCATTGAGTCTGAATTGGAATTCTCTTTCTAATTATCATCTTCTGAGTCACTGAGCTCTTTAGCTTCTATATTTTGCTTGTGCATTAGCAAGATGAAGAGATTATTGTGGAAGTTGAATAAAACTTGATGCAAATTTTTTCCATTGAAAAGTGGGGCTAGTTAGTAATTCCTCAAAGATGATCAAATTTGCATTTGGGCGATCATGGAAGCATGGCCTCCATGACTTAGTAATTTTATTAGTACAAATCTCTCTTTGGGAATTGGATAGCCTTTGGTACATAGTCAAGGGCCATCATAAAAAGAGGCAAGGAAGGGGTTTCCAAGGATGGTTCGAGGGTGAAAAGTGTGGCTTAGTACGCATTTTTAAAAAAAACTCGTGCAGTCATAGGCTAAACAATATTCTAGTTCCTCTTTGAATGGCAATTCCAATTTGGTGAGAATATTCATCGAATCTTGCTCATCCTCAAGGAAAGGAAGATATCCAATTAAAGATCTAATGTTTTTTGGGTCTCTGGAATCTTCTTTCAATAAAATCAAGATGAAATCAAGGTCAAAAAGGGTTTTTTTCAAGACACCATCTCAATACGGCTTGTCTCTTTTTTATTTCCTAAGAAAAATAGACTATTGCCCCAATCTCCAATTGTGAGGTGCCCGCCCATCGGCGTTCTGGGCACTCTTTTAGCGGTCTATCGAGAAACAAATCTAAGCGTTGCTGCCCGGCACTCCCAAGGAATGTTCCGAGTTTTGTCGCCTAGGGTTTTCCGAATCCGCCTCGCAACGGAACGTTCACGACCGAACCCACTACGATCGACCTGAAATTCGGGTTCCTAGTTGTCAAGGTCTCCTATTAGCATTCTAGCATCGGGTTTTGGACATCCTACTTTACGCAGAGATACCCAACCCGAAGCAGATCTATGCCGCACTTGGTTCAAAGAGAATGGGAAACGAGAGGGATGTGTTGCTCAACCTCTCTGCCCATAAGGTATAGTCCCATTCCGGTCCCCTAAAACAGCATGAATCGGGTTCTAACCTATCAATATCTAAAGGTCGAATGACGATAAAAACTTGTGAGAAGCCTCCCAGTTCTCTGGGACCACCCTGCCATAGGACGGACCCGTCGGGGGTTCCGCCCACCCGCTTCCCTTAATAGCTTTAGTTTTCTAATTAGGTCCTACCACATTTATGTTCGACACTTAAAATCAGCTTCATTAATTAAGCCTTTTAGGGAACAAGGTTCGTTCGCGTAAATTATAGCACAGACACGAAAACAAAGCAAAGCAATCTATTGACAAACAAGATCAAACAAGTTCCTTAACTTATCTTCAAGTTAATCTTTGTCTCCCGCCCATACAGGAGAAATTATGTTTCGCTTCTGTCCAACAGAAGTATCCCTTCTGCCCTGCAGAAGTAACTGGTCCAATTCACATGGCACCAAAAACTCAATCCTTTATCTAGAATAGGATCTCCCAACATGCCCAGATGTTGGGGGCCACGGAGGTCTTCAACTCCATTCTTGACCTAGCAAGGGGTGTCCAGAGCTCCAACTGACCCATAAGCTGTCTAGGAGCGAAACATCATACCCGTGGTTGGCCTTTTCACCACTCGACCTTCGGCCCATGAATCGAGCAGTGCCCTCTCGGGTTACTACGCGGTGCGACCATGGAGGTGATCCACCCGTACAATATATCCTTCCTTAATTAAATCCTTTAAGAATCAAGCACAAACAAGGCATTCAGCCTAATATCATTTTCCAAGAAAACATTCCTTTATTTCCATGGCGTCTTGTCATCACAGACCCTTGCCATGCATTTACCATAAATCACAAGCACTTGGAATAATCATCCAAACAATAACTAACAACCAGTTGAATGTAAAAGCATTTAGGATATTGTTTGATCAATCAACAAAACCAATTGCATTCTTTCCAAACAATGCAAGAATAGACGATATAACATTTCCATCGTATATTTGCTCTCTCCCTTGGGATCTAAGAGCAATACCATGCAAACATGTTCTTAATACTTCCTTCGGCTAGGGCATATATTAAGGGTTCAAACACTATTCATGATGTAAGTTCTATAGGTCACTTACCTTAATTGATAACCCAACCCTGAATTTGGATTGGCAAAAGTCATCCTTATCCAACGGATCTCAAGACATCCTAGTTTTAACCCTTATGATCAATTTCTTGTACTAGCTCTTAGTCAAGTCATGAGGCAAATAGAAATTTATCCTCATATATCAAACATGTTATAGGCATAACATATAAATACTTGATAAGATAAGTGTGAGATGATCTCAAGTAATTAGACTCCAATAGGCCTCGCATTGACCTAGAATCTAGTTTTTCTTAATATTTGGCGTGTTAGGCTAAGTACTTTTGAAGTATCTAAACTTTAAACTAGTACTTCTCTATTCATGATTCTTAATGTCATATTCTCTTAGCAATCATGCTAGTTATAACCCTTGACTATACTTTAATCTAGAGCTTATATGCCCAAACTTTTAATGTCGTTCTTTTGACAACTATGCCATTCATAACGCTTGACTGATTCTTCCTTGTAATTGCTCTACTAGCAAATACGTCATATGTAACTGGATGCAATTATCTATCCTTGTTATATGCACTTCGCAAACTCCATCTTCCGAATAGGTGAGATGAAATTTATCCTTTCCCATTACCTATACTCGTGCAATAGTATGGGGCCTAACGTATCTCATACGAGAATCAAAGCAAGCATCAATCAATTTGAAAATACATTACTTACGACCGGAACCGTAGTTGGATTGATAGTGATGCCTTTGCCCGAAGCCTTGTTGTTGGTTGCGGGATTGTCATCCGCACACGACATTCCTTGCTTGGAGGACATCTCCGCAGGTAGACTCAAGAGATTAAGAAGGTGGAGTAGATTGAAGATGGGAGAGCGTAAGAGAAGATGGTTAAGTCAAGGCTCGAGATAGAAGGAATTGAGCTAATTCTCTTCCTTGCAGCCTCTCGGGGTGACTCTTCTCTCTCTCTCTCTCTCTATCTCTCTCTCTCTCTCTCTCTCTCTCTCTCTCTCTCAAGCTCTCTTTCAAGCTCTTCCTCACAATCTCTTGGAGGAGTATCCTCCTCTCTACCTCTCTCTCGCAACCTCTCGAGGTCTCCTTATCCTTCCTATGCCTCTCCCATGCCCCGTATTTATAGTGAATTAGAGAAGAGGGCTTGTGGTTGAGAAGTGGAGCTCTTTGTGGAGGGGGATCTTGGAAAGATCAATGATCTGATGCTCAGATCATAAATCTGATGGTTCCATTGGCTCCGAAAGGGGGATAAAACCCCAAGACACTTGCTTAGAAAGCTCTTAGTTCACTCCTTCTTCTTTTCTCTGTTCGAAGTACTGTCTACTGCCTGTAAACTGCGATCACGGCGTGCGCGATTTCGCCAGTCACTTTTCTTTATTTTTCTTTTTATAAAATCTTCAAACTAACTAAAATATCACTTGTCTTTTCTTTTAAATGACATCCAGTTCCATATCGTTTTTTTAGGATAATATCTAAAATATCTAAAATATACTAGCTTTGCCCAAAATCTAATATTTTTAGACTATCCAAACTATGCATATTATCCTAGTGATTAATATAACTCATAAGTTTTGTTCACGTTGTAATTTACGTGAAGGGTAACTACGGTCCTTGTCAATTTGAGAAAAATATCGAATTTACGACTCTTGATTTTTTTAAATAAAATATTTTAAATTAAATAAAAATTATCAATAATTAATGTTAGTTAGTTTTTACCTTAGTTAGTCTTTAGTTAGTAATCTTACTAACTTATTAATTGACTAACTAACTTACGAACCAACCAACTAACTTTTATTGTGCGGAGATATTACATCCTCCTCCCCTTAGAGAAATCGAGATGTCCTCATCTCGAGAGAAACAGAGGGTATCATCTTGGAATATGTGGGTTATGGAACACCACGCTTCTGCTACGCTACTCTGATCTCTCATAGACATATGGTCTTTTTGAAAAAAAACAACCTATGGTATTTGATATATTCGAATCTTGGTTACAATAGAGAATTTATTGTAATTACATCTCATGGATATCTTTCTAGGTTTTTCCTAAGCACTTGGTATATTCTAGATCACTGGAGCTTGTATGGCTTATTTCTTGTAAGCTCAAGTTCTCTTCGAGTTCCATTGGGACAATTGTTATAGTTATGTCCAATGTTGTGGCACTCAGAGCATCGGTGTTTAGGGTGCTTTGGACATTCCCTTTTGAAATGACCTAACTCCTTGCAATAGAAACAACGCGAAGCTTTATCACTTGTGGTCACAAGATTTTTGGTTGTCCTTGGTAGGATTTTCTTCTTTAGACCAAAGTGTTCTAGGGTTCTTTTAGCAGATTGGAGTGGTCCTTTATCTTGGAAACTACATTTCCAAATTGTCCTGCCCTTAGTTCGGGACTGAGCTCCATGGACAATTGGCTTTGCTTGTAATACTAAAGAATACTTCCAAGCTTCGACATTCTGGTAAGACCCAATCTATATTAGTTGAGAAGAAATGACTTAAGAGAAATTCATTGCACATTATGACTATCATTCCTTGCCAGAGTATCTCTAATCATTTGCAAGTTCTAGGCTCAAAATAGATGCAACTCATATTGCTCAAGTTAACTGTAGTTACAAGAGTAAAGTTTATTCCAATACAAGTTGTATTTCATGTCGACAAAATTTCTAGGATTTCTAATAATCCTAAAGTGGTGTAGTAGGTTCTAAGTATTCGTCTTCATCTGATTCCTCTATATATCCGAAGATTGCGCTTGTGTAACTTCTTTTTCTTGGAGACTCCGTATCTTTTGGACTTAAGTCAAGGCAGTCTACTTGGACATGTCCTAGCTCATTGCAATGGAAACATTGACGGTAGGGACATCTCCTACGGATGTGCCCTATCTCTCCACATGTATGGCATCTCTTACCCAGATCTCGGGAGTCATCTTTACTAAAATTTTCCGATTTAAATTCTTGGACGATTGGATTCGCTCGGAGTAATGCATCTTGCAAGTCTGTTGGACGCATTGCTTCAAGACGGTGGTTCAGAGGAGTGTTTAGGCCATGGAAAAACTTGGATACTTGCTGCGCAATATCCATAGGTGGTGCGTATTTTAGTAGGGTTACAAACATTGAGTAGTAAGCTTCCAAAGTTAATTCTAGTTGCTTTAGCCTGAAGAATTCATTCATCTTCAAAGTCTGGTAGGTTGGTGGAAGGTATCGTCTGCGTACAGCATCTTTCAGCTGAACCCAAGTAACAACGGCATCAGAAACACCTTCATCTTTGCACTATTGCTTCCACCATAATCGAGCCTCGCCAACTAACTTAAGTTTGGCTATCATTGCTTGATTGGTAGAGGCAGTTCTCGAAGCAAAGAAATAGTCATCCATCGACTCAATCCATATCTCTGCCTCTGCTGCAATGTCTATCCCTTCTCCATCAAACTCGGGTACCTTAATTTGCTTGAGAAGGAATTTATTCTCTTGCATGTCAACATTCGTGGGTGCAGAAGGTGCCTAACAATCAAGCCATACTGCTTAGATTATTTCGTTTAAGATATGTCTACAAACCATTCATTAATCAATCACGTATCATTACAAAATTTCGCTCTGATACCAACTGTGAGGTGCCCGCCCATCGGCGCTCCAGGCACTCTTTTAGCGGTCTATCGAGAAACAAATCTAAGTGTCGCTGCCCGGCACTCCCAAGGAATGTTCCGAGTTTTGTCGCCTAGGGTTTTCCGAATCCGCCTCGCAACGGAACGTTCACGACCGAACCCACTAGGATCGACCTGAAATTCGGGTTCTAGTTGTCAAGGTCTCCTATTAGCATTCTAGCATCGGGTTTTGGACATCCTACTTTACGCAGAGATACCCAACCCGAAGCAGATCTATGCCGCACTTGGTTCAAAGAGAATGGGAAACGAGAGGGATGTGTTGCTCAACCTCTCTGCCCATAAGGCATAGTCCCATTCCGGTCCCCTAAAACAGCATGAATCGGGTTCTAACCTATCAATATCTAAAGGTCGAATGACGATAAAAACTTGTGAGAAGCCTCCCAATTCTCTGGGACCACCCTGCCATAGGACGGACCCGTCGGGGGTTTCGCCCACCCGCTTCCCTTAATAGCTTTAGTTTTCTAATTAGGTCCTACCACATTTATGTGTGACACTTAAAATCAGCTTCATTAATTAAGCCTTTTAGGGAACAAGGTTCGTTCGCGTAAATTATAGCACAGACACGAAAACAGAGCAAAGCAATCTATTGACAAACAAGATCAAACAAGTTCCTTAACTTATCTTCAAGTTAATCTTTGTCTCCCGCCCATATAGGAGAAATTATGTTTCGCTTCTGTCCAACAGAAGTATCCCTTCTGCCCTGGAGAAGTAACTGGTCCAATTCACATGGCACCAAAAACTCAATCCTTTATCTAGAATAGGATCTCCCAACATGCCCAGATGTTGGGGGCCACGGAGGTCTTCAACTCCATTCTTGACCTAGCAAGGGGTGTCCAGAGCTCCAACTGACCCATAAGCTGTCTAGGAGCGAAACATCATACCCGTGGTTGGCCTTTTCACCACTCGACCTTCGGCCCATGAATCGAGCAGTGCCCTCTCGGGTTACTACGCGGTGCGACCATGGAGGTGATCCACCCGTACAATATATCCTTCCTTAATTAAATCCTTTAAGAATCAAGCACAAACAAGGCATTCAGCCTAATATCATTTTCCAATAAAACATTCCTTTATTTCCATGGCGTCTTGTCATCACAGACCCTTGTCATGCATTTACCATAAATCACAAGCACTTGGAATAATCATCCAAACAATAACTAACAACCAGTTGAATGTAAAAGCATTTAGGATATTGTTTGATCAATCAACAAAACCAATTGCATTCTTTCCAAACAATGCAAGAATAGACGATATAACATTTCCATCGTATATTTGCTCTCTCCCTTGGGATCTAAGAGCAATACCATGCAAACATGTTCTTAATACTTCCTTCGGCTAGGGCATATATTAAGGGTTCAAACACTATTCATGATGTAAGTTCTATAGGTCACTTACCTTAATTGATAACCCAACCCTGAATTTAGATTGGCAAAAGTCATCCTTATCCAACGGATCTCAAGACATCCTAGTTTTAACCCTTATGATCAATTTCTTGTACTAGCTCTTAGTCAAGTCATAAGGCAAATAGAAATTTATCCTCATATATCAAACATGTTATAGGCATAACATATAAATACTTGATAAGATAAGTGTGAGATGATCTCAAGTAATTAGACTCCAATAGACCTCACATTGACCTAGAATCTAGTTTTTCTTAATATTTGGCGTGTTAGGCTAAGTACTTTTGAAGTATCTAAACTTTAAACTAGTACTTCTCTATTCATGATTCTTAATGTCATATTCTCTTAGCAATCATGCTAGTTATAACCCTTGACTATACTCTAATCTAGCGCTTGTATGCCCAATATTTTAATGTCGTTCTTTTGACAACTATGCCATTCATAACGCTTGACTGATTCTTCCTTGTAATTGCTCTACTAGCAAATACGTCATATGTAATTGGATGCAATTATCTATCCTTGTTATATGCACTTCTGATGGACCTAAAAACGGGCCGGCACTGGCTCATGCACTAGCCGGACCTCGTCACTATGCGCAAGACAACCCCCTCGGCCTCGCGGCCAGGAGCGTCTATCAAAATCTCTACCTTCCTAAACATTGCGTTTGTAATACGTTGTAGTCCAACTGATCCTAACCCAATATTGCTCCTCAGAGGGAGTCCCTTACACATAGCCAAAAGGCTCGAATCACATACACATGGGGTTCCTCCTACGGCTGAATGCCGTCAACCCTCTGCGACTCTCCTACACCTTGGGGATTGGCCCCTCGATGCGCCGCTCAACATTTAGACATTTCGCACAAACGTCACTCAAGGTACCAAATAAACGTATCCAGGAATGTACCATTCCCTCACTTGACTTCCCCTTTATGATCCCACGACTAGCCTACAGCATAGGAACCTCACGCTCTCAACGGTGGGTCACAGGCCTACTGAAAACAATTGCTACGCATGTCCAGGAGCTAACTCTGATACTTTTAATTTCCTCAAAAATGATCATGCAAAGAGGTGGATGCCTAGTGCTCAAACATTTTGAAAACCAGCAGCGTGCAAGTGCAAAACATCTCTTTCATGCTTTTCTTTCTAACCGCTTTGTGCTTCGTTGCAACACCTAGCACCGAAGTGATCTTCGTGCTACTAGGTTTTAATTTTTATCATTATTATTCCGTCCTAGATGCAATGCATATAAAATCAGCAAATTATTCCTCATGCTCAGCGGCATTTAACCATTTTTCCACAACTCTACCCTTCCCCGCCGATAGTGCATCATTGCATTCATTTCTTCAGGGTTTCCTTGTCATTTTATGTGGAGAAAGGAAGGAAACACGCACTAAAACATATAAACAAGGCTGAACTGAAGCATAACTTCATGCCCCAGCCTTGCCATACATCAACAAACATAAATCCTATTTTTTTGTATTTTTCGTAGCCCCAAATGTATTTTTCCCCTATTTTTCATGGTGTTTTTATCATTTTTCCCCATTTTCTTCATTTTCTTGTATTTTTTAAATTGCTGAAAATTGAAACCAGTTTGTGGGCTGTGGCCCTTAGTTCATTTGCAACAAAATTGAAAGATTAGTTGATGTGTATCGACGGTTTTCCCCATTTATACGCCCAAAACCCTTGTTTTTCCCCATTTTTCATGCGTTTTCGGGTTTCTTGACATTATTTCGGGCCATGAAATGCATGTTTTTCATAATTTCTGGTTATAAACAGTAAGAACTCAGAAGAATCAGCAGCATAATCAAATCTTAGTCCATATGAACGGCATTCCATCAATCAAAAGCATAAAACACTAAATTTTCTTTGTAATTTTTTGGTTTACCGCTTAAACGCGTGTTTCGGGTTTTGTGTCTATGGCTGTAGATTTGGAAAACAGCAACACTTCATGTCCAGCAACATCACAAATCACCATTCTCAGCCCGTGTAGCAATCCGGTCCATGCCGGACAAGCCTCCATCATTCTTTCTTCATTGCTCCTTCCCACACATGAACTGCCTCTTAGAAGAGAGAGAGGGAGGAGAGAGAAAGACTAGAATCAGAAATTTCAAACCAGGCCATCATTCCACGGGCGAAGGGCGGCGATAGAGTCCACAGACAGAGGGGAATGAAGCCCCATAATCCATTGGGGGGGTTGTTTGCAGCAGCCATGATGCCTCTCATCCATTCATGGCGCATTTTTCGGGCGCCATCTTCTTCCACGTTTTTTCATGCCTCTTCATTTTCTCTCCACGTTTTTTGCTTCATAAGGTGCATAAATTTTTTGGGGGGGGTCCAAACTCAAAAGGCATGCTCAAATTTGGCCTCCCAAGTGTCCACCTTTTCATATCTTGACCGTTTCCTTGGCCATTTTCCTGTCCGGACTCCGAATTGAGCTCTGAAAAATCCTGGGCGTCCGGCTTAGCATCCCGCATTGGCCAGTAGCTTGTGTCAACCCGCACAACTGTCTGAAAAATTATGAAAAATCAACAAGTATCGCTCGGGCGCCTTTAAAGCACTTTGGCGCTTAAAATCGTCCTAGATCGAGCCGCCGCCTTTGACAGTGAATATTTTTCCCTTGATATTCATAATTTTTAGCTATTTTTAAGCACTTCCCATCACCTAAATTCCGCTCTCATTGGCGACCACGGGATAGGGCGACTCAGCCCGTCGAATCCACGAACATATCTGCACAGAAACAACCAAAGAAGCATCAAACTGATACAAAACAATTATCATCATAAAACTCAGCACAATGCTCCCCCTACCCCTGGCAGAACCAAGGCATAACATCCACAAGGAGGAGGCCTAGCATCATTTAATAGAAGATCTGAAGTGAGTCTCTAACCAGCTGCTCCAACACAGCCAAACTAAAAAAAACTGCCAAAGAGGTTGCCCTAAGTGGTAGTCTGAACTACTGACCAACTAAAGACAACACCACTAGGAGCTCCTGCAAGGCGAGGACTCCTATAGCCTGATCAAGGAGTATTTTCTTTCAGTACAATTCTTTTTTTAGGGTTTGTATTGGATGTTTCTACTTGGGCATGTAAAAAGGAGGGAGCTGAGCGTAGTGACCCAAGGAGAACAGGGCATCGGCCTCAGGACCTGTCTTGGCACCCAAGAACCTACCAAGCCCTCGCAAGGCGACACTTAATCCTTTTCTAACGCTCACTTTTATTTTAGCTCCAACCTTCCTTGTTTTGTCAAATTTTTTTCCAGCAAGAAGCCACCCCTAGGAAGACAAGGTATCGGCCCCGGGTCTGACTCGTCCCCAGGAACCTACCAGGCCTTCGCAAGGCAATGAGCAACTGCCTATACATTTCCATTTCATTTCTTTTCTTTGATAGGGGTTAGAACCCCTTTTTACACACCTTCGCATTTATATTCATCTTTTAGGATGTACAAAGTTTCTGGGCATCATCATTATTATCTTCTGGCAGGCTTCTCTAACTGCCTCACTACTAACAAGAACTCCTAGAACGGCTGCTTAGCAGGTTAGCAGAACAGAGCCACTAGGACGTCCTTCTAAAACAGGTCTTTCAATGTCTAACAATGTCGTTGCAGGAGGCAATGACGACTCCGACCTCCCTCAAACATACTCAACCGAAACCTGGGACTTCATACCTTGGTTGCCGGTCCCCAACAAAAATGTATCCCCTTGACAAGTACAAATACAAATATAACAGGAAAGAAAGGTACTCGTAAAGGAGAGGTATCACCTGGATTGGCCACAAGAAACTTCCATCGCAGCAAAGGCTCCCCCAGGCTCCACCAAAGTCCATGAACCACGAAATCTGTCCAGCACAACACTAAAACAAAAACCCAATTAAACGCACCTGCACTAGACAGGGAAATGGCCCTCTTGGCCTAATGAAATAAAATACTTCACTACAAAACTAAATCGGCCCTCTTGCCCTAACAAAATCTGGAGGTAATATCCAAAGCAGCTAGCCTTCCTAGCTTAAAACTAGATAGGTCATTTTAGTCCACGTAATACTGATGTCCTTGGCATATATATCACACCCTCTCAGACTACCCAAGGTGCCAAAGATAGCATATCATAGGTCCACTAGCCCCATGCTACTCATGCAGGTTAGCTAAAAGCTTGATCTTGTATTTTTTTTCCTTTTTTTCTTTTTAATCTTATGGTTGTCTTCTTGTAAAGCTACAAGTCCAAGCCTTTCCACAAATAACTCATCAATAAGACCGATCCCTTCTTGGGCACTATGAGCTGAATGAACAACCTAGTGGGCTCGCATGTCCCACATTTATTGTAATCCGAATAACCTAGTCGTTCAAGCGGCTGAGTGGCTCCTTTGGGAGAAAGAATCATAGCTTTGTACTCATTCAAACCTCCCCTATTTGGGTTTTCACATAGATCAGTGCTGGGACCCAAACTAGGTAGAACTTCAAGCCTAAGCATATCACATGGGTGTGTCCCAAGGCAGTGTATATGGTCAGATGTATATCCAATCTTACCCTCTTGGGGGTTCAACAGAATATATCCAGATGGGATCCTTGGCCTTGCATCTGACACTCCTGCCATACTTTTGGAGATTTTGGGTCTCCAAATCCATCTCACATTTCCCTTAATATTCTTGCACTCCCTCAATTTGCTGCACTGGTCTAACGAACTCAATGCAAACTTATCCCTATGGCTAAATGGCCTCACATCCTTACGACCTTTGTGAAGCACAGGTGGACTTTTAGCATTTTGCATCCTCTTTACAAAAGATGTCTTTACTTGTTTACGTCCATATTGCAAATTTTCTTCCATAAGAACCATGCTTTCACTGGAAGGAACAACATCCACCCGGAAGCATGATTCCAATACCAAAGGTCTCTCAAGAGCCTTACTAGCAACAAAATTAGAACCACACACAGAATTCTTATCAACACTCATAGGCCCATTGGTGCGATCCATATTTCCATCACAACTATCTCTCGTGGAAGTGTTGCAAGCCCTACTGGGACTTACATGGCTTGGAACCTGTTCACTGAGAGGCATGTCATTACTACTCATAGGATGGCCATTTTCTGCTTTGAGATTTTGGCCACTAAGGTTCCCCTCATAGGCTGCCTTGGTATCAACAAGTGAGCTGTCTTCTTGCAGAAATGGTTGGAAGCTAGGATGCACGTGTACTGAGTGGGGAAAACTCCAAAAGTTTTCCCAACATTTCTGAATATGACCCTCATAATCGATGGCATGCATTTTTGCTTCCCTTAATGACTTAGGATTCCACAGTCCCACTTGGATTTGCGTATTAATCTCTAAGCCATTCAGAAAGAGCTCACATAGCACATCATCTGGTAGTGCACTGGCTCTTCTTGGCCAAAGCCTAAGAGTACTATCAAAGGCTCTAGCATACTCTTTAACAGAAAGATAAGACTCTTGTCTAAACTGCATAAGCTGCCCTAAGACCTGAATCATAGGGAGCTGTTTTTCATACTCATCTAGAAATCTATCACAAGACTCCTCAAATGATTTGATCGACCCTCTTGGGAGGTTCCAGTACCATTTCCTTGCCTCCCCCTTTAGGGTACTTGGGAATACAAGCATCCGATGTATATCGTCAAACCCACTTGCAATACAAGTTAGGTCGTATTCTCTTAAATGAATCATCGGATCCTCATTTGGCAACCCATAAAACACTGGGAGATCCCTATAAAGAGGAGGACATTTAGTCCTCCCTTTTGGGATCAAGACTGGGTCATTAAAATCTTCGTATTCCTCTTGACCTAATACCAGTGTATTAGGGTCTTTAACCTCTTCCATTTCCACCTTTACTGGTGTGGTAGAGTCACTAATTCCATGAACTTCCCTTTCCGCCAACTCACAAAGTGGTTTAGGGAATCCAACACTATGCAATAGGGAATCTATCCCATCATCTGCTAGTGGTGTTCTAGTAAGCCTATTCTCATCTACCACCACTTTGCTAAAACTTAGGATAGGTCCTAATGAAATCTTCCTTACTAACAATGGTTTTCCACACACATGGACATCATCCAATGCTTTATGGATCTTGGCAATCACACTACGGTACCCAACTACGTCGGGCACTAGCATCGGATGTATCTTTAGATCATAATCATCATGTCCTCCTATGTGCATATTAACCATCATTGTCACACTCTTTTCTATGACATTATCATCATGAATTATCATAGATGACTGTGTCATCTTAACATTACTTTCACTTTCCCTATTCTCTAATCGCCATGGGCTATTAATCTTAGAGGTATCTCCATGGGTATTTTCCCATAGGGACCCAAACTCAAGCATGGTATCACTTTCAGGGCAAAGGGTAAAATAATCAATCACCCAACGTGTTAAAGATCCCATTAGACTGTTCAAGATAGACAAAGTATCCTTTGGGTGTTGGGAATTTCTTGGATTGACCGTCATACTAATGACCAAAGTTTTTATCAGACTAACTTGATATCCACCGCTTCAAGGCAGCTATCGACCAATAAAACTAACAGGTCCCTTATGAGACCAAGATTCGGAGACCGCCACTTATCGGCAACTCCCGGCAGACGCACCACTGATGGACCTAAAAACGGGCCGGCACTGGCTCATGCACTAGCCGGACCTCGTCACTATGCGCAAGACAACCCCCTCGGCCTCGCGGCCAGGAGCGTCTATCAAAATCTCTACCTTCCTAAACATTGCGTTTGTAATACGTTGTAGTCCAACTGATCCTAACCCAATATTGCTCCTCAGAGGGAGTCCCTTACACATAGCCAAAAGGCTCGAATCACATACACATGGGGTTCCTCCTACGGCTGAATGCCGTCAACCCTCTGCGACTCTCCTACACCTTGGGGATTGGCCCCTCGATGCGCCGCTCAACATTTAGACATTTCGCACAAACGTCACTCAAGGTACCAAATAAACGTATCCAGGAATGTACCATTCCCTCACTTGACTTCCCCTTTATGATCCCACGACTAGCCTACAGCATAGGAACCTCACGCTCTCAACGGTGGGTCACAGGCCTACTGAAAACAATTGCTACGCATGTCCAGGAGCTAACTCTGATACTTTTAATTTCCTCAAAAATGATCATGCAAAGAGGTGGATGCCTAGTGCTCAAACATTTTGAAAACCAGCAGCGTGCAAGTGCAAAACATCTCTTTCATGCTTTTCTTTCTAACCGCTTTGTGCTTCGTTGCAACACCTAGCACCGAAGTGATCTTCGTGCTACTAGGTTTTAATTTTTATCATTATTATTCCGTCCTAGATGCAATGCATATAAAATCAGCAAATTATTCCTCATGCTCAGCGGCATTTAACCATTTTTCCACAACTCTACCCTTCCCCGCCGATAGTGCATCATTGCATTCATTTCTTCAGGGTTTCCTTGTCATTTTATGTGGAGAAAGGAAGGAAACACGCACTAAAACATATAAACAAGGCTGAACTGAAGCATAACTTCATGCCCCAGCCTTGCCATACATCAACAAACATAAATCCTATTTTTTTGTATTTTTCGTAGCCCCAAATGTATTTTTCCCCTATTTTTCATGGTGTTTTTATCATTTTTCCCCATTTTCTTCATTTTCTTGTATTTTTTAAATTGATGAAAATTGAAACCAGTTTGTGGGCTGTGGCCCTTAGTTCATTTGCAACAAAATTGAAAGATTAGTTGATGTGTATCGACGGTTTTCCCCATTTATACGCCCAAAACCCTTGTTTTTCCCCATTTTTCATGCGTTTTCGGGTTTCTTGACATTATTTCGGGCCATGAAATGCATGTTTTTCATAATTTCTGGTTATAAACAGTAAGAACTCAGAAGAATCAGCAGCATAATCAAATCTTAGTCCATATGAACGGCATTCCATCAATCAAAAGCATAAAACACTAAATTTTCTTTGTAATTTTTTGGTTTACCGCTTAAACGCGTGTTTCGGGTTTTGTGTCTATGGCTGTAGATTTGGAAAACAGCAACACTTCATGTCCAGCAACATCACAAATCACCATTCTCAGCCCGTGTAGCAATCCGGTCCATGCCGGACAAGCCTCCATCATTCTTTCTTCATTGCTCCTTCCCACACATGAACTGCCTCTTAGAAGAGAGAGAGGGAGGAGAGAGAAAGACTAGAATCAGAAATTTCAAACCAGGCCATCATTCCACGGGCGAAGGGCGGCGATAGAGTCCACAGACAGAGGGGAATGAAGCCCCATAATCCATTGGGGGGGTTGTTTGCAGCAGCCATGATGCCTCTCATCCATTCATGGCGCATTTTTCGGGCGCCATCTTCTTCCACGTTTTTTCATGCCTCTTCATTTTCTCTCCACGTTTTTTGCTTCATAAGGTGCATAAATTTTTTGGGGGGGGTCCAAACTCAAAAGGCATGCTCAAATTTGGCCTCCCAAGTGTCCACCTTTTCATATCTTGACCGTTTCCTTGGCCATTTTCCTGTCCGGACTCCGAATTGAGCTCTGAAAAATCCTGGGCGTCCGGCTTAGCATCCCGCATTGGCCAGTAGCTTGTGTCAACCCGCACAACTGTCTGAAAAATTATGAAAAATCAACAAGTATCGCTCGGGCGCCTTTAAAGCACTTTGGCGCTTAAAATCGTCCTAGATCGAGCCGCCGCCTTTGACAGTGAATATTTTTCCCTTGATATTCATAATTTTTAGCTATTTTTAAGCACTTCCCATCACCTAAATTCCGCTCTCAACTTCGCAAACTCCATCTTCCGAATAGGTGAGATGAAATTTATCCTTTCCCATTACCTATACTCGTGCAATAGTATGGGGCCTAACGTATCTCATACGAGAATCAAAGCAAGCATTAATCAATTTGAAAATACATTACTTACTACCGAAACCGCAGTTGGATTGATAGTGATGCCTTTGCCCGAAGCCTTGTTGTTGGTTGCGGGATTGTCATCCGCACGCGACATTCCTTGCTTGGAGGACATCGTCCGCAGGTAGAATCAAGAGATTAAGAAGGTGGAGTAGATTCAAGATGGGAGAGCGTAAGAGAAGATGGTTAAGTCAAGGCTCGAGATAGAAGGAATTGAGCTAATTCTCTTCCTTGCAGCCTCTCGGGGTGACTCTTCTCTCTCTCTCTCTCTCTCTCTCTTTCTCTCTCTCAAGCTCTCTTTCAAGCTCTTCCTCACAATCTCTTGGAGGAGTATCCTCCTCTCTACCTCTCTCTCGCAGCCTCTCGGGGTCTCCTTATCCTTCCTATGCCTCTCCCATGCCCCGTATTTATAGTGAATTAGAGAAGAGGGCTTGTGGTTGAGAAGTGGAGCTCTTTGTGGAGGGGGATCTTGGAAAGATCAGTGATTTGATGCTCAGATCATAAATTTGATGGTTTCATTGGCTCCGAAAGGGGGGTAAAACCCCAAGACACTTGCTTAGAAAGCTCTTAGTTCACTCCTTCTTCTTTTCTCTATTCGAAGTACTGTCTACTGCCTGTAAATTGCGATCACGGCGTGCGCGATTTCGCCAGTCACTTTTCTTTATTTTTCTTTTTATAAAATCTTCAAACTAACTAAAATATCACTTGTCTTTTCTTTTAAATGACATCCAGTTCCATATCGTTTTTTTAGGATAATATCTAAAATATCTAAAATATACTAGCTTTGCCCAAAATCTAATATTTTTAGACTATCCAAACTATGCATATTATCCTAGTGATTAATATAACTCATAAGTTTTGTTCACGTTGTAATTTACGTTAAGGGTGACTACGATCCTTGCCAATTTGAGAAAAATATCGAATTTATGACTCTTGATTTTTTTAAATAAAATATTTTAAATTAAATAAAAATTATCAATAATTAATGTTAGTTAGTTTTTACCTTAGTTAGTCTTTAGTTAGTAATCTTACTAACTTATTAATTGACTAACTAACTTACGAACCAACCAACTAACTTTTATTGTGCGGAGATATTACACCAATGAGTCGAGCATTATGCATCCATGGGTAACTAAGAAATAAATCGTATTCTACTCCCTTCATTGCAACATTACTCAAGGCTCGGAGGACACTGTCATTATCTGTACTTACACTAGGCCCAATATCAACTATTTTATGACATGTGGTGTCTCTATGGGTCTCCCCATGAGAAGTAATGCATGCCATTCGGCACCCTCTATAGAATGTGTTGAATCCTCAAGCACTCAAGGTTGGGTGTTAGTTATAGTTGGTATTCAAAGCATGGTTAGATTGGCTAGGATTAAGGCCTTCTACCCAAATCTTCAATCCTTTCTCTCATACAAGAACTTCCTTGTATCGACATCTCTTGGCCACACTGCAGAGACATGGCCTCCAAAAATAGCAATAATGAGCACCGCATTTGCATTAAATTAATGTAAAAAGTTGGTAACAATGTACCAATTGTGTACAATTTTGCTAAAAATTTTGCAATAGTAGGCATTGTTTCTAGGTGTTGTCACTATGATTACCACATATATAGGTTGGGTTGATGTAGAAGGGGATTTATTTTGATTTTGATTCAAAGTTCCTAGTTGGATTGGCTCATGTTCACTCTAGTTGATAGGATTCCATTGTTATTACTGTGGGACTATCTAAGGCCATTGTTGTTGTGGTTGAGCCATCATTAGAGGTATTGTTTGTAGCCACTATTGGGTTGGAGCACCATATCGGGACATTGTAAACACTTATTGATAGGGTAGGGTACATCCCTAGAACTAAGGCTAATACACCACTCTTGACATTGAGGGATGTAGGGATCCTCTTCATGGGTTCATGGCTAATCTCACCTCTACTTCATCACAAATCTAGCACCTTCCTCCACAACAACTTGCACATTTGCTCATCTTCTTAGTGCCACAAACTTTTGAAATTGTAGTCCTTAAAGTAACACTCCCTTCTAAATTGGCTCATCTAGGTGGACCATCTCTTCAGTGTTAATTGATGTAGAATTCAACTTGTTCTCTAGCTAATTGGACAAGATTCATGAATTTTTCTATCATCTTCTCTTTGAAACCTTCATGCCTAAACTTGGTGAGAAAAATCTGCTTCAAGTCATCCCATGTGCTGAAATTTCCTACTAGTTTTTCATAGCATTGAAATGTTGCATGCCTGAAAGTGGTAGGGAATATTGCTAGTCAATGCTTTGGGGTCCTATCATTGTTGGGCACACATGCTACTGTAAACTCTACTATATGAAGATCGGGGTCTTCATTGTACTCTCCCTTAAAAATTGGAAGTTGACTACATTGGCAACATGATCATCAACATTTCCAAGACATATTTGTCTAGGAAGGGGACTCGGATTTGGTCATGTCATTGGGACTTTTGTAAAGAGTGATGTAAGAGAATCAAATGATTCTTCTCCTATTGGACCTTTTTTGTCTATGGCCTTCAGTTTTTGTCTTCTCACATACCTCTAGACATAATCAAATGTTGTCTCTTTATTGACTCATTCATTATACAATTAGCACCACCCAGATTGTTATCAATCAATAGAAGGGAATGGAGGGATTTTTGCCTTTGTCTCTAGAGACTCTCTAGCAACATTTCCTTTTCTCACAATCTTTAAATTCAACCTTCATGTCACTGCAGAGGGGAAGGAAATTGGTTATGAATTTCTCAAAGTTCATTCACCTTAAGATAGCCATTGTTCCATCCTTGTGATAATACCAAATTCTGAGGGTGTCAATAGTGTAGGTTGTGAAGAAAATGAGATTAAGTTATTTTTATTTGCTAATTGGATTAATAGAAGGTTATCAATATACCACATATCCCACGTATCCTGCTATTGGGCATCTACTAGAAGATTACAACTCTTCTTTTCCTTGTTTTTGTGAGCTTCCATTGACCATAACCCTTGAAGCTTCTTTATAATCTTCCACTTCATGTTGTTTAGAAAATCCTCAATGAAAACCAAATCTACCATTGTCGACCATTCTTCTTACTTCTATTTCTTTATTTTTTGCCCCAAATAGTTGGCTATAAAGGTACATGTTTCTTCTAGTTCTGTTGATAGTGGGAACAATCCATCGTTCAAGGCTTGTATCAAGATGGCATTGCATCTCCTCCACTGGGGAATGAATCTCTTATCAAAAGTTTCCTTTGCTATGAACATTTTTAAATCCTTAGTGTCAAAGGGATGGCATCAGTTGAGTTGCATTGTCCTTGCTCACCTTTGGTGGGGATAGTGAGTCATGTGGGTATTATAATGGCACAGAAAGGTATCTTGCACGGTTTGGCAAGTATCAGCAAAAATGGACTCAAACCATGGGTCTATTAGGCTCTGTACATTCTCAACTAGGTTGGTCATTGGGCCTAGAGGTTAAGGGAGACATTTGCACCTATAGATTAGTTGCGGTTTAGATTCCTTGGGGGGCTTGTGGCCATTAGTTAGTTTGTACAAATGGTCTGGTGGAGATGGGGGTGGAGTGGGTTGGTTGTGGAAAACAATGATACATGTAAGTTTGGGCAACTAAATCCAGGAGTTTCCATCATAATAGCCTTGTACATGTAAATGAGAATTTTAGGACCCACGTAGTTCAATTATTCTTTGTGCATTCGAAGCAACTGCTTGAGTAGGTCATGGTTCTTTTTTGTAGAGGTCATGTCAAGTAAGGATTTCATCATTGTGGCAGTGTGCCCTTGCCAAAGGTCATGATAATCTATATGTTGGGTAAATCTAGATATATGGGTTGAGTTTCAAAATCAAGTAGACACTTGGTCTATCGTCTAAAGACCCAATAGTGTTTTGTTCTGTACCCCTTCCTTGTTAGGCAACATGTAGAAGATGGTTGACAAGCTCTTAGTCTCGATGGTCAACATCACTTGGGATTTCCCTAGTAGTGTGTAAGGCATGTCTCCTTATGGATTTAATTTGATACTAGGTGGAATTAGCATGGGTTGACCCAAATTGATCCAGTCATTGTAGGCCATGACATTACATCCTATGCCATCACCAACAAGGGCATCAATTATATGTTCTTTTTTAGCCATTAACTTGAACCCCACATAAATTATTGGAGTAGGTTCCTTGTCTTATAGATTGATTTCAGTAATTGTGACAACATGAATAGCAATTGGCAATGGTTCCATTGGGGGTTCATGCAATGGGTGCACTAGGGGACAATATTTTTTTATTTGGCCACTGTTAAAAAAACTATACCTTCATTGTCAAGCATCTCTATTTCTATTGATTACATGGACATAGAATTCATTTTTTCCTTGTGCCCCTTGATGAGGTACAATATCATAAGGTTTCCCTTTTTTAAGTGTCACTATTTGACATGTTTGTTGAACTAGGCCTTCTATTGTGCGTGTTCATAGATGAGGGCATGTGTCACTAGTAGTCAAGTTTAAACAATCATTATAGTTCTATCAAGTAGTTGGTCCAAGCCTCCTATCTTTCCCATCTTTCTTGCACGGATATTCTCAAGCTTGGAATGAAAAATAGACATAACTGTGTCAATCTTGTATGTGAACTTGAATGGGTCTTAACTAGTTGCAATCTTGTCAACTATTTGATATGCCCATAGTGCAGCCATGAGCTTATTGTCCCAATTGCATCATGAAGTCAAGAATGTCTTAGTTAGTACATTAAATATTATTGGCCATTTGCTTGTAGGTAATAAGGTGAGCATTTTCAATTTATGATTAGGAACATGGTCAATAAATGCATAATCACCTCATTGATGAAGTGTGTGTCCTAATCACTTACCATTTCAATCTGTTAGTTGAATCAATAGATTACATGCTCCACAAAAACTTGGCCATAGTTTGTGCATTGTTTTTGCATGTGGCCCAAGCTTCTGCTCACTTTCTTAGGTAATCTATTGTGACAATGATGTATCTCACCTAGAAATATTGTGCTACAGGGCTTATGGGCTTGACAAAGTCTATTCCCTACTTTTCAAAGGGTTGTTGGGTAATAATTCGGGTGAGTTGGATCTTTTCCTTCTTAAAGGGTACCTTTGCACGTTAGCATTCATTGTAATGCTTCAAAAATTTCACAGCATTGTGGAATAGGGTGGGCCACCATAACTAGGACTACAAAACCTTGCGGGCTGTGGAGTTTCTATTGAAATAGCCCCTTGCAATTATTGCATGTGCTTCAGCTAACATTTTGTGCATCTCATGCTCAAAGATGTAAGGCCTTACTAGGCCATCTTGGCTTAATTAATACAACTATCTAGAAATTATTTTGATAGGGTTACACATTGATTATGAGGTGGAAAAGTCAAGCTTTCTCTATTAAGCAATCAAGTATCTCTTTCTCCAATATTTCTACAATATTGTAAGCCCAATAGGGAGTGAGGTTTGCTTTAAAGAAATCCTTTGCTCTTGATACTTTGAACAAATGTGCATTAGGTAGGTCATCACCAATACCTCCTTCTGCGGGCTCTCCATTAGGTACGCATGATAAGTGGTCAACTATGTAGTGCTACTTTCCTTTTTGTAAGATGACTAAAAAATCAAATTCCAGAAGTGAAAATAGCCATCAAGTTATACGTCCCTGTAGGAATGGTTTGTTGACAAGGTATAGCAAAGCTTGATGGTCCACAAAGAAAGTGAATGGACTTGCTAGTAGATAATGGTGAAATTTTGAAACATGGAATACCATTGCTAGCCCTTTCCTCTTTGTCATGGAGTAATTTATTTGAGTACCTGTGAGCTGATCACTCCTAGCAAAGCTCATGGGGTAATCTAAATTGTGTTTACTAAGTTGGAATAACACCGCTCCCATGGTGAACTTTGAGGCATCTATATGCACATGGAAGGCTATGTTCTAGTCTGGGGCTCGAAGGATAGGTGCTAATGTTAGAGCCTTCTTAAGTGCCTCATAGGCATGTTGGCATTCTTTGGTCCACTAGAAAATGATCAATAGCTTGTACAAGGGTTAGGTGATTAATGTGTCATTTAGGACAAACCATTGATAATATCTTGTATGTTTGAGAAAGCATTAAACTCCCTTGTAGTTTGTGGGGCATGGCAAATCCACAATAACCCTGACCTTCGAGAAGTTTGTTGCAATGTTGTTCTTTAACATCACATGTCCTAAGTTACATCCATATTTGACCTAGAATTGGCATTTCAAGAGGTTCATAGTCAAACCATATTTTGTGCAATGTTCAAAGACCGCTCTCAATTTTTCTAGATGTTTGACCCAATTGGTGTGGATATAGAGGTCAATTATGAACACTTCCAACCACTTACAAAGCATGTCCTTGAATATCATGCACGTTAGACATTGAAAGGTGGAAGGGGTGTTTGTCAACCCGAATGGCATTACTATATATGTGAATACTCCCCACTTAGTGGCGAATGCCATTTTGTGCCTATTGTCTAAATAGACTTGGACTTGATTATAGCTAAGGAATCCATCTAGGAAATTGTAGGCTCTCAAGCATATGCTCTGTGCATGGCAATGGGGTAGTTGTCTCATTTTGTGGCTTCATTGACATTTTTGTAGTTGATGCACACTCTGATCTTGGCATTTTTCTTTAGCACTATCACTATTGGTGACACTTATTCTGTGTGCTCAATTTTATAAATGAATCCAACATTTAATAACTTATAAATATCTTCTTTGACTATGTATGCATGATTGGGATTCATGGCATATGATCTTTATTTAACTAGCATTGCTTTTGGCACCATGGGAATATTGTGAGTGATGATGTTGGGGTCTAGTCCCTTGAGTTCCTTGAGTGACTAGGTAAACACATCCTTGAACTCTCATAAGAGGGTTAGGATATTAGTCTCCGTGTCAAATTGGTCAGGTCATCTTGGCAATGAACATAAGTTGGGGTTTCTCACCTTTTGTGGCTAAGTCAACTTCCTTGACCTTCACTAGACCTTCTATTAGTTCATTGGCCTACCCTTGCCATTTATCTCCCAACAACACCACTATTTTGTCTCACTTTTTGAATCTAGTGAAGCATTTTGGGAGACCATGCAGTTTCTTTTGCTTCTTAGTATCAAAATTTTTGCCATTGTTTCTCCTCTATTCATTCAATTTCTTACACTGTAGGTGGACTCGAAGATCCCCCTTGGTGCATCAAGTTTTAGGGGGTGAGGGAATTTATAGATCACTATTAGAGCTAAATTTTGACTCAAAGTTAAACTTGCAACCTTCACTGAATGAGGGTGTTTCTCTAGGTGGTCGTAGCTTTGAAGCAATTCCAACCTCGTATAACATCACTGGATCACCTTGGTTGGAGCCTTGCTCACTCATAGTCCAATAACCCTAGATATTCCAAACGAGTACAATTGTTATCCATTTTGGCTATTCCATTAACACAAGTATCACCAAGGGGTCTTGTAGGTTTAGAGTCAACGATAATCTACTCAATCCTATATTCATCAACAATGTCATAGTCAATCATTTCAAGGTCTAGGCATGTGGTTTCATCCCTTAATTCACAATCTGTGAAGGTGCTCTCTATAACTTCTACATACGAGAATTCATCATAATGGCTACTTCTATATCAATGCCTTCACTTTTCTCAAGAAGAGCTCAACTGCACAACAGATTTAGGTCATGTATGTACTAGGATTACCATGTAGCGTTTGAGATATTCTAGGATTTTCATTAACTCCAAATTGATAGGTCTTGCAAACTCCTAGTTCAACACTTCAAGACTTTGTATAGATTGAGACTATCAGTTAGTCAATCCCCCACAACATTGGTGGTTCCTTTTTGCCCAACATATCTTCTTGACTTGATTACGACATGCTTATACTCATCTCCATCGTCCAAGAAGGGAAACTCAATTGTAGCTAATATATACATCCAATCTCACTCATTGTCAAGGTAGGGATGTACTTTATGAGAGGTTTGTTAATTGGGCAATGTCTTTGCATCCCCTCTAAGAAATATAAGGATTGTGTCCAAGTTGACTGGTGAAGTCTTCCATGTGTCCATCTCTATTCTAACTACTTCTGAGAAGTTGTCAAATAACATCAATCCATTGCCCCAATCCTTGATCACTCAAGCCTTGCACATCCATGGACATCCCAATAGGATATCATTGTCTACCCCTTTCATGACTATGAAGTTCATAGAGAATTGGATCCTTGCAATCTTGAGCAACCAATCATTCAACACCCCTAATGATTTGTTGTCCCATTAGCTAATGTGAAATTAAGTCATGGTGTTTCTACTAGTGGGTTACCCTAGGCTTGAATGACCCCATGACTTAGAATAGTAACCCCTACTCTAGTGTCAGAAATTCCCTTTCATGTTGCATCACCTAGTGTGATAGGTAGGATTATGTGTATTTCTACTCCCTCCCAAAAGGCATTCACTTAAAGGGTCCTTGACCTCTGGTTTAGAGTTAGGCTTGGTATGTGTGTGTTTGCATCATCCTAGCTTAGCAAAGTAGCTATCTTCGATTGATTAGGTCTTTTGATCCATCATTTTAGAGCTTCCCATAGTGCTTGTCTTTGCATAAGAAACTTCCTTAGTGGTAGGGACACTAGGGTTGAGGTGAGTGTAGCAAGCAAGCTATCCATAGGTCTTCCTAGTTGGAACTCCTTAGAGGGTTGCTATCAATGGTCATGAGTAAGTTGCCTTATCATAGTAGCTTCATTCTTCCCTTGTGGTGGCATCTACAATGTCATATTATCTTTTGTCCCCCCACGTATGTAGGAGAACCAAGTAGACTCATACTTGAGAGCTCATTGATCTTGTCCTCAATGGTTGGTTCTATGTGTCTTTTAGGTGTACCTGTGCTTCTCTTACCTAGTCCCTAACCTTATCCAAAATATCTAGTTGTTGTTTGGGATTGGGATACTTTACAACTCATTCACTTCCTTTCTCTCTCATTTTTGGAGTAGATGTTTTAGATTTTGCATCAGTAACATGCTTCCCTTTGGTGAATGTGGTGGCACTATCTGTTTTGATTGGCTTCAACTTTCTTCTTCCTCCTTTTTTAGTTTTTCTTTTGAGAATTGGGGTGGCATCATCATCCATTGTTTCAATGTTGAGCTTGTGGAAGGTTGCCGCCTAGGGGAATCAATATATAAGTGTATGTCATTGCATTTCAAACACCTCAAATCAACTTTATCCTTGTAAGATTTCTCTTTCTCAGGACATTGTGATGAAATGTGTTCTAGAAAACCGCATGTCCAACAAAAGTGAGTGGCTCTTAGCCTTGACTTCCTTCTAGAACTCTACCTCTTCCCCCGCCCAAAGCCATAACCATCTGCATCATTGGTCTATAAGTAGTCAATTCTAGATTTCCCTCCTCGTCATAGGTGACATAAGGATTCACATATGTTTCCTCATTTAATGGGTCTTCCACAAAGTGCATTAGGGCTTCACTTGGCATATGGGTTATGATGGGCCTAGGTGGTCTAGGTATTCTTATCGAACCCTAGGGGCTATGGGTCTTTGCTCATTAGGTGTTGGCAAGGCCAGTGGAGCTCCTCTCCCAAATTTGGATTACTTGTTCTTACAATAGAATGTTAGTGGGTGGGGCTATTGATAAGGCAGCCTCCTCGACACGTGGCAATGTATTGCTTCGTGTGTCCATACCTACCATAGTTTGTGGAAGTGTGTAGCCTAGGGTCAAGATATTTGGCTAGAAAGTGGTTTCCCCTATAATGGATATATTGTACATGAGATTGCATGTCTTTGAATTGCCTCTTGGATCTTGGCTAGTTCTAGTTTTAGGTCTACTCTTTCCTGTGATGATTGGTCAATGCCCTTCCCTTTACCTTGAGCATCAGGGGTGGATCATTCACTACAAATAATGGTTTTCTCACCATAGATAGAAGTGGCACTTGCTGGTTGAATGGCTTTTGAGCTTCTTTAATTTAGCAAGTCATCCATATGTATTACTTCTTCAAAGACCCTTGCTTGCATATCCCTTTGAAGACTTGAGTTACTTGCTAGGTCTTTATAGAGCTCCTCATTGTGAAGTCCATTGATAACACAGTGGAATTGACTTCTTTTTTGGATGCTCAATCATCATGATTCTCTTATAGCAACTCTTGACATGGGTGACATACTCATAGATCTCTTCTTTATCCTTTTGATTCACATTCATAAGTTTGACAATCAAGTTATCTACATAACTTCCTTTGGAAAAACTCTTGATGAAAAGGTCTTTAGTGTGTTGTGCTCAACATTGTCTAGCATGGCGAACCAAGCTTGGCCCTTTTTCCCTAGGCATAACCCAAAATCCTACTCCCATTGACCAAGATCTTGGAGGTTGTTAGCCTTGCAAACCTGCTCAAACTATTTCACAAAGCTACATAGGTCATCCCCAACATGGTATTTGCTTATTTCTTTGTACGATTAGTATTTTGGTTTGGCCTCATGCATTTTTGGCATCATGCCTAGGCTAGCTAGGAGTGAGGCTACCAGTGTGGTATCACTCTACTCTATAGCAGTATTGTCTAGTAGGCACCTGGTTAGGAGCTCTTGTTGATGGTGAGATCAGCCTCTAAGGCCCTCTCCTTGTCCACATTTCCTTCTACCCTAGCTCTCCCATCTCAAGCCAATTTTCTTTGGACTTCATTTAGCTCTCTCTGTCTCTTCATTGCTTACCCATTTGTTACTCCCTAGTGTTGTATCAAGAAATTTACTGGAGCAAGTCCTTTCCTAGGCATCTTTCCTCCTTTAAGTCTGTGATCATCTCCTCTGCTATTCTTCTAGGGTGCAATATCCTAGTTGATTGGTCATATTGCATAAGCAATTGTTGAATATAATATGGGAATGCAACTAGGTCAAAGTCTAGCTCATTTGTATTCATGTTTGGGGTGGACATGTTTATGGTTTCTTATTGTGCAATAAGGATCTTAAAATGAAAATGAGGTTAGGTAAGGGAATGACTACTCTTGATGAAGACACCTTATTCATTTAGGGTTTGATGAGGTTGGAATCCTAGGTCTAGGTAGCCTTTTGGTCTTCTTGATGTTTCTTAGCTTTTGATAGATCACCTCCCCTATGGTTTAGGTGTGGTGGTTCAAAATTTGCTTCTTGTTTGGTATTTTTTTAATGCACTTGGTCTCTCTCTCATCCTATTCCTTTTTGTTAAAATACGCGGGATCTAGAGCATGGCTATGGCGGCTTGTAAGCATAGACTAAACTCATGATGACATTGACTGAAGACCACAACTGTTACACAAGTGAATTGTTAAAGATGAGCGGAATCTAGGACATGGCAGTGAGTTATGGTGGATGGAAGGAGAAGTGTGGACTCATGATGGAGAAGACAAAGACACTGTTTGTTACACAAGTGAATTAGGTTCCAAGATTGAGACTTGGACTCATAAACACAATCTTGTGTATGTGGACAATGACATTGACACTTCACTGAAAAGAAAAGAGTACTATCATTGCATTAAGAAAAGGAAGCAAGTACAATGCTTTATAGGAAAGTAGGAAATTGTAGTAGGCACCACTGTGCATATGGGATAGGTAAGCCTACATGTCCTTGGCCCTGAAGCTCCATACAAAGAGGCTGTTTAGTGAGTGTGATTGCTGAATCTCAACACCCCTCCACAATCACAACTAGAAAGGCACAAAGTGTGTAGAGGTTGTAATGAGAACCACCTGCAAAGTGTGGGCGCACCACAAACATGGTAGACACTAGAGGCTGTCGCAGAAAAGGCTAAGTGTGGGCACCAAAACATGATGGACATCCAAAGGCTGTAACAGGGGCCTCACAAAGTGTACAGGGACTGTAATGCCAAGTTACATAAGGATTTTACAAAGCTTATGGCAGGAAGCATTAGGGCAAGGAAATACAAGGCTTTTAAAACAGTCTATCAGAGTTATGAGAGTAGAAGGACTGATGAGTCTTGTCCTTCCAATCCTGGTGGTCTTCATCTTCATCTTCTTCTTCATCTTTTGGTCCATGGTCTTCTTCTTCTTTCACAGCTACAAGATAGGCCTTTTGGGACCTTTTCCTAGCATGACAGAACTTCTCAGTATGTCCGGTCCTTTTGCAGAAGTCACAGAAGAGCGGTTCCTTTTTACCTTTGTATCTATTGTTTACATATAACATTTGTTCATCCTTTGAGGTGCTAGGCTCTTCTTTGCTTTCAAGTTTCTTTTCTTCCTCTAGCAGAGAGGCTTTAATATCAACAATTTGAGGATCAGGCATATTGGTTAGAGTGGTTGATACATTATCATAGGCAAGAGGCAAACTTTTTAACAAGACACCAATACCAACATCTTCATCCATTTTTAGCTTTATTCCTGCAAGTTGAGTAAGCAGGCTTTCCATGTAGTTCAGATGGGATGCCAGGGATGTATGAGGCTTCATATCAAGTTGGAAAAATTCAATTAATAGACCATACTTAGATGACTTTGACTGTGCACCAAATAAGGTATCCAATTTATCCCAAGTGTCATGGGACGTGTCACAGGCATCCACATGATGGATGTAGCTGTCGTCCAATTCCAGTTTGATGATGGCTTGTGCCTTGTCATCATTCTTTTTCCAAGTAACTGCAAGGTCTACATCTCGAGGTTTCTTCTCTTTGCCATTTGTGATGGCCCAAAGACCCTTCTTCATTAGGATGAGCTTGATGCGGGTTTGCCAAGTGTTAAACCCGAATCCTTTGAATCGAGCATTTGGAGAGTCTTTTCCCATGTTGAGGTTGCAAGATCAACAGCAAATCAACACTAGAATTCTGAGATTTTATCAGTAGAAGAGCAGATTACAATGTGTCAAGAGACACATGTAATGATAGTGTGAAAACACACTATGTTAGTGTTGATGTTGAGCTTGATTCTTCTTGTTCGGTCGTTCTTCAATCTTCTCAGGTCCTTCCCCTCCTTGATTTGGTGCTGGAACAGTAGATCAGAGTGGAAAAATTTCAAATAAGTGAGATGGAAGAGGAGCTTGAGCTTGATGTTGAATGCTTGGTCTTCCAATCTTCAAAAATATCCAAAGATATCCAAGAAATTCCCCTCCTTGATGTGTGGCACTGACTAAATCAGTGAATTTGGATGTCAATAGGGTGATCCAAGTAGCAGGAGTGAGAAAAAGAAGCGCAGACTGTACGACACTGAAATGGCGCAGAACAGGCAGCGATGGCAAAATCATGTAATGCTGGGCTGTAGAAAGGCCAATGTTGGGATTTGTTGTAATGAGGAGGAGCGCCCTAACCTAGGGAGATATTCATAGAAGAAATCGACTTAAGATATGGCTTGTAGAAGGAGATCAGGAAGCTCCAAGAGCAGTAGGTTCTGTCTGGCTCTACTGAAGATGAAATTGAAAAAATGAAGTCATACACTGACACTGAGCTGGATAGAGGTTGAGAGGAATAAAGAGAGGATGGAGAAGCAATGCCATGCCCGACTGTGCTCTGATACCATGTTAAGCGGAATCTAGGACATGGCAGTGAGTTATGGTGGATGGAAGGAGAAGTGTGGACTCATGATGGAGAAGACAAAGATACTGTTTGTTACACAAGTGAATTAGGTTCCAAGATTGAGACTTGGACTCATAAACACAATCTTGTGTATGTGGACAATGACATTGACACTTCACTGAAAAGAAAAGAGTACTATCATTGCATTAAGAAAAGGAAGAAAGTACAATGCTTTATAGGAAAAGGAAACTGCAATAGGCACCACTGTGCATATGGGATAGGTAAGCCTGCATGTCCTTGGCCCTGAAGCTCCATACAAAGAGGCTGTTAGTGAGTGTGATTGCTGAGTCTCAACATGAATTAGGTTCCAAGATAGAAGCTTGGACTCATAAACACAATCATGTGTAGGACTGGCAAGTATAAGGCTGATACTAACTAATAAAGAAAAGCATCATCATGTATTCATTCATCTATCAAAAGTGGTATTCAAGTACAATGCTTTATAGTTGTTGGATGGGTACAATTTTCCCTTTCTGTGCATATGGGATTCCTGCAACCCGCATGTCTCCATCCCGAACTCCCTCATACAAAGAGGCTACATTAGGTGTGATCGCTAATATCTCAACACCCCTCCTCAATCACAACCCAAAAGTACAAAGTGTGTAGAGGCTTTAGTGAAAGTAGCACCTGCAAAGTGTGGGCACACCATACACATGGAAAAACACCAAAGGTTATCACAGAAAAGGCTAAGTGTGGGTACCACAAACATGATTGACATCAGAGGCTATAGCAGGGGCCTTACAGAGGTTGTATTACATGGCTACATGAGGAGTTTTACAAGCTTATGATAAAGACAATTGGGCTAGATATTACAAGGCTAAAAAAAGTCAGTAAAAAATAGGATCAAGGACCATGAGGCCCTTGCAGTTTTTAACATTTCTTTTGACATAGATCTTCAATTCATTGCAATTCTTCTTGTCTAGCTTCCTGTACTTGTAATTCACTTTGTTGTCACTTCAAAGTCTTCATGCTTTTTCTGCTTCTTCTTCTTATTCTTGTTCTTTTGGTCCTCTTGATCTGCTTCTTCATTGACTTTGCTTGCAATAGTTGCATCAGTCTTTATGTACATGTCCCCCTCAAGCAAAGGTATCATTGTCTTTGAGGCAATAGAAATGTCTTCAAAATCTTCAAATAAATTCATCAAGTTCTCTTCAAAACAAGTAAATCCATCCATCCCTGCAAGCGGAATAAACAAGTCTTCCATGTAGTTGAATTGAGCAACAAGAGTAATGTTACTCTTCATGAGAAGCATCTTCATAAAAGACTTGATTTTGGTCATTCCCATGATAAAAATTAGCTTCAAATGACTGAGAATAACCAGCAATGAGTTGATATTTGTATGTGTCAAAAGACACAAGCAATGGCAGTGAAGTATCAAAAGATACTAGTTTGAAATTTGATGTTTGTTGCTTGAGTTTGACTTGATGATATTCAAAAACTCTTCATAGCTTCTCTTCCATACTAATTTGATGGTTGAATACTTGGTGAAAACTTCATATTAGAGTGGCCTTGGCTTGTTTTAAGTGGTAGGAGAGAGAAAATGAAGGAAAAATGAGCTTGAAGGTAAGTGGTTATGGCTGTCCTGTCAAAACAGGGACCAACGATTGGTAAATGAGCTCCCATGAGCTCCACAGGTTGAATCTGCTCAAACCCTTTGATATTGAGGACCCTCACTAGTGGATCTAACTCCCCCTAAGAGGGTTTGTACTTGTTTTTCTTGAGTTGAGAAATCTAAGCCTTAAATTTGGTCGCCGTCAAAACTGCGCCCAGATTTGGAAAAATGCAAATGTCGAGCATGATGTGAATCAATCTCCTTGATTTTTGTGCCAAGAATTTGTGTATTGACCTGAAGAACAACTCTTGAGAAGAAATATTGAAGAGATATGGCATGGTTGATGAGATATTGTTGCTCCAACAAAGGTAGGTAGGTGCTGTCCACAAACACAGTTATGGCAGCGACTCTGAAAAGAGTCAATGCTGAAGCTATAGTTGCCCAATCTCAATGATTGAGGTGCCAATAGGAGCTCTGGAAGTAGAGAAACACTTGTCCAAATGGAAGTTCAAAGATATTTGGCTTGTGGAGAGAGATATAAAAGCTTCAAGCTGACAGGGTGCTGCTAGCTATGGCTGCCATGGAAGCTTCATTGAAGGTAGAAATGAAAATGAAGTTGGAGATAGGGTCCAGTACTCAAACTGAGCTGAGCTGAGATGGAAAGGAGCTGAGAGGAGTGAAAGGAGAGTTGTTCCATGCTCAGTTGAGCTCTGATACCATGTTAAAATACGCGAGATCTAGAGCATGGCTATGGCGGCTTGTAAGCATAGACTAAACTCATGATGCCATTGACTGAAGACCACAACTGTTACACAAGTGAATTAGGTTCCAAGATAGAAGCTTGGACTCATAAACACAATCTTGTGTAGGACTGAAAAGTACAAGACTGATACTAATTGATAAGAAAAGCATCATCATGTACTCATTCATCTATCAAAAGTGGTAGTCAAGTACAATGCTTTATACTTGTTGGATGGGTACAGTTTTCCCTTTCTATGCATATGGGATTCCTGCAGCCTGCATGTCTTCATCCCAAACTACCTCATACAAAGAGACTGCATTAGGTGTGATTGCTAATATCTCAAAAATTTTATGATCAAGCAACCTTTCTCACTAGTGTGACTGTTGATGCCTAGTGTGCACTCAAGTTTTTGACTTTTCTCACCCAGTGTGTAATATGCAAGTTCTTGGTACATATGGTATGTTATATCAGTAGGATCATACACAATGAATTTCTTCTCAACAATTTAGGTCTCTCGATTCCGTGCTTACTCTTGATTCTCTCGCCCTGACTTAGTCTAAGGGTGGGTGACTAGCCTAAAGAGGATCAACTTTGATTTCAAGGACTATGCAGGTGGCTTGTAGGATGCATCAAGAACTCAAATAGGTATCTATGAGTAGAAAGCATAGGTTCTATTGAGACAACTTGTAACTCAAGATCTTTACCCTTGACCATGTATTTATGAGTGATGGGGGTCTATACCTAGCATCCAAAGTGATCAATCAAGTCTTGGGAAATGATGGAAGGGTAGTCAACTTGTGTAGCTGGTCAAGAAGGCATATTTGATGAGCAATTGAGTGTGGGATTTTGTAGACTCAAATAAAGGGTCGGTTAATTGAAATGTGTCCAATAATCAGAACGTGTGAGATAGGATGGAAAGTTTAGAATTAAAAGCGAGATGGAATCATAAAACAAGAGCACTCAATTAGGATGTTGGTCAACTCCTACCTAAATTGAATCTCAAGTCTACATCCCTCTACAATATTGTGACTTGGCATGCTCTTTGGGTGTAGTGGCCTTGTGGTGAATCTACAATATGGCTCCTCTTTGTTTGATTGCTACGAGCTTAGTAGTATTGCAAGCCATTAAAAAAGGGGTAAGCAATTCAATGAGCTCCTTGTCAATGTTAATGGAATAGCCTCCTATTCTACTTCTCTTGCCTCTACTTGGTGGATATATGACAAAATGAGCCTGCTTACTTCTATGATTAGTCACTCAAATGGATCCACTCATAGGGGCCAACAACACTCAAACAGCTCATTGATACTCTATTCGAGTGGGTGTGGAGGCTCAATTGGGTTGCTCAAGTGGTGACTCAAATAGATCACTTGAGGGGGAATAGGCTCGATCAACTAATGGTGCCTCGACACTCACATGGTGATGACTCCACCATGTGGACTCAGATGTGTAAGACTTAGATGTGTTGCTCATCATCTCCTTATGCCTCCAATTGGGTCAAGCCAATGAATGATCTACTTCTCAAGAGCTCATGTGGTGTGAACCCTATTTGAGTCCAATGTTTCATGCTTGAGTGCTCTTTTTCCTTCATGCTCAGATTGCTTTTACTCACACTTGGATTGATCTCCCTTGCACTCAGATTTCTTTCCCTTGCACTTCAATCTTGCACTCGAATAGCTCACTCAGACTCAGATAACTCACCAAATTACTCAAGTGGACTCTTCTTCATTTCTCAAATTGGCTGCTTTCACTCTAAAGACTTGAGAGAAGTTACTCAAATATCTTGCTTGCACTTGGACGACTCGAGTGGTTCATCAAGTGGTTCTCTTCACTTAGATCACTTTAGAGGAGGCACTTGAATTGCTTGATCACTACTCAATTTTTGCTCCCACTTGAATAGAATGTTTACTTCTCCACTTGCCTTCACGCTTTGATTATTGGAGTCCTCCTCCCACTTGAACAACACATCAAATTTGCCTCTTTCTCAATTCTCTTTCCATTTGATCCACCCAATCACTCTCACACTCAAGTGGTCATTTGCACTTATATAACTTGGCTAAGTGTTGCAAGTGTGGTTCTAGTCTCTCACTCAAATGGTGTTCTACTCAACTGGTCTCTTGGATGGCCTCTCAAGAGTGTTGCTTGATTGAGTTTGAGTTGTCAAGTGACTTGGATGGGTGTCAACCTAAGGAACTTGTGAGACTCGATTCCATGTTGCCTCGACTAACACATACTCATATTAGTGTGTTATGCCTTGAATGGCTCTTCCAAAGTGATTCTTGGACTGGATTCACACTCGGATGGCCTTGGAAGCTATTGAACAATCACAGTGAATGCAACTCCCCCTTTCTGCTTTGACACACTCTCGCTTATCTTCTCTTCTTAGAATACCTCACCTCTAAAGATTTCTCTTCTTGCTCTATGCTAGCATCCAATCGTACACTCAAATGTGCACTCAAATACACCTCTCATGCTCTTCTCCCTCTCATCCAATTTGAGTGTAGTTATTGATGGAGGAACATGAGCCTCCTTTTTGAGACCCATTGTCACTGGGTCTTCTTGCTTAACTCCGATGGTCACTCTTTGACATGTATTCTCTCTATGTCTTTCTCCTAATAGTTATCACAACATTCCTTTGTGCTCAAGTCACCCCTTGACATCTTACCCTCTTAGAGAGAGTTTTCCCATGTCATTTACTTGCTTTCTCATGTAATTATTTCTTCCTTTTTTTAATTTTTAAATCTATTTCCTTTAGCTCTCCCATGTTCAAGTGCTTCTTTCCCTTGAATGGTTACACTTGGATTCACACTGGAATGCTATCTCTTAGTTCTACCCAGAAGGTGCTCCCTTATCACATTCATTTCTCAACCACACTGAGTCTTTCCCATGGAGTTTTATTGTATACATTTGGCATGTACCTATTCCTAACCTATTCTACTCCTTCTTGAGACTGCTTCTACATTCTATAGTAACCTATTGCAATCTATTATAACAAAGGGAAATATCAAAACCACTCTCTCTTCTTTCTAATCTAACCATGCATGTTTGAAAAATAGGTATCGTGCAAGAAAAAATTGGGCCTCCCTCAATATCTTACTCACCCTTAATAGTGCATTTCCCTTTCCCATGCATGATAGAGAGGCAAATGCTTTGAATGGTTGATTCCGTGGTCTTAGCATAGAACCAAAATGTCAAGTTTCAAATGTATCAACAGCTAGGACACATGTGAAGTTCCTGTTGTTTTAGGAGTTTGACCATCTGTCGAGGTGCAAACTACTCTCATCTACTCTCACATATCTCATTTAATGGCTACTCCCATAGGTAGGAAAAGAGGTCAATGGGACTAAGTTTGTAGTAGACACACCTAAGGCTCACTCATAATTGTAGTCTTAGCAAACCAAGGTGGTCTCACGATCTAAATGGCACTACCTCCTTCTGCAAGCTCTCAAACTAAACACACAATCCACCACTCATTTCTTGTAGCTATCACGTGAAGTGTGCTAAGGCAAAATAATGTAAAGGATTGCCAAGTGCTTCATGATCTATCCCCCTCACACTCCTCTTGTAACCCTCTTCTCCCTCTCTCAATGGCACACACAAGAAGCTTCAAAAAATATAATCTAGGCAGAAGATAACTCACTCAAAATTTGGCACACACTCAAATGATATCTTTCATTAACTTTTTGGCTTTTATACATAGGTTTAGAGGGCTCCAGTCCCTCTTGCCCCTTGGGTGTCTAGTCCATTCTATTGTCCATCAAACTTGACCTTTGCATTTACAAGTGGATGTTAAAGCTAAGCAGGATTCAACTTTGCAAAAATTATCACAACTTGCATGGGAGTGATCCTAGCACTTCTATTACATTGGTTAGTTGGCATTACCAAAACTCACACTATTATAAAAAGCTTTATTGCCTTGCTTTCTTTCTTGTCACATTTCGCCTAATGGAGTTAACTATAAGGACACTATATAATGAGGAGCCTCACAATGTGATAGAAGGGAGAGTGCAAGCTTGTCTTTTTCATTGGAAGAAAAGCCTATAGAAATACACCAAGAAATTATTTACTTGAGATAGGTGGAGACATTATATAGACCTATGCAAAGCATGAAGGCATGTAATATCCACTGAACAAGCTAATCCATAGGCAAAAGGAATAAAAAATTGGTGGGTTAGTAATGTGAGTTTGGAAAACATCAAACTCATACAAAAATTGTTAAAATGGTAGGAACAATGAATTGCACATTGGGGAGGCATTGAATTGGATGTAAGTTTGTGTATTGAGATTTCATGCTATATGCATTTGATGTGTGTTTTTGCATATTCTAAACTCCTAAACATGCATGTGGCCCAACAAAAGTCCATGCAAGCATGCTTAGATCCCAATTATTAACTTGTCTAAGAGTATCCATGCTAGTCAAAGAAGAAAGATATCACTCACATATGTTTTGAAATCATATATTCAATGTGAAAAGTGGTTGGGGATCACACTATATGATGCATGTCTCATAGTTGTTTTGAACTCATACATTCAATGTGAAAAGTGGTTGGATTTCATGACAAGGAGGTTTGTTGGATGTAGGCCTTCTATGGAGTCATTATTATTTTGGGTAGGAAGGCAATAAATGTCGAGCCTTACCATTGTCATAAGCACCATACAAGGAGTGGATGTAGGATCCCCAATTCATGTCTAGTAAATTATGCATGGGGATAAGGAGACCGTGTAAAGGAAGAAATGAGATTCTGTAGAGGCTTTGAGTTCACATAGGCTAGAATATGTCATGGAGTCAAGGCAATGCAAAGTAAGAGGTTGTCCATGACACATATGATTTCATGACAACAAATTAGATAAGATATATGTTCAAGATGAGGGGGATGAAGTGGAGGGTTCAAGTAAGAGCATAAAGACTCCTATAGAAAGAGGAGGGACATTGTAGGATGCCAACTCATTGCATTAGGAAGTTCTTTCACATGGTGGGCAAGAAAAATTGCATTAACACACTTCAAATCTATGATACAGGCTTGGCTACACCATGTTTCTAGTTAGAATAGGCATACAACTACATCATGCAATGGTTGTACTTCTATAATCATGATGTGGAATACACAAAGGTAGTGAAGAAGCAAGTGAAAGTATCACCTCATGTACCTATGTTTTTTTTTGTTGCAAAGGGAACAAAAGTTTATAGTGAGGAGTTGTCCAATTTAAGGGAAGCTAGCTTCCAAGTTGCCTATTTTACCATGCTAATATGGACCCCACCTACTTCCAATCAAGGTTGTTCAAGAAATAGTAGGAAGCATAAGTGGAGGCATGGGATTTCAAAGGAAGCATAGAAAATAGTAGAGGGAGGAGGTTATAAAAGTATATAAGTAGCATATAGTGTTTCAGGTACTCATAGAGAGTACATATGATGTCCACATTAAAGAAGAGCCTAGCTACACCTATCTCAATTTCCAAAAGAGAGAGTGTGTGTGTACAAAAGTCCTTTGTTGCATACAAATAGATTTATTATGTATATGTGCACATTCTTGGTCTCCAACCAAAGAAGCACATGGTCATACATTAGTTAGGACTTGCACCCACATAAATTGCCTTTAGCTTGGACAACTACAAAAGATGCACCCAACTGTGTGAGAAGAGAAAGTCCCCCTTTTTTATGTAGGCATAATAGCCATGGTGTCAATATTATTGAGTTACGATGTTGACTACTTATTTCTAGGAACAAATTTGAATTGGAGCAATTTGGGTTTACACAAACTTTTTTGTTCCCTATATGAAAGGAAACTTTTGAAGGTTGTGATAATTTTTGAGGGGTCATCCCAATTTTTGCAAAGAAGTAATGATAGTGGCCATTTGCATTAAGTAAAGATCAACAAGCTTTTTCAAAATTTTAATTGACATTTGTAATTTGTGCTTTAAATGTCCATTATCTTTTTATTTTTAATTAACATTGGTAATTTGTGCTTTTCTAGAACATGTGACACATCTGCATATGATGTTTATGATTGTCAATGTGTTATAAAGCATAGTATTCATGTGATGAAACACATTTCTTACTAAAAAGCTCAAAATTCCAATTCAGGTAGCAAAATCATGAAAATGGAAGCTTGTTTTTAATACAATGCATCACAAATGGGTAGCCTCACATTGGGTAGAATAGAGAGTTGAGACATCAAGGCCACTGTTGAGATTATCTATACAAGTCTCTAGAACATTAGAGAGATAGACACTTTCTCTAAATTATGTCCTGGTATTAGATCGTAGAAATCCTTCATGTTATAATGATGCTATAACTAGGGATGATAGTCATAAGTGAAAGGAGGCTGTGTAGTCAAAGCCTGTGGTCTTTGGTTAAGAATACCACTTGAAAGTTGGTTCATTTTTATAAAGAAAAACATGCTTTACCATGCAAATGGTTCTATAAGTTTAAAATGTCTCCATTTGATATATTTCCTAAGTTTGGTAGCCAAGGAATTTAAGCAGGAGAAGGGCATAGATTTTGAAGAGAGCTTTAGTCAAGATGACCACCCTTTGTACGATACTTATGTTGATTTTCAAAGAGGACATCGAGCTTATCTAAATGGATGTTAAGAAAACATTCTTACATGGAGATTTTCATTATATATTCATATGTAATAGCCAAATGAAATGTACCCGACCCTAAATCATATGGAGGGTAGTTTGACAGTCATCTAGGGACTCAATCCTAGTTGCCACCATCTACACTAAATATGAGCATGAAAATTTAGATGACTAGGTGTTCCCTAGGTCTACCTTGCTAGCAAAGTGTCTAGCCTCATCCCGTGAGGATTGACTTGTGGATTCCTAATGACACAATTATGGTCACTATTAGTAATCTAGCATTGAGCTAAGATAGTCACAATTTTCTTGGAGCCATGACAAAGATGGCAAGACTTGCATCCCATTACAAGCTATTTTGAAGGTAACTTGGTAAAATAAGGATTAACTGAACTTAGGAGATGAATAAATTATGGTTACTTTTCAAAGAGAGTGTCCTCTTTCCCCTTTCTTGAATCTTTCCTATAGGTTTCATGGAGTTCTCAACCAAGATTTCCTTTTACCTATCAAGCCTTAGTCTATATCAAGTATTAAGCAATTGAATCTTCTTCAAATATTCATTCTCAATAGGAGGACTACCAAACTTGGCAAGAACTAAGCAGAAGAAGGGAGCAACAAACAACCCCAAAAATCATGGTGCAATTTTTCGGGCTGATTTCTTCTACTAATGATCACATCTTGCCTGTGGGTTTTGAGCTCATCCTTGGCAAGTGAAAGCTTCAAGATATTGTCAAGATTGGTGACATTCTCTTCTTCTCCAACTTCTGAGAAACCCTAGCTATGTTAGCTATAAAATCTTGAGTGCAAGCTTTAGCTTCTTTCAAAATTCTTGAAGATTCTTCATCATTTCAGTTTGTGGATTCATTCTTGTGAAGATTCCTTGAAAATTTTGCAAAGATTGAGCAAGATTGGTCAAGATTCAAGGTCAAGAGCTCCCATGGAGTTAAGATTAGGGGAAAACAGGTTCAAGGCTTCAATCTCAACTTATTGAGCCTTCAAGATTTCTTCTAAGCACCCAAGGAATGAGGATTAAATGTTATTTCATGAATATTAAGTAATTTGAGGTTTATTCAAGTATTTGGGATTATTCAAGCCTTCATCAAACTATACAAGAGATATTTCTCTTCAATTTTTTATCTCTCACATCTATCTAGTTTATTGAGCTTCATCCATTTTATTGAGAGATTAAAGAATTGAAAAATTTCCATCAAATTTTAATCCATCATTGGTTAATCAGCCCATTCATGAAATGTATTGCTTACTTGATTCAAACAGTGAATTAAAAGTATTTACTTGAGCTTTCAACATTACATTCAATCCTATTTGTTAAAGAACCAAATGATTGGCTGAATTTATTAGTCTAATCTAATGATTTTTTTATGATTGTTTGACTCATGGAAAATTTCAGACAATATCCAACCACCATGTAGTCATCTCATTACCCACTCCATATATTATCTACTACACATCCCTACAAGCCTAAAGCTTCAATCAGGCTATGCAATCTACTATTAGCCAAAGCAACAAAGTGATGATAATGATCATCAATGGCTTGTATTCATCCCCATGTATACGTGTCAAGAACTTACAGTGATTTTTTCATGAGGGTTAGATATCCAGCAACATCAAATACTACACTTCCTTGATTTAATCAACTCACAACATGGAGCTCTTTTTCAGTGTGGATTTTGTCAAGTAAGTGAAGGTCTAAGAGACGTCTAACTAGCATGACTCCTCGCACAATGGCAAGGACTTGGAGGTAGTGGGACAATAGAGAGGTGACCCTCCCCCACTATAAAAGATCTTGAAGGGGTATAGCCAATTGACCCAAGGGGAACTTTGCGCAACTCTTGGTGATTCGAAGCCCATGTATGGAGTATGTCCTGCTCTTTTATCCCCCACAAAAGTATCACGAATGGATAATTGAAGATTTAAGCACTCCCAAAGATTCAAGTCTCTTGAAGATCAAAACAAAGTGAAAGAGGGCTATTACATGACACCACAAAGTAAAAACATGTCATTATAGGTATCATCTTCATCATTGGGATATATGTATAGGTATTATAGGTTTCCCATAGATTCTATTCATATCCCTATAGGGTTTGTAAGCCCTTAAGTACAACCATTTTTCTCTCACAAATGGAAATAGGGCACTTACAAGATAAAAAAGGGTGCAATCATAGATAGTTTAGCCTTAGAGATTGGGTTATAGAAATTTCTGTTTTCTAAGCCTGTTATAACGTGCTAGAGCTCATCTTGAAAAGGGCATCATTAGATCAATTTTGAATTAAAATTTTTGGGAATCATAGTCTCCTAGCTCAAGTAATAGCCAATTTATTGATAGTGGGTCCTACACGATTATACTACTATACCAAGTCATAAAGGGAAGAGTAGGGCCCAAGATGAATATACCTAACAAATTAGAGATATTTTGTTGGAAAATACACTTCAAGAGAGCCCTAAAGAAGAGCTTAAAATGCTAGGATAACTTCATGTGTGAATATGAGAATAGGCATACTCAAAGGCATATAGAGCTATTATCTAGAGTTGAGGAAATGGTTTTGTCTAGTCATCAAACGAAGTCTTCTATTGAGAAGTTGGTGGATTCTACTACCCAAATGAAAGCTTCAATTGAAAATTGGTAGAATCCAATGTACAAATCATTGCTTAATTCTCTCAATGGATGCAAATGCAAATGAAAACCAAGGAGGATACTAGGAAGAAAGCACAATCAAATAGTGACCCATCAATCCACTTCAACCATCTAATCGTAATGGTCAAAGTCAAGGATTATTGGAAAAAGAGGCATTCAAAATATTCAATATAAAGTAGGAGAGACTTTACAAAGTCATGAACACTATTTGGACAACATGAACGGTGCCAATCCCTAAGCTTATGGGTTGAATCCTCAAGTTTCTAGAGATTCTCTACCATCGGGAAGGCTCCACAATAATTCTAAGTCATCTTTTAAAAGAGTATCATCTCATTTTGGAGGTCTAATTCCTATTAATCATGATCATCTATTTTGGGATAGCAACCTTTTCATGAGAGGGAGTTGAAATATAAAATAATTTTGGCAATTTAGTACAATGGACAGTCATCTTCACCATCTAACCTAGAGGAATTGATTTCAAAACTGGAGTTCTATTTTGATATATTCCATAGAACTAATAATATGAAGATTCATTCTACCCCATTACATTTGGAAGGGTTTGCACATACTTGATAGAGATACATTAAGAAGAAGAGCATATTAGTAGAGAATTGGGATGCATTCAAGATACTTATGGCTAAGGTATTTATTTCTCCTCTTCAAAAAGAGAAATTGGCATGAAGATGGTATGAACTAGAGTAAAGAGGCCTAACTGTGTGGGATTATAGAAACCAATTCCTCAACCTCACCATGTATGTAGAAAGTATAAGTAATGAAGCTAAACTCCACAAGTATATGTTCAATTTGGAACCTTCTTTATCCTGACATTATGGCACAAAACCCAACCATTCTTTCCAAAGCCATTGAGCTTGCAAAGCCATATAAAAGGAAGTATAAAAGAAAGTCCACATCTTAGTCTACTTTTGGATAACTAAGGACCGTTTTAATATAGGGAAAGTTTGGTAATGTTTATGGTAATAATCATGCACTAAATGGAAGCTTTAGAGTGCAAACTTATCCATCATTCAATGCTTTGAGACCTCAAGGATTTTCAAGACAACAAATAGTCCAATATTGGATTTTAAATAAGGGGACAACAAGTTTAGAAATACTTCAACCAAAGTCAATCTAAAGTCTATTCCTATGGACTTATACAAATAAAGGAGAAAAAAGACTTATGTTTCAAATGTGGAGAGGAGTATATAGCTAACCATACAACTAAGTGTTTATATAATAATGCAAAATCCAAGGTCCATCGCATGTTAGTCTTTGAAGATTAAGAGGATGATAACTATGAGGCAAAGGCATTTATGACTCCCACTTAAAATGAGAATGTTGAGGAGGAAGTTAGGAAAAAACAATTTTATGATCCTATTGACACTTTCCCTTTTGATCTGGGTGGTAGTATTCATTTTGATCCGAGAGAAATTCTTGATGAGACACATGCTGCCACTAATTATTCCATCTCTATGGATGCTTGGACAAGTTCTAAGAAACCTAATACACTTTAAATGAAGGGTACCATTCATAAGAAGGATGTGTTTATCTTGGTAGACAATGGTAGTACACATAGTTTTGTGAGTAAATCAATTGTAAACATGTTGAATTGTCTTTCCACTAATTTACAACTATCCATTAGAGTTCAAATAGCAAATGGTAAAGAAGAAATCAGCACTCAAATATGCCCACAAGTTTCCTTACAATCAACAAAAAATAATTTAAGCAAAGGTAAACTTGATTACCTCGAAAATGGAACCCATAGATGTTGTACTAGGGTGTGATTGATTGATGACCATAGGAAAGATTACTATGGATTTATCATAGTTGTATATGGAGTTTTCCATAGGGAATATCTACTAAATTTGATTTTTGGCTTATCTCACCATTTAATAACTCAAGGAGTACAAGAGGTGCTCTTAGATTTTTTTTTTGCGCTTAAATAAAGAGGTTGAAGATCAATCCAAGAATTTAGCAGATCATCCAACTTTAAAAGCTTTTCTTGAGGAGAACAAGGATTTATTTAAAGTATCTACTTCATTACCTCCTAAGAGAGCGATGGACCATCCTATAGATTTGGAGCCAAATTCAAAGCCAATCAATAAGCCACCCTATAGATTGTCTATATGTGAGTGTGAAGAAGTAGCCAAACAAATCAAGGAGCTTCTAGATATGGGGTTCATTGTGCCTAGTTCTTCACCATATACACTTCTTCAGTCTTGTTATTGAAGAATAAATATGGATCCTTTAGGATGCATATTGATTTGGATCTAAACAAGTTCATAATGAAGAACATATATCTAGTTTCTCGAGTAGATGATTTACTTTGATGAGCTCAAGGGGGCTAGGTTCTTTACTAAAAATGACTTGAGATTAGGATATCATCAGATCTGGATGTGAGATGATGATGAAGTTAAAGTCACTTGCAGGACTAATTGTGGGTTATTCCATTTCTTAGTGATGCCATTTGGGCTTACTAATGCTTTAGCTACCTTCCAGAGTAGTCTGATTTTGTAGCTTTCCTCTTCCAATTTGTCCTTGTTTTCTTTGATGACGTATTGATTTATAATAAGACTCTACATGACCATTCATCACATATGAGAAAAAAAATTTATGTCTTGAGGCATCACAAACTCTTTGCTAAGGAGAATAAGTGCTCTTTCATGTAGACTGATGTGAAATACTTGGGCCATATTGTCAGTGAAAAAGGGGTATAGATTGACCCTAAGAAGGTGCAACGTGTTAGAGATTGGCCAACACCTACCACAACTACTTTACTTAGAGAGTTTCTTGGTCTATCGTCATTCTATTTTGCAGATTCCTTAAGCATTATGCAGCTATAGCAACTCCTTTGAATGATAGAAGAAGCTTTGCTCCTTTTTCTACCAACAAGATACATTAGTAGTTGAGACATAGTCAGCATGGGAGCCGATTGTGCTATAAACAAGGTTTAGATAGCACTTTGTTTTAGAATGGATTTTATTTTACCTAAATTTTAAAATTATTCCACCCACACAAGGTCAAAGAACTCTTCAATAACTACATTTTGATATGTAGCATACCCTATTTGGATACTTTTATCAAAAGATATGGTAGTTTTGTTGAACATGGCCTATTTTTACAACAAGCTATCTATTCTTTACAAAGTCTATTTCTTGCATATTTAAAGGCTCCAATTTCTTTTGAAGACATCTAGATTATGTATATAGCATAGGCTTTTCTTTATGTCTTCATTTTAGCAAAAGACTCTTCATTATTTGATTCATTTCTTATCTTTTGTGTAGCTTAAAGTAGAGTAGTATGTTGTTTCATCTATCTTTCTTTGCCATTGTAAATTTTAATTTTTTGGGCAAACACCTTTGGGCAGGGATAGATTGTAAGAAGCTGGGAATACATGTTTTAGTGAGAGAGTTATTAATAATACCTTGTCACACTAACATAGGTATAAAAGGTGTGAGATATATAACTTTTAACAACTTTTATCATAATACAATTACTATCTCTCATCTCACCTACTTGTACTCAGCTTTCATGGCTTCTCTCTCTTCTTTCCTATCCTCTAGTCTTTCTCTCTCCTCTTTTCTCTATCGTCTAATCTTCTTTCTCTCACCTCTCAACCCTCTCCTTGACAAAAAAAAATTTAAGTAATTTGATTAAATTTGTTAAATAATTTTTTATAATTAGCAAACTAAGACAACATCGTTGAGATGCTTTGCAAAAGAAGATGCAATTCCCAAAACAAGGAATTCTTTAAGGGAGGTAGTAGTAGTGGGTATTGGCCAATCTTTTATACACTGCATCTTCTTGGGATCAGCCTGTATTCCTTTTTCATTGACAATATGTCCCAAGTATTCCACTTCAGTTTGCATGAAAAAATGTTTCTTCTCCTTAGCAAAAAGCCTGTGATGTCTCAATACATCAAAAACCCTCCTCATATGTGCTAAGTGATCTTGTAAAGTCTTATTGTAGATCAGAATGTCATCAAAGAACACCAAGACAAACTGAAAGAGGAAGGGTTGTGAAATCTTATTCATCAGGCTCTGGAAGGTAGCTGGAGCATTTGTAAGCCCAAATGGCATCACTAAGAAATGATAGAGCCCTCGATCAATCCTGAAAGCAGTCTTGACTTCATCACCCTCTCGCATGCAAATTTGATGATACCCTGACCTCAAACCAATCTTCGTAAAAAATCAAGTCCCCTTGAGCTCATCAAGAAAATCATCAATCCTAGGTATCAAATGCCTGTTCTTTATTGTGATCTTATTAAGATCCCTATAGTCAATGCACATTCTGAAAGATCCATCTTTCTTTTTTACCAACAGAACTGGAGATGCATAAGATGAAAAACTTGGTTCAATGAATCCCATCTCAAGAAGTTCCTTGATTTTCTTAGCTACTTCCTCACATTCACACTTAGATAATCTGTATAGTTGCTTATTAATTGTCTTTGAGTTGGGCTCCAAATCAATAGGGTGATCTACTACTCTCTTGGGAGGCAATGAAGTAGGCACCTCAAACAAATCCCTATACTCCTCAAGAAGAGCTTTCAAGGTTGGATGGTTTGTTGAATGATTGTGCCAATCTTGCATCTTTTTATTCAAATGCAAAGCAAATATTTGTGAGCACCTCTTGTACTCCCTTTTGAGTTGTTGAATGGTAATAAGTTGAAAATATAATCTACTAGGAAATCCCTATAAATGGATGAGCTGTCCATTGAAGATAAAGTCCATATATAACTATGAGAAATCCATAGTGATCTTGCCTAATGTCATCAACCAATCACAGCAATCGAGTATGATGTCTATAGGCCCCATTTCCAAAGTAATCAAGTTTACTTTTGCTTCAAAATTTTCAGCCAGCTATAAAGAAACCTGTGGGCATATCAGTGTGTTGATTTCTTCTTCACCATTGGCCACTTGAACTTTAATGGGCTGTTGTAAATCTGTGGGAATACAATTCAACTTGTCCATGATGGGCTTATTCACAAAACTATGGGCACTACCACTATCTATCAGAATGAACACAGCCTTTCCATGAATGTTACCCTTCATACAGAGTGTATTAGGGCTCTTAGAACCTGTCCAAGAATCCATGGATATAGAACGACTAGTGGCAGCAAGTGGCTCATGACAAGTCCCACTTGGATCAAAAGGAATACTTCCACCTGGATCAAAAGGAAAAGAGTCGGTTGGATCATAGAAATACTCTTTTCCAACTTCTTCCTCAAGATCTTCATTTTCAACATTGAGTGCAATTGCATTAGCTTCATCCATCTCATCTTCAAGATCCTCAAAGACTAGCACACTTTGAAGCTTGGATTTGAAATTTTTATATACACACTTTGAGGCATGATCAAGTGTATACTTTTCCCCACACTTGAAACATAAGCCTTTCTCATTTCTTTCTTTGTAAAGATCCATAGGAATAGACTTCAGATTCATGTTGGCTGAAATGGATTTAGGCTTGCTGTCCCCAAAATAGACTGATCATGAGTACCATGCATTCAACCCCCAAATTGAGATGGAAATCTCCCAATAGGTGGCTAAGACCCACTATGCAATCTTCCTGTTGGTAGAGGACTCCTAGGAAGTTGAGTATTTAGCCCAAAAGCTTGAGAGTTGGCTCCATTTAAACTGCCCAAATAGTCATCATGCATTTGTGAAGTCTGACCTACTTCATATTGGCTATTTGGGATGCCTCTTCATCCAATAATTCCATGACCATGACCATTTTGGTTAGATTGCTGAAGTGGGACTGAAGGCTCACTGTTTGAATAGGCTATGCAATAATTCATAAATTATTCATTTCGTGTTTCTTTTCCAAAAATAATTAATTTAGATACCTTGCTATTTTATTAAAGTACATTCACATGGACAGAATGCCAAAGTACATTAACGTGTATGGCATATTAATTCACACACACGATATACTAAAGTGTGTTCATGGGCATGATATAAAACTTAATTTTATGAGTTGAACTCTTAGTGAATAAATGATAATCATAGAATAAATTCTATTAGAAGTTTGAATTTATTGACAGTTTAGTTAATTCCTTGTTTGGAATAGAATGCTTGTTGAAAATCTGAAAATTGATTGTGATTGCTTTAAACTATAGAAAAATATTCTAATTACATCTGCACTTGTAGCAACTAGACAAGATTGAGGCGTGATATTATCACCAGAGCTGCCTTCGATAGTCTTCACTTAGGTATTTTTGGTCTCTTGTATAAGATGGTTTTCCCTTATGGTAGGTGAGAACCAATGGGGCTCTGGTGGTCTAAGATTGTAATCTTGATCCCAATCCTAAGATAGTGAAGGAAACCTATACGACCCCAACACGGTTGAGCATTGGAAGGCTCAGGATGAATAGGGCAAAGGTGACAACTTATGGGTTTATTTACTCATTGAAGTGTTTTATAAATATGATAATAATATGATTGTTTGTTTTTCAAAAAGGATTTCTTTAGCGTCCCTATTTTAAAGGCATGTCAAAGAACCCATGCAAGATTAATTAAAGAAATTATTTTTATATGTTCTCATAGCATGAGTAGTATGATTACTTAAGTATTTAAAAATACACCACATCACTTAAAGGAAGCAAGTGGATTATCTTTATGAGGAAACCATGTGGTTAGTTGATTGGCTTTCCTCAAAATTAGAAGGATTGAAACATGTGACTATTCCTAAGGTTGAGTCTTAGAACTGACTAAGCATTTTTTTAGGGGATCAATGATGTGAGACTATGCCTTATGGATAAAAGGGTTGATGCTTAGCTCCCCCTCATTTTTTATTCTTAATTGTGGGGCCTGTACCTACTATCCAAGATTAATGGTGGAAAATTGAAGAAAATGTGTCTAGAAATGAGAAAATCAAATGGACCAAAAATCTAAGCTTTGATACTACTTTTCAAAGAGAGAGTTGAGAGATGAGAGAAAGAAAAGCATAGGAGAGAGAAAATACTGACAAGAAGAGAGAAATACTAGAAATTTTAAAAAGAAGAGAGAGAAGCCATAGAAGCTATGATGAATAAGGAGGTGATATGAGAGACAGTAGTTGTATTATTATCGAAATGTATGAAAATTTACATGTCTCATCCTTTTATACCTATGTCAGTGTGACAAGGTATTATTAATAATTCCACACTAAAATATATCTTATTCCTAGCTTCTTACATGATTTATGATCTCCTCAAGAATGTACTAAATAAGTCTTTCATCCATAGGAGGCAGCTTATCAACTATTTTCACCTAGGTACCATAAAAGGGTTTGAGCTGACTAACATGAAATACATTATGAATCTTGGTGGAAGAGGGAAGTTCCAATCTATGTACCAAGTTTCTAATATGCTTCAAGATCTTGTAGGGTCCATAGAACTTGTGAGCAAGTTTGTTGTTGGATCCATCCTTTAAAGTAGAATAGTAAGACTTGGGTACTTTCAATAAAACTAACTCTCTCCTAGAACTCCTAGGGTCGCCTTTTCTTATGAGTATATAACTTCATTTAATATTGAGCTTTTCTTAGATTTATCTTATATTGTTGAAGAAGGGTCTACATTCTTTAAATTCTTCCTTTCCATGAAGGTTAATCTTCTCATTGAAAATAACTATGGATAGAGGCACATTACAACTCTATATAGCTGTTGAGACCTAAAATAGGCTCAACATTGACTCTAAGGCTCTAACCATGCCTCCTATGCTCACCAAACCATACTCACAGCCTCGCGGCTAGGAGCATCTAGAGGTTATACATTGATCTAGTTAAATCATGCATTTGTATTGATTTGTAGTCCAATGTTTTTTCCCACCCCAACTCCAATAGAGGGAGTATACCACACATACAAGTGATCAACACCTTGATTCACATACACAAAGAGCTCCCCCAATAGAGCATTGTAGCTCCTACAACTCTCCTACATTATAGGGATTGGCCCTAGGATGAGTCGTTTAAACATAGAATACAAGCATAACATTATCCACTCTTTTGATAAAACGTTTCAAGAGATAATTTTGTTTCCTCACATAAGAATCCCCAAAGACAATTGTTCTATCCTATAGCTCGAGAATTCTCGCATGCTCTCATCCATGAGATTTTCTCTTAATACCATATATAAATGTGGATGTAATGCGTAATGTCATATACTACTCAAACAAATTAACCACAAAAACAACCAACATATCATAAATAAAATATTCTTTCAATGATTTTCTTTCTCAAGTAGTGCTACATTACTCAAAAATAATATCGGATCCGTGCTATTGTCCCTTTAAACTTAAATGGAGTAAGCCTTATATGTCATGATATGCATGGAAATCAAAATTTAATTGATATTCAACTTTAAACAATCCCTTTCTCCCTACCATTTAGGTTTTGCAATCATGCATCAGTTTAAGAGGGTGTTTTATGTTATTTTTCCATGTAAAAATTTGGTAAACACACACTTTCACATAAAGATGGAGGTAGATTGAGACAAATCGTCATGCCCTACCATCACCATACATCCACACACATGTACCTATTTTATTGTATTGTAATTTTTTATCCATGAAAACATATTCTTGTCATTAAAAATATATATATATATATATATAATCATTTATTTTAATATTAATTCTTAAAAAATAGTTTTCAAATTTATGAAGTTTATTTATATTGTGATTCAATATTATATTCAATATCACTCCATAAGAACATCATTTGACCATAACAACTTATGAAAGCATCATTTTTCTATTAAATCTCGCATTATGGATTTTGCAATTTTTATTCTTATTTATGTAAATTTCCAAAAGTTACTGATTATTCTATGATTTCAAACATATTCAAGCATATTCAACCATTATCCACCATAAGAACAAAAGATTCGTCCAAAAATTAACTAAAAGAAGCTTACTCTAAAATTCACATACACGCACATTGTATTTCAAAAACGGAAAGCCATAGACACTCATTAGAGAGAAAGACTAAAATCTGAACTTTTCATTCCCTTAATCAAATTGCACATAGTCTGGAGCAAAGAATTGCAAGATTTCATCCCTCAAAGGAGGAGGGCTAATTCAGAGAGATACGATTTGCCAATTTTGGAAAAAGAAGATGGGACACAAAAGAAGTCCCCCTCCCCTTAACAATTTTTGGGAGCTTTAAGCTCTTTTAGTCATGTTTTAAACTTTATCCATTAAAATAATTGGTCCAAACTTGCATGTTCACACTTTTTGACAAGTGATTTCGGGCCGAACGGAGGGGCAAATGACCTTGGAATCGTGATTCAACTAGATGAGCAACTTTCTGACACATTAAAATATATCACCCTAGCCTTTGTCATATGCTTTTTGGCTTCTCGATCTAGTAGCTACTTCATAACGCCAAACCTTATGGTCATTAAATGGAGGTCAAATGGAATCCCATTGATGAATGGCACTTTCTTAGATTTGTGGTGTCAAAATGCATCTAGAAAAACTCCAACTACTTGATCCCTAAAATCATTCCATTTTTCACCAACAATGTCTCTTTTACGACCACTTTTGTGCTATAAAGTCCGCTTTAAAATCAGCTCTCATTGGCAGCCACAAGATAGGGAAACTTAGTCCATCGAACCCATAGATTGATTTGCACAAACACAAACTATAAAGAGCATCAAGTTGCTACAAATAAAAATACACAACAGAGCATAAACATAGCTTTCACCCTACCCCCTAACTAGATCAAGGCATAAAGTCCATGAGGGATAGGCCAAGCATAATTTGACAAAGATCTAGAGCTAGTCACTAACCAATTGCTCCAACACAAATTGACTTTAAAAAACTATCAAAGAATTCATTCTAAGTGGTGGTATGACCTATCTACATGACCTAGGATAAATGGACCAGGAACTCCTACTAGGTAAGGACTCCTATAGCCTAGTCTATAAAAAAAACATATAGTTTTTCTCTTTTACCACATTTTTTCTTTAGTTTTTTATACTCATGTATGTAAAAAGGAGGGAATTTATTGTATAGTGACCCAAGGAGAACCGGGCATTGGCCTCGGGTCATGTCTCAGTACCCAAGAATCTACTAAGCTCTCCAAGGCGATACTAAATCCTTTTTCTTTTGCTCACTTTTGTTTTCGTTCCAACCATCCTTATTTATTTTTAAGCTAAATGCCACCCCCAAGAAGACAAGGAATTGATCCCAGGTTAAACTTGTCCCCAGGAACCTACCAAGCCTTCGCAATTTCAAGAATTGTGATTGCGGGACTTGCTTGAGTTATTGTGCCAAACACACACCATACACATAAGAGGAAGCTCACTCACGAGCATAAGAAGAGAGATGGTGTGTGTTTGGTACATGCTCACTCACGAGCACAAGAAGAGCTTTTTGTTGCTCCATGTAACTGGTAGATCTTCTATCTAACATGCTACCAATCCAATCTGCATCTATGTATCCAAACACGTGTATATCTTTACATGCCTCTCATAAAAATATCCATAGTGAAAGTTGACTCCGCACACCTCAATTTGCATCTAACTGCATCCAAATGAGGCTTTCTGGGCATCTACATAAATTGATCAACAAGGCTAACAGCATACCTTAGGTTTGGCCTTATGATAGTCATGTAAAACAGACTCCTACCTATCCTCCTAAATATAGTGGGGTCTTCTATCTTATCCCCAACATCAGAACTCAACTTCACATTTTGCTCTAACAAAACTGAAAGAATCTTACATGCTGTCATACCATATGTGGATACTATATCCAAGCCATATTACCTTTGAAATTAGCCATATACCATCATTACATCTAATCATCTCAATTTCAAGAAAGTATCTCAACTCACCTAAATCCTTTATCTCAAAAGTTTTCATCAAAAAGTCCTTATCTTTAGCAATCCCATTGTCACTATCACATGTAATAATCAAGTCATCCACATAGATAACTATGATAACCAAACTTGTATCTCCCTTTCTCACATAAAGTGAGTGATCAGCTTCAAAAAAATAAGAGCCAATATTGACAAGATATCTCTGATCTTGTTAGACCATGCTCTAGGTACTTGCTTCAACCCATAGAGTGCCTTCTTTAATCTGCACACATATGTGGGATGCTCTAAATCCTCATAACCTATTGGTTGCTCCATATATGCCTCTTCTTGTAATTCACTATACAAGAAGGCATTCTTAGCATCCATTTGCTACAAACTTCAATCTTTGGTTGTTGCTGCCAAAGCAACTGCGCATCTAATAGTTACCATCCTAGCAACTAGACTGAGTGTCTCTTCATAATCTATGCCAAATGTTTGAGCATAGCCTTTTGCAACCAACCTAGCCTTATACGTGCTAACCAAACTACATTATGCTTGATTTTGTAAATATATTTATAGCCAATAGCTTTCTTGCCCTTGGATAAGGATACCAAATTCCAAGTCTTATTAGTTTCTAATGTAGCCATCTCGTCATCCATTGCTACATCCCAATGAGCATGACAAATAACATCCTCAAAAGAAGTGGGCTTAACATCCTCAACTGCATTCACCATATAAGCATAATGGTGAGCTAGATAATGTTCAAAACCAAATATTTTAACAAGTTATTTTACCTTGCTAGACATGCGTACCACTAGATCACTCAGAGGAGCCTTTACATTACTATGTGCTCTCTGTACACTTAGTGTCCTAATTGAAGAGATACCAAGCTCATAATCCAAACTCTCTAAACCACTAGAATCTCCATTGAATCCCAAATGACTAGTAGATACATCATTACCATCCAACATTTTCTTCTTTCCTTTGTTTATACCTGGAATACTTGTAGATCCACTTGAAGATGTTGAACTACTCCTTAGTCTTCTAGACCAAGGGCTAATTGTGGGTGTAGCACCAGATGTTGTGTCTGGTCCACTAAGGCTCCGTGATTCTTGCTTTTCTTTCTACATACAGCTATCATGATCATTATCCCCTCATCTCTAATACATCACTAGTAGATGCATATCAACTGCTCATCTCATAAAAATAATGTCCCTACTCACTTTGAACTCACATGTGGCAGGATTGTAACAACGATATCATTTTTTCTCTAAAGATTATCTAATATAAATACATTTTTTAGCCTTTGGATAAAGCTTCTTTTGCAACTCATTTGACACATGAATATATGCAATACATCCAAACACTTTCAAGTGTGACACATCAGGCTTCTTATATGTAAAGCATTCTTTGAGGGTTATCCCATGAACCACAGTTGTTGGAGTTCTATTCATAATATAGATAATAGTATAAACAACTTCAAACCAAAAATATTTTGTCATGTTCTGTTTAGCACCATCAATGCCCGTGCAACTTCTGTAATATGTCTAATTTTTCTTTCTGCAACCCCATTTTGTTGTGGGGTATACCTGCAAGTAAACTATCTATTATCCCATGAGACCTCAATAAGCCACTAAACTCATTAGAGAGGTACTCTCCCCCTCCATCTGATCTCAAGAACTAAACTTTCAAGCATGTTTCTATTTCAATAGTTGCCTTGAAAGATTTGAAGTGCTCAAATAGATCACTCTTTTTCTTCATGAAATATACTTATAGCTTCCTTGAATAATCATCAATAAACGTGACAAAGTATTTGTTACCACCAAGAGATACATTCTATGTAGGTCTCCAAACATCTCTATGCACAACATCAAGTATATTTCTGCTCACATCTCTATCATGCAAAAAAGGTTGTCTTGCTTGCTTAGTAAGCTGACATGCTTCATAGACTTTATGAAATTCTGCAACTCCAAAAGCAAGCAACCATGTAGCCAATTCTTTGGACTACATTAATTTTAGTCTTTGCATATTTACATGTCCAATACATTTATGCAATATTTCAATGTTTGCAACCACTCCTTTTCCTTTAGCATACATAGCAGCATTTATTGCAAGAATTCCAACATCTAAAGTGAACATGCAGCCAACTCTATTTCCTTTTGCAACCAATCTACACTTATCATTAAAGTCTTCTACAAAATATTTTACATTAAATCAAACTTGCAATCCTTGCTCTATCGTTTGGCCAATAGACACTAAATTCTTTATGATTGATGGCACATGTAATACATGTGACATACTATCTGTCTAGACCCATCTACACATAACCTAGATTTTGCAAGTCTTGCATCTCTCCAAACCATTCAACAAGATTGGTCATATGATTAGATGCACCCAAATTGACATATCATACATCATCATGTGTCCCCTTTCCTGTAACAACATTCATCATATGATGCATAAGAAATAGGTGCTCATTTTTGTCTTTATTTTATCATGAAGATGATGCATATTTTCCTTGCTATAATTTGCCAATGTGAATATCATCCTCTTATCATAACAATGGACTATAATACAACCTGTTTTGCCACAAAATAGGCAAATAATAGTAGAATTTCTAGAACCTCTGTTTTGCTATCCACCTCTTTCTCTAGAGCTCCCCATGTCTCTAAAGTTTTCACGGCCTCTTGAAACCTGTATTTCACCAAATTGCTTATTTAACCTATTTTGTTAGTTATCACTAGCACGTCCGATACCATGGCCCCTCAAAGAGGATTTTCCATGTCACCTTCTTGAACTTGAGTAGAATGCTTGAACTTATTCACCATTTCTTTTAGATGAGTCACCTTGCATATTGATATCTTCAGTAATCATGAGAGAGACCAACTCATCAAAATCTAGGAATGGCTTTTGTACATATACAAAAGTGATAAATGATTTTCAAGACTTCTAATTGTTAAGGCCACCCAAAGTAGATGAAACCAAATCATCATCATCAAGCATTATATCAATCACTGTTTAAGCATCTGCAATGCTCCTCACCTTCAAAACATACTCATTTATAAACATTTTTCCTTTCTTCAAGGTATTCAACTCTTGCTTGAGTTGAATATTTCATGCCTCTGTATTTACTGAAAACATGTTCTAAAAAATTGTCCAAGCTGCATGTGAATTTTTTACTTTCCTAATATGTCGTCCCAACATAGTATTACAAGTGGTTGCGAATAACCAGTATATCACCTTTTTGTCTTTTTCATTCCATTATTTCCATGCCTTTAATTCATCTACAGTCATGGCGCAGGGATACTCAACTTTGGCTCCTTTTCTTCACCCAAAATAAACTCATAAAAGCCCTTTGCAATGAGAAAGTTCATCATGCTAAACTTCCATGAAGGGTAGTTTTTCTTGTCTAGCTTCTCAATGATACCATTATCACAAATATTATACAAAACAACAAGCAAGTATTTTGCAACCTTTCACAACAAGTGCATAGCAATATACTAAGCAACCTTTTTTACTAATTGATCAATAGTACATGTAATCTACAACATGTTTACATATAAAACTTATGTTTACTTCTTGGCAAATGCCTCAAAAATTACAGATTCAAAATTTGCAACGTGTGCACCCACTTTTGACCGATACAGCCGATATCGTAGTATACCCTGAACTTGCTATCTGCAACCTTGTAACTCTAAAACAAGGCTCAAAAAAATGTTCTCAGGATGCCCAAAAAAATAGCAAAAAGCTCTAAATATCAAATCTCATAGCAATATGAGATTTTCAATCTGCCTTGCTTTTGGTACCTCCACAAGCACGATCCAAGAGAAAGAGTGGAAGAATGGGAGAGCTTCTTACTAATTGCTTGCTTACCCAAATCCTTGCTTTTTATCCTTTACTTCAACCTTCAAAACTAGCCTCGCTTAGTGGTGCTACTTTGATACCATGTCAAGAATCGCATGGTGGGGAGACTTTCTTGAGTTGTTGTGCCAAACACACATCATACATATAAGAGGAAGCTCACTCAAGAGCACAAGAAGAGAGACGGAGGCCAAAATGTTTTCTTGCTATTTTCTTTTTCTTCTTCCGCACACAATACAATGTACACAAAGTATAGATAAGACACAACATAAATAAAAGTTGCATGCTAAGTCAAATAGTGCATAACTGACTATACTAATTGATTGGTGCTATAACTATGCTACTTGTAGATAGATGCAATAAACTAAATATAACAAGTGATAAGTTAGTGGCCATGTGAGGATCATGACAACCGTCAGCATGCTAAGTGTAGATGTGCAGACCTATCTAGCCAAGTGGTCCATCATCAATGTCTGCATGTGGAGCTTGCCATCTCAACATGCAAGGAAATGAATATATTATCTTGGACTTCTTTTATTCTTTTATTTCTTATTTTAGGAGATTCGAACCTCTTTTTACACACCTCAATATTTTCTATATTTCAAATATACCCATTGTTTCTTCTCTCTTTTATTTGGTAGGCTTCCCTAACTGACTCGCAACTAATAGGGTTTCTTAGAAACAATTGCCTAATAGGCTAGTAGAACAGGGTCAATAGGACTATCCTCAAAATAACTCTTAGAGTGCCTGACGATATCTTATAGGAGGCAAAAAATTGCTCCAACCTCCTTGGAAACACTTAAGAAGCCCCTAGGACTTCATGCCTTGAATGCCGGTCCCTAACAAAAGGAAAGAATCCAAGTATATATACACATACAAAATAAGGAGAAAGAACTCATAAAGGAAGGGTATCACCTGGATTTGGCCACAAGAATCTTCTTGCAGCAAGAGGCTCTCTCTAGGGCTCCCTAGAATTGGTTAGTGCAACACTTTTAAAAAAACATTAACCACAACCGCATCAAAGAAACAAATGGATTTCTTGTCCTAATGAAATTTCATATTAAATCCAATGACAACAACCCTCTTGTCTTGATAAAAATATAGCCATAAAGCACACCATTTAGAAACCTACTATTGAAAGCAAACCTTTGGTCCCCACATAAATCATATTAAAGCACAAAACTAGACCAAGGGAATGGCCATTTAGACCCTACACTAAATGCATCAAATTATTAGCTAATCCCCCTATGTAAATAGTAAGGGGTGTCTAACAAATATGCTATTGAATGATTCGATGTATCCATGATAGAATAGGAAGATGGTCAACTGCTACTTAGCTCATAACCCGTACTAAACATCGACATCCAAAATAGAACATGTCAACAAACAAGCAGTCACCATAGTAGCCTTAGACTAACATCAAAAGGAAATTGTAAAAGCCCCTCATGACCACACTTAAGAAATACACCTTTGAAAAAGGCATAATTAGCTAGGGAGTCTGTAATGCGATTCCACTATTGGGGAATCAATTGGCAATTCACTACCTTAAAGATCTCAAGGGTGTCTAAGTTTGCATGATGGTACATTGGTAGAATGGGATTCGTCACACTATAGATTCCATTCAGTTGGTTGATCACTAGCTCCAAGTCGCCTTTCACTAATAATCGGTGAATACCACCTCGTCTGCCTAGATTTAATTCCAAAAGCAAGGTCTTGTATTCTGCCATGTTATTTGTAAAAGAAATGCCTAAATACACTCCCATTTTCAAAATCACTTGATGACGAGGGTCTTTTATAACAACCCCTACACTTGCATGCTTAGCAGGTCCTTGAGAAGCTCAACCAAAATATAAGATATAAACCACAGCGTCATTGATGTAACCTACCATGGCAATCAACCTACTCATACTTATAATAGTCAAAATCTAACTGAGAGAGGGGATGTAAGATAGGTACAATCCCTTGAAAATTTGCTAAAAGAGCTATAGATTCACTCTTTCCTATATGAATAATCTTATAAGAACCATCTTATTTGGATTCCAACTTGCCTAGAAAGAGCTCAGGGGACGGGCATCATAATATAGGACCAATTATCCTTAGCAAATTTATACTTCTTAGCCCGAAGATCATGAAGCATTTTCATCTACTTCTTCTCTTTTTCCTAATGTAGCAAGGCTTGTAATTGAATCTTGTTAAGATGTGCAAGGCAAGTGAATCTTCCTAGCAATTCTTTCTCTTCACCCAAAGAATGGTTTAGAGAAAACCTTATTGTAGATAGCTCAATCTCCAATGGTAAAATACGCTCTTTTTCATATAGTAATTTAAAAGGGGATGTGGCATTTATTTCTTTTGAATGTCATATTATAAGCCCAAATAGCCACATACAACTTCTTATCCCAATCGTGCTTACCTTCGAATACAGTCTTGGATAAAATTCCCATAAGCTACTTATTAGTGCTCTCTACTTTCCCATTAGCTTGGGGATTGTAAGATATGGACTTATTATGTTTAATCTTTAGAGCTTCCATTAAAGCCTCAATACTTAATTTAAAAATGGTGTTCCAAAGTCAGAAACAAGCTCCTTAGGTGGACCAAAATAACAAACAATTTGCTCCAAAATAGAACTAGCCATTTCCTTAGCATTATCCTTCATCGTAGTGTGGGCTTCAAACCTCTTCATGAAATAGTCTATTGCCACAATGATATAACGCTTTCATGTAGTTGAGAAAGGGTGTATAGGTCTAACAAAATCAATGCCTCACTTCTCAAATGGTAATATAGCCATGATAGGGGTTAGTGGGTACTTTCCATTCTTCCTCCTATTATGTCCTTGACATGTATCACATCTCTTAACATATGCAAATGCATCTTAAAAATTGATAGCCACCAATATCTAGCTCTCAAAGCTTTTAGTGCGGTCAACCATCCAACAAAGTGCCCTCCACAAGCATAGTCATGACACTCTTCCAAGATAAATGGAACCTCATCAAACATAACACCTTGGTGATAAACATCATCGACCCCTTACCGATATACTTCTCCTATGGATAAATAGCGTGTTATGGCAGTATACCAGGAGGGAATGGAAGGCATATCGATTTTGAATAGACCCTCTATGTCACTACCTTTAGCTAAGACTTTCTTTGCCTCCCCAAAATCCACAGGACATTCAATGATGCCCTACAACTTTGGTGGCTTACTCCTACTTTCATAGTCAAACTCTTGCAAAGTGATCAACCACTTCACTGGGCAATTAGGCCATTGCAACTTATTCAAAAATAGCCTCAGCCCCTCTACCTTTGTATAAAATACGACATTTTCATGTAAGGTGTAGTGCATCCATTTCTTCATTGCAAAGACCATCCCAAGGCACAGTTGGTATAATTAATCTCGAAGACCCCCAATTCCCGATTGGCAAACACAATCAGATGGTACCACTTCTCCTCCCAAAACTAGGCTAAACAACAGAGTTGATACTATACGTCATAGCCATTGAAAATATATAAAATATCTCAATTGATGCTTTCAGGTTTGATGCTTTTTTCAATTCTTGTTTCACACTCAAAGGATTCTTGACACGGATTACTACAAACAAATAGACAATTGAAGGATAGTAAATTTTTCAATGGCAATGTCCTCTCAACTAGTGTGTTAATAAAGTGTCAATAATTTTCGACTAATGAGACAGAAATCTATGTACTTCTTTAGGAGTACGTGGTGAACTCATAGCGATGATAACTTTTATCTTTTCAAGATCAATTGCAACACTAGTCAAGCTAACCACATGGCCCAATAGCAATCCATAAGGCACTCCAAAGATGCACTTTGTTGGATGGAGAGCAATGCAAAACTATTTACAATGCTTGAAACATTTTCTTGAAATGATCAGTTGTCTCTCCCTTGTGTTGGCTACCCCCAAGTTATCATTAAAGACTTTTAGCGTCTCTAGAAAAATATCACCAAAATTTTTATCAGTCATACGTTCCCTAACGCATTACATAAGCCAAAAGCCATAACATGATACACAAAGATATCAAATATGATCATGAATTTTGTTTTCAATTTTTCTTCCTCTATGATAGCCATTCGGTTATAATCAAAAAAGTAGTCCATAACGAGTAGATATCCCTACTTGCTAACTGATCTAGAATCTTATCAATACATGGCAATGGATAGTAATCTTTGATGGTCTATTTATTAAGCTCCCTAAAATCTATGCAAAGCTAGATTTGATTATTTTTCTTTTTCTTGATAACTATCAATGAACACCACTCCATGTGTTATATAGGAAACATCATGCCAAAATTACACAATTTTTGTAGCTCCTCAAATAATCCGTCCCTTAGCTCAAAAGGCATACACCTCACTTTTTGTCGAATGGGTCGACTACCTTCCTTCAAGGGAATAGTATGCATAGCCAAACTAGGAGGAATACCCCTTAGCTCTGACCAAAAATATCACAAAATTCTTGGATCAAGGATAGTAGTCCTTATTCTCTTCCAAACTAAGCATAGACCCTAATTTAATATGTCTTGGCTCATTCAACGTATTGTGATCTAGCTCAATCAGATTCACATCTCTAATTCTTTCTTGAGCTTCTAGTGGCTTATTCAAAGTCATCTAGACATCCTCTGTAGTGGATCCCCCTCTTGATTCATTACTTGATGAAGTCTCACTACCATAAGGATCCTCTAATGCATCTAGTTATGTTAAAGATAATGGTACTTTCTCACTTCGTGCATCTACTATTATGCGTCTAGCACATCTATCAAAATTTAGATGAACAATGGGTATATCAACTTGACAATCGGATTGCAAGATATATGGCCTTTCTAATAATACTTGATAGCTTGGTCACCATGCAAACCTAATAACCCTAAAGTCCAAAATGCATTCCACATTAGCAATAGTCACGTGAAATTTAGTAATGTAGCATTTTGGTTGTCTTAAACTGTCATAATCTCCAAAGAATTGTGGAGGCATTCTTTTGTATTTCTAGTCCAAGCCTTTCCATCAACTCTAATTTGATAATATTGATGGAGGATCCCGTAATCACAATGGCATGATCCACCACTAATATGCCGTCAACATATGCTACCACCCTTGAAAATTTCTTTGCACCATACTAGTCATCTCCCATATGAGCTATTCCCAAGGGTTCAACAATATACCAAGTGCAAAGGATCTTCTTAAACCCTCTACACACTCCTATGTTGAGATTTGCAGTCACATCCATACTGCCTCTTTGTATGAAGCAGCCACATCCCATAGGCATAGAGAGGAAGATTGCCACCTAACCTATTCTACACAACATTGTACTTGGATATCACTTTCATATATGATGAATGCAATGTCATTATCATTTTTTTATTTCGCTTACTTTTGTTTGTACTTCCAGTCAAGTCTTGATTCATGTAATGTCTAAGTACTCATGAATCTAGTGTTGGTCTATGAGCCACCATAGCTACCATACTCTAGATCTGTGTTTTTCACATGGTATCAAAGCACAGCTAAGCATGGCTTAGCATGTTTTATCTCACCTCTCTGCTCCTATAGGTCTCCTCTCACTCCTCTCAGCTCACGTCCCAACTTGGCTTGACTGCATGAACTCATTTCACACCTCCATCTTCACTTTTCCCTCTTGCCATAGCCAGACAGTACCCAGCTCACTTGGAGCTTCTTGATCTACTCCTAGAGCCCATATTTCCTCATGCTTCCTTCTGGAGAGAGTTTTTTCTACTCCTAGAGCAACTCTCTGTTGCATGACATTGGTGAACCCTAGCTCTAGCATTTCAAAAATTTGTGGTCGCAGTCCCTGAACAGGTGCAGCCTATTCATACCATATCTGCACTTTCTACACACTACGATCTGGGCTGTCACCATGGGGCTTTGAAATCCCATGAGATAGGCTTTCTATCCATGTAAAAAGTTTGGGAAATGATCATCTACAATGCACACATAATAGAAAACCACGCCAACCAAAACCCCAACTCTTAGTCCTCCATAGCTTTTTGAGCTCAAGCTCATCTCTCACTTCAGTTTCTCTCTCCTACCACTCAAATTAACATATTGCTACTCTGATTCACTGATCTACTAAGTGACACACACCAAGGAATGAAAGATCGTTGGAGATTTTTGGGAAATCTTGGTGTTTTTTTTTTTTGCAAGATCTAGTGACTCTTGTCGCTTATGTCATCTGACACAATCAGCTTTGCCTCTAATCAAATGTAAGTTTTTATGCTACTCTAGTATCAAATCAAGGAGGAGAAGACCCTAAAGACCTCAAACATCTTTGAATATTTCAAGTTCAAAGGGCATACTAGTCACCTAGTATCTCTTGATACTAATCACCTAGTGCATCTTGGCACTTATGCTCAATTCTTCGGCTATTGAAATTTGAAGTTTTTGGATATGATTTACTACTGATCTTTCAACCTCAACATGGTCAAGGACTCACCAATAATTCAATTCAAAGGGGTCGGGTTTCACACCTAGCAAACCCACATCAAGATTATCTTAATGAAGAAGGATCTCTAGGCCATCACAAATGGCAAAGAGAGGAAGTCTCGAAATGCGGACCTCGCAGTCACATGGCAAAACAATGATGATAAGGCACACGCCATTATCAAACTGGAATTGGATTACAGCTACATCCACCATGTGGATACTTGTGAAACCTCTAGTAATGATACATGGAAGAGATTAGATACTTTGTTTGGTGCACAATCAAAGTTATCTAAGTATGGATTACTAATTGAATTTTTCAGACTATATGTGAAATCAAACACATCTCTTACAACTCACTTAAACTACATGAAAAGTCTCTTAACTCTGCTGGCAAGAATTGATCTCAAGATGGATGAAGTTATTTGTACTGGTGTGTTGTTAAAAAGCTTGTCTCTTGACTATAATAATGTATCAACTACATTGATCAGCATGTCTAGTTCTAAAGCGCTTTGCCTTCCTCAGGAGGTTGATGGGCGTAGGATGAGATTACATCTTTCCTCATCCTGTTGTACATGTGTATATGTTGTACTATCCTTTTTGTTCTCTTTTCACTCCTCACTAGGGCAGATTCACCTTTAAGTGGGAGGTTGTTGGGGGTAAAGGCGCCTCCGCCTAGCCACCTGTGTATTACTACACTGACAGTCACCGCCACTACACACTGCAAGTGGTGGGCGCCCGTCCCCGTCACTTTATTCTTTATTCTTTTAGTGATAGTTGAATAAAGGAAGGCCCGGTCACACATTGTGACTGTTGGAGTTCCCATTTCTTGTCTCTCTCTTTTTCTTGCTCTTGCTCTCCCACCATAGCTCTCGGGTGCAAGCTTCGATCCTTCTCACCTTTCAAACACTAGATTCATGAGTACTTAGACATTACAAGAATCAAGACGTGACTAGAAGTACAAACACAAGTAAACCAAGTATACTAAGCTGAAGAACAAAATGATAATGCCATTGCATTCATCATATATGAAAGTGACATCCAAGTACAATGTTATATAGAATAGGGTAGGTGGCAGTCTTTCTCTCTATACTTATGGGATTCAAGTAGCTTGCATATCCTCTACCCATCTACTTCATACAAAGAGGCAGCATGGATGTGATTGCAAATCTCAACACGCCTCCTCAATCACAACCAGAGAAGTACAAAGTGTGTAAAGGCTTCAATGAGCAACAACCTAGAAAGTGTGGGCACACCACAAACATGATAAACACTAGAGTCTATCACAGAAAAGGCTAAGTGTGGGTGCCAAAGACATTGTGGATATCCAAAGGCTGTAACAAGGGCCTCACAAAGGGTACAGAAGCTATAGTACAAAGTTACATAAGGACTTTACAAGCTTATGTCATAAGCATTAGGGCTAGGCAATACAAGGCTAAAAAAGTCTATTAGAATAGAAGGATTGATGAGGCTTGTTCTTCTCCTGCTGGTCTTCTTCTTCTTCTTCTTCTTCTTCTTCTTCTTTTGCTCCATGGTCTTCTTCTTCTTCTTCTTCTTCTTCTTCTTCTTCTTCTTCTTCTTCTTCTTCTTTTGCTCCATGGTCTTCTTCTTCTTCTTCTTTAACAACAACTAGATAGGCCTTTTGGGACCTTTTCCTGGCATGATAGAATTTTCTGTGTGCCTGATCCTTTTGCAAAAGTCACATACTAGTTTATCTTTCTTGCCTTTGTACCTGGTACCTACATATAACATTTGTTCATCTTTAGAGTTGCCTTCTTTGGATTTTACCTGCTTTTCTTCTTCTAACAGGGAAGACTTAATGCCAACTATTTGGGATTTGGCACCCTTCCCTAAGGGTAAGAAAGCTATTGGCTATAAGTGGGTTTACAAACTCGAGCATAATGCAGGTTCAATTATCATGTATAAGGCTAGGCTGGTTGCAAAAGGCTATGCTCAAACATATGGCATAGATTATAAAGAGACATTCAGTCCAGTTACTAGGATGGCAACTGTCAGGTGTGTGATTGCCTTGGTAGCAGCCAAAGGTTGGAGTTTGTAACAAATGGATGTTAAGAATGCCTTTTTGCATGGTGAATTGCAAGAAGAAGTGTATATGGAGTAGCCAGAAAGTTATGAGGATTTAGAGAATCCCACATATGTATGCAGGTTAAAGAAGGCGCTCTATGGGGGAGCTGAAGCAAGCACCTAGAGCATGGTCTGACAAGATTGGAGAGAATCTTGTCAATATTGTATTTTGTATATGATGCTGATCACTCACTTTATGTGAGAAAGGGAGATGCAGGTTTGTCATCGTAGTCATCTATGTGGATGACTTGATTATTACAGGTGACAATGACAATGGGATTGCTAAAGTTAAGGACTTCTTGAAGAAGAAGTTTGAGATGAAGGATTTGGGTGAGCTAAGATACTTTCTTGGTATTGAGGTGATCAGATGTGATGATGGTATATGGCTATCACAAAGGTAGTATGGTGGCTTGGATATGTTATCCAAGTACGGTATGACAGCATGTAAGCCTCTTTTAGTACCATTGGAGTAAAATGTGAAGTTGAGTGCGGACGTTGGGGATGAGATAGAAGACCCTACTATGTTCAAGAGGATGGTAGGGAGTTTGATTTACATGACTATCACAAGGCCAGACTCGAGCCATGTTGTTGGCCTTGTCAATCATTTTATGTAGATGCCTAGAAAGCCTCATTTGGATGCAGTTAGACATATATTGAGATATGTGAAGTCCACTTTACATTATGGACTTTTTTATGAGGCAGGTAAGGATGTACACATTTCTGGACACACAGATGCAAATTGGGCTGGTAGCATGTCAAACAAAAGATTTACTAGTGGATTCATGTTTTCCCTTGGTAGTGGAGCAGTTACATGGAGCAATAAAAAGCAACCTACACTTGCTTTATCAATTGCTTTATCAAGTATGAAGGCTTAGAGGTGTTGCTATGGCAGCATGTGAGGTGCATGGCTGAAAAAGTTATTAGGTGATTTGGATGTGTAGGGAGATCGTCCAGTTGTCATTCATTGTGACAACATGAGCAGCATATAGTTAGGAATCCATTGTTCCATGCTAGGACAAAACACATTGACGTTCACTATTGCTTTGTGAGAGAGAATGTACTTGCAGGAGAGATTGACTTGGTATATGTCAGCACACAAGATCAGATAGCTGACATTTTCACAAAGGCAGTGGGTGCAGAGAAGCTTCGAAAGTTCTGAAGCTTACTTGGAGTTGCAAAGATAGAGTTGAGCTTGAGGGGGAATGTTGAGATGGCAAGCTCAAAACATGCGGACATTGATGATGGACCACCTAGCTAGATGGGTCCGCACATCTACACTTAGCACGTTGGTGGTCATTATGATACTCACATAACCACTAACTTATCACTTATTATATTTAGTTTGTTACACCTACCTATAGCTTGCAAAGATATAGCGCCAATCGATTAGTGTAGTCTGTTATGCACTGACTTAGTAAGCCACTTTCCTTTATGTTGTATCTTATCTATACTTTGTGAACATTGTATAGTGTGTGGAAGAAGAAAAAAAATCAACAAGAAAACGTTTTGGCCTCCATCTCTCTTCTTATATTCTTGAGTGAGCTTCCTCTTGTGTATACAGTGTGTGTTTGGCATAGCAGCTCAAGCAAGTCCCCCTACCACACGATTCTTGACACCTGCTTTTGGGAGACCAAGGCCTACTAATGTGCACGCTTTGGATAAAGAGTCGATAGGTTTGGATGTGAGACCCGAATGAACTCCGATGCTCAAATGGAATGTATTGTGCATCGGAACATGGTGAATAGCATACATGAACATGTGGAGCATAGTTTAGCTTCTCAAGGTAGCCGAAGAAGGGGAGAGACATAGACGGTGGTCATATCAAAGTTCCTATCGTGTACTTGCATGGACTTCCAAATTTGAGTTGAGCAAGGAAGAAAATGCATGCCATGCAAGCACCTTTGCTATATATTCACAAAGGTATTGGCACTCAATGTAGGAGTTCATAAGTTTATGCAATTGGTTGCATTCACTACTACAAGGAAGCCGCATCAAGCTCTTAAGTGGATAACTTGAATCTTTTAATATGCCTCTCATCTTGCAACATGCGGTCCTCATCACTCTTAGTACTGCCATGACTCTCTTAGCTACTCTCTATTTTGTTTGGAGAAAAGTGTAACCCAAACCTAATAAAGGCCTATGCACATTTTTCCTATCTCTAAACTTGAAATGCATGGTTATTGTTCCTTTTGTTCCCCTCTATCGTGTCATTCACCTCCTAGTTGCCCTCATTTTTTCTTAAACAAAACTATTGGTCCCTAATTTTACCCAAAGCTTATTTGTATGGACTCACTGCTGTTACTCACTTTTTTGTTACATGAAACCTCTACCCCTAACTACTTTGTATGGGGATGAACTATATGTAAACATAGCTATTAAGACATGTGAAAAGAGCAATGGTAACATTGTCAAATTATTATTTATTGTACTTTCTAAATTTAGATATAGTCTACATTTTCTTAATAAAACTACAAGTGTGGTGATGTTTATAAGCACACTCTTACTTTTGTAACTCACTCGTTCACTCATTAATTCCACTTACCATTTAGAAACCCCCATTACGAGGTCTTTCAATGTCCCAACTTTTACATTTCACCAAGTTTTTGGTTTCATATATGCATAGGTCATGTCAAACTACAAAGGGTATGGATGCTTAAAAGAGTTATCAGAGCCACTATAGTGTCCCTTCAGAGCTCATCACTGACATTGTCACTACAAGTCTTCACTTCAATCTTCAATTGCTACTTCAAGGAAAATCCTTTTGAGCCATTAATCATTTATTAACTAAACTCTTAAGGATATAATAGTTTCTTCATTGTCACTTTAATATGCAAAGCTTCAATCAACTTCAACTAATCGTCTAACAAACATGATCATCTTCAATATTCAACCTTAACCCCATTAAATATGCGATCAAGAACAATACACATGCACCACACGACACTAACATAGAACACATAACACACAATTTGAATGGCTCATCAATGATACAATCATCACAAGAATCAATGAAGATGGTATTGCTTAAAATCTTTATTATTCTTGAATCTTTCTAGGGAATGGGATTCATCCATAAATGTTCTAAGAGGATTCTGAAAAAATTGCAAACAAGACATTCTCTCCACTTTGGGTAGGAAAAGAATGGACATGAATTACAACATATCCAATTGTTGATACTCAATATTTACATTTGGATTAAGACAGCTTTGGTACTAACTTCAAATCAATATGAGAATACCGATGCATAAACATCAAGTGCCAAGAGAACTCTGCAACCAAACATATTGAAGGATTAGTGGGTTGACAATAAATTTTAGCAATTTGCACATAGTTGTGAAAAGCTTTGGAAGGAGCATCCCATTCTCCTTGAATGAAAGGCAATTTGATTTATGGACCCGTTAAAGGATCTTTAGGACTCTAATGTTGATGTCTTGAAACTTGTGAATCATGTTGAGAAACATGGATCTAGACCTAGTTAGCTATACATTATCAAAATGAGAGATTGTAACTCAAGTGAATTAGGTCCCAAGATAGATTGGCTTGGACTCATAAAGACAATCTTAAGCAACTCAAACCGATAGTTCCATTACCTTGAAATGAGTGTCAAGTACATGCTTATATAGCTTTTTGGATAGTATCACTCTCATCTCTGTGCATATGGGATTCTGAACATCTCTTCCTAGAGCATACATCATTTGTCTATCTTCCAGTACTACCAAGCCACTTATGGGCAAGCCTCTTTTGGGCAAGCTAGGTTTTGCCTCGCCTACATGATGACATGGCTAGTCAAGTTAAGGCTTGAAAGTTTACATCTTTGGTAAGGGCTTTTACATCCACTATGGGAAAACAAGATCCATGATGTAAATTTTCTTGCAGAACATTTTGTTTGTAGCAGCGGAAAGTATCTTCTTCTTCATGTTTCTTTGGCATTCTTCATATTTCTTCTTTGTCTTCTTGGACTTCTTTATTTTCATACTCCTTGGCTTTTGTTGTGCTCCTTATCCCTTTTGTCGATATAGTACATGCATTTTGCTTCAGTCTTCTTAGCACGGTTGTTTTGCTTTTCATGCTTTTACACTGTGCATAGCCTTGTCTTGTCAGTGACATACATGGCATCGATCATTTGCATGTGGTGCAAACAAATCATTTTTTCAAGTGCAGGAAGGTCTCACCAATTTTCTTTTCGCTTAACTGCAGTGTCTAATCCCAATTACTAAATGCTTCATAGAAATTGAGAAAGCACACAATGCTAGTGTCAAAAGACACTTGATGGCAAATATAAAGAAATGGTAAATCACTTTAATGTCTAGGATTTTAATGGAGATGTAAGGAATATTACAAAAGTGCACACACACTAGCCAACTAGCTCGACTATGGCTCTAATACCATGTTGAGAAACATGGATCTCTCACCTAGTTAGCTATGGTGGATGCAAATCAAATACCTAATACAATATCAAAATGAGATATTATAACTCAAGTGAATTAGGTTCCAAGATAGATTAGCTTAGACTCATAAAGATAGTCTTGAGTAACTCAAACTCATAGTTCCATTACCTTGAAATGAGTGTCAAGTACATGCTTATATAGCTTTTTGGATAGTATCACTCTCCTCACTGCGCATATGGGATTCTGAACATCTCTTCCTAGAGCATACATCATTTGTCTATCTTCTAGTATAAAGCCACTTATGGGAGAGCCTCTTTTGGGCACACATCCAGCCTCTACATGCATTCATGTTAAGCATCATTTGCTATTCTCAACACCCCCCCTCAAATGATGAATCTCTACCCTTGCTGGCTTTTGCCCCCCCTACATGATGACATGGCTTGGGAGGCTAGCTCTTTGGCAACCTAGTCAAGTTAAGGCTTGAAACTTTACATCTTTGGTATGGGATTTTACATCCACTATGGGAAAACAAGATCCATGATGGAAATTTTCTTGCAAAACATTTTGTTTGTAGTAGCGGAAAGTATCTTCTTCTTCATGCTTCTTTGGCATTCTTTGAATTTCTTCTTTGTCTTCTTGGACTTCTTTATTTTCATGCTCCTTGGCTTTTGTTGTGCTCCTTATCCCTTTTTTCGATATAGTACATGCTTTTTGCTTCAGTGTTCTTGACACGGTTGTTTTGCTTCATGCTTTTACAAGTGAACACACTGATTTGTGCATGGCCTTGTCTTTTTAGGCTTTCTTTGACATACATGGCATCGATCATTTACACATGGTGCAAAGAAATCATTTTTTCAAGTGCAGGAAGGTCTCACCAATTTGCTTTTTGCTTAACGGCAGCGTCTAATCCTGATTACAAAATGCTTCAGAGAAATTGAAAAAGCACACAATGCTAGTGTCAAAAGACATTTGATGGCAAATCTAAAGAAATGGTAAATCACCTTAATGTCTAGGATTTTAATGGAGATGTAAGGAAGATTACAAAAGTACACACACACTAGCCAACTAGCTTGGCCATGGCTCTAATACCATGTTGAGAAATACAGATCGACACCTAGTTAGCTATGGTGGATGCAAATCAAATACACGATATATTATCAAAGTGAGAGATTGTAACTAGAGTGAATTAGGTTCCAAGATAGATTAGCTTGGACTCATAAAGACAATCTTGAGTAACTCAAACTAATAGTTCCATTACCTTGAAATGAGTGTCAAGTACATGCTTATATACCTTTTTGGATAGTATCACTCTCCTCACTGTGCATATGGGATTCTGAACATCTCTTCCTAGAGCATACATCATTTGTCTATCTTCTAGTACAAAGCCACTTATGGGAAAGCCTCTTTTGGGCACACATCCAACCTCTACAGGCATTCATGTTAAGCATCATTTGCTATTCTCAACACCCCCCCTCAAATGATGAGTCTCTGCCCTTGCTGGCTTTTGCCCCCCCCCCCCCCCCCCCCCCTACATGATGATATGGCTTGGGAGGCTAGCTCTTTGGCAACCTAGTCAAGTTAAGGCTTGAAACTTTACATCTTTGGTAAGGGCTTTTACATCCACTATCGGAAAACAACATCCATGATGGAAATTTTTTTGCAAAACATTTTGTTTGTAGCAACGGAAAGTATCTTCTTTTTCATGCTTCTTTGGCATTCTTCGAATTTCTTCTTTGTCTTCTTGGACTTCTTTATTTTCATGCTCCTTGGCTTTTGTTGTGCTCCTTATCCCTTTTGTCGATATAGTACATGCTTTTTGCTTCAGTCTTCTTAACACGGTTGTTTTGCTTCATGCTTTTACAAGTAAACACACTGATTTGTGCATGGCCTTGTCTGGTCATGCTTTCTTTGACATACAGGGCATCAATCATTTCCACATGGTGCAAAAAAATCATTTTTCAAGTGCGGGAATATCTCACCAATTTGCTTTTCGCTTAACAATAGCGTTAATCCCGATTACAAAATGCTTCAGAGAAATTGAAAAAGTACACAATGCTAGTGTCAAAAGACACTTGATGGCAAATATAAAGAAATGGTAAATCACTTTAATGTCTAGGATTTTAATGGAGATGTAAGGAAGATTACAAAACTGCACACACACTAGCCAACTAGCTTGGCCATGGCTCTGATACCATGTTGAGAAACACGAATCTACACCTAGTTAGCTATGGTGGATGCAAATCAAATACACGATACATTATCAAAATGAGAGATTATAACTCAAGTGAATTAGGTTCCAAGATAGATTAGCTTGGACTCATAAAGACAATCTTGAGTAACTCAAACTCATAGTTCCATTACCTTGAAATGAGTGTCAAGTAGATGCTTATATAGCTTTTTGGATAGTATCACTCTCCTCACTATGCATATGGGATTTTGAACAACTCTTCCTAGAGCATACATCATTTGTCTATCTTCTAGTAAAAAGCCACTTATGAGCAAGCCTCTTTTGGGCACACATCCAGCCTCTACGGGCATTCATGTTAAGCATCATTTGCTATTCTCAACACCCCCCCTCAAATGATGAGTCTCTACCCTTGCTGGATTTTTCCCCCCCTACATGATGACATGGCTTGGGAGGCTAGCTCTTTGGCAACCTAGTCAAGTTAAGGCTTGAAACTTTACATCTTTGGTAAGGGCTTTTACATCCACTATGGGAAAACAACATCCATGATGGAAATTTTTTTGCAAAACATTTTGTTTGTAGCAGTGGAAAGTATCTTCTTCTTCATGCTTCTTTGGCATTCTTCGAATTTCTTCTTTGTCTTCTTGGACTTCTTTATTTTCATGCTCCTTGGCTTTTGTTGTGCTCCTTATCCCTTTTGTCGATATAGTACATGCTTTTTGCCTCAGTCTTCTTGACACAGTTGTTTTGCTTCATGCTTTTACAAGTAAACACACTGATTTGTGCATGGTCTTGTCTTGTCAGGCTTTCTTTGACATACAAGGCATCGATCATTTGCACGTGGTGCAAAAAAGTCATTTTTTCAAGTGCGGGAAGATCTCACCAATTTGCTTTTCGCTTAACGACAGCGTCTAATCCCGATTACAAAATACTTTAGAGAAATTGAGAAAGCACACAATGCTAGTGTCAAAAGACACTCGATGGCAAATATAAAGAAATGGTAAATCACCTTAATGTCTAGGATTTTAATGGATATGTAAGGAAGATTACTAAAGTGCACACACACTAGCCAACTAGTTTGGCCATGGCTTTGATACCATGTTGAGAAACACGGATCTACACCTAGTTATCAAATACACGATACATTATCAAAATGAGAGATTGTAACTCAAGTGAATTAGGTTCCAAGATAGATTAGCTTGGACTCATAAAGACAGTCTTAAGTAACTCAAACCGATAGTTCCATTACCTTGAAATGAGTGTCAAGTACATGCTTATATAGCTTTTTGGATAGTATCACTCTCCTCACTATGCATATGGGATTCTGAACATCTCTTCCTAGAGCATACATCATTTGTCTATCTTCTAGTAAAAAGCCACTTGTGAGCAAGCCTCTTTTGGGCACACATCCAACCTCTACGGGCATTCATGTTAAGCATCATTTGCTATTCTCAACAAATCAAACATTGCATATATCACCAACCAACTGAGGCGGATCAAGAGAAAGAAAAGTGAAAATAGGAAGGGGAACAAGGTTCAATGGAACTAACATTGGATATGCAAAATCATAAAAGGAAGAGAGGGACAAAGAAAGAGATTTTGAGAAAGAAATGGAATCATATAGGAAGGGAGTTAAAAAGTAAGGTAGGAATGTGAAAAGAAATAGGATAGGAGGTGTAGAAAATATAGGAGTAGGAGAAAAGATATGAACAATAATGTATGGACAATGAGTAAAAATTGGAATTTGAGGATTTGATGATGCTTGAAATAAAAGAGGAGGAATAACTTAGGATTGAGATGTTATTAAAGAAAGAGAGGCTTCATATCTATGGGCAAATTGTGTTGATAATAGGGAACAGAGGGTCCTAAAGCATATCTATGAGAATAAGCTTCATAGAACGAAGACTCAAAATACGGATGTTATGAAATATAGGTAAGAGGTCATGCCTCAATTGATTATGATTTTGCACTTTCATAGGGGTCTTTAACTGTTGATGATTTAGGATAATAGAGTCCATATGGTAGAGTACCAAGTAGACTAAAAGCAACCAACCACTCTCGAAGAATATTCTTGGAAGATATCATCTATACACAATTCTACATGATAAATATAAAGTGTAGCTTGGAGAATCATGTCCCCAACATACCAAGAAATATCCTCATCATCAAGAATGAGTAAGTCCCCTTGAAAAAACATGAAATATGTCATCATGGTACCTTCCATAATAGAATCTTCAAAGACCATTCTAGCCACCTCAACCAAGAGGCTAGATGTCAACTCACCAAACCAACCTTCCTTAGGATGAGATAGATTGATTGTTGACAACTTCATATGAAAGACCAATTTTTGTTGTTGGTAATGGACCCAAAAGGAGTGATTGGGAGGAACATACTCCACATATTGCTCAAAGATAGTCTAGAAGACTAGAATCTTTTAACCATCATTGCTAGAAAGAGAGGACACAAGGTAGTATTCTATCTAAGGTGTGCCAAGTTCGTAGTAGAAAGAGATGGAACTATTGAAACATTTGAACTAGGGAAAATGAAGTAGGACTATGCCAATTGATCTTGCAACTCCTTAGTCTTATTAGTTAGATCATTCATAGCATAGCTAGTAGAATGTAACTCATTTGTTTGAGTAGCAACTAAAGATTTAAGTTCATGTACCTCATAAACAAGGTGATCCTTCTCATATATAACCTAAGTCAATTGAGTTGTACTATCATTAACTTGTACGTGTAAGAATGATATTTTAGATTTATGGCTTTTCAATAGCTTGGTAGACTCCTCCACTTGCTTAAAAACGTTAATCAAGGTCTCCTTAGTAGAGCTTAACTCTATTTGGGTTTTGTGAAGCTCATCCTTGGACTATTGCAAATTCTTTATGGAAAGAGGAATAGAGCGCTCTTGAACTCTAGGAGTGACTACTAATTCCATAGTGTTGAACATCCATACATAAGAAGGGAATCACATCGCCTGCCACAAGGTAGTGGAAGAAAGTAAATAAATTTTTAAGATTACCCTCTCTATGTCTAAAGAATATATTTGAACATGTCAAAAGGCATGAAGAGGACTTCTTGATGTGTAGGGATCGTGATTGTAGGGGCTTGATCAGGTACTGTCTCGATAATAGGCTTCAAGTGTTTGCATTGAAGCACAAGAAGAGGGGAAGAATCATTATCTTCCTTGATAAGGACTAGATCCCTGATAGGAATAAAAGCTATAGGAGGATCTATAGGTAGTGGAGATAAATCTTTTGAAGGGGCATTAAATGTCAAAGGAGCATACAAGTAGGAACCATCTATGACATAGGCAACATTACCTTGGGCAACCTTCAAAAAATGTTGATCCATCTTAGCACACAAGTAAGTAATCCAATCCACAACAACACCTTTAAGCACTAGACGGGAAGCATTGAATAACTCTTTAAAAAGATAATAGGTAGGAATTTCCACTAGCATGAATCTGTCTTCAAGGAATTTGCATAATTGCTTCCAAAAAGGATCTGAGAGCATGGCAGCTACTGACACACTTGAGAAAGTGATTACCACCAATGTTTTCGGTGTTTGCTTCTAGAGCACATTTAGTATGGTTTATTTAGATAGTAGTTGACGAGTTGATGGAAAAGCTTCTATGTGATATGGAAGAGACAAAGCCTTCTTGAGACCCCAAGAGGTTTTTGTGAGGGTAGTGTCACGGACAGTTCTGGCATATTTGTTGGAAGATAAGAAGGTGTCACAAAAGGCTAGATCCTCATATAAGAGCGCCAATGGCTTGGCCATGGACTCATACAAGCCCGCCTTACAAATAAAATCCCATTGGAGAAGCAAATAATAGTCCCTAGGCACCAAGAAAACATACTTGACTAGTTGAGAAGAAATTTAGATGGCATACAAACACACACTAGACACACAAAGAAATGCATGCAAAATAGAAGAAAAAACATGGATAAGATCACTAGGATAGACAACGAATATGTCGCTGATAAATAATCCCCAAGCGAGCCACAACCTATGAAAAGGCCCGACTCATAGAGGATTGGGGTAATGGCCTAATATTCTTGGGCAATAGGATAGAAGCTATTCAAGTAGAGATGGACACCATTTGACCTTGATGTTATCTCTGCAATGCTAAAGGGTGACTCACAAGGAAAGTACAAACATGGACCCTTAACTAAGCATATTCCTTGCCCTAAGGATGAGCATGATTGGATGCGTGTATTGGCAACCGTTCACTTGCCATTCTCAGACGATGAGGATGACTATCAACAAGCTATAGAAGTAGCTAGCAAATTCAGCAATCATCATAAGTGATCTAAAGTATGTGAGAGAGATATATTGAGTGAAAGATAGTCATTTTAGAGATTGATATATTGTATATGAGAGAGATTGTGAGAGAGCAAGAAATGGCTACATTCTCGAAGGCTATAATATGAAGGTTACGTGATTGATTCCATTCATATGATGGTGTATATAAGTTGTTCTCTTTTGTTCATTGCTATGAAGACTGTGTTCTAATAAAGATAAATCGGTGGGAGATTGTCTATAATGTTGTGTGAAGATGTTCTTGTTGTTCCAATTGTTTTCTTTGTTTCTCTATGAAGAGATGAAAAAGATGCTACTTGATGGTACAACATAGATTTTCTTGCAATTATTTCTCATATGCTTAGAGCTCGAGCTCATGGTGTAAGATATTTCCATCATTCTCAAATGGGTGATACATATCATTCATCTCATTTTACCAAGCTCATTAAAATGGCAACTTTGCTTATTGAATCTTGTTTTAAATTTTGAGCCATTTGTTAGATAACATGTAGAACAAAACACTACAACCCTCATCCCTCTCATGTTCAAAGTGAAGGATTGAAGCCTCAAATAACTTCCTATATATACACAAACTAATGAGAGCCTTAAACACTAAGAATGCTCTTCTCTCGCACTGGAGCTTCAAGAGAGAAGCCATAAGCCAAAGTGCAAAGGAGAGAGAAGGATCATTCACAAGAGTAATTGGATTGAGACTAGCTGCCTGTGAGACCCTAACCCTACATTTATGTTGTGAATTGAGACTTTGCTGAGATCTCTCAATACCTAGATTACATCAATCCATGTCTTGCACATGATCCATAAAAGCTAAATGAATGTGCACTTTGATTGCCATATAAAACAAGCACAATACAAGATGTACAATTTCAACAAAAGCTCTATAATTATGGATATTATGTATATATGACAAGTGCAAAAGCTTAGAGAGAAACTATAAGCCTAGCAAGGAGGAGAATTTCATAGATGGCATCCTAAAGCAATCGAATAGTATTTAATTAGGGCAAAGTGATTGTATCAAGTTTCCGTTGCAATTGAGATTATTATTAAGCACAAGTTTAATGTTTTTGGAAAGATTAAAAGACAAGGTAAACAATGCTTACCTTGAGGGAACATATTAGAAGGCAAGTCATTACTTCTCTCGCAATGTCCTCATTTAGAGCCTCAATAAGGATGTTTGGCGCACGAACATTGTCTTGGTCCATCAATTCTTTGTGTGTCTATAATGTTTCCCATAGGCACATCAGATAGAGACATTGTGCTTTTTAGTCTCCACTATCTTTCCAAATCTGCCCATAGTTTGTTGTCCAAATAATTACTCTCTTAATCCAATAGCCAATGTGGCTTCATAGCTTAAGTTTAGTCGTATGAACATTTACCGCAAGATTATTTTCTAAGTTTGACTTCCAACCAAGATATTAGATTTTTATGATGACCACTCAGTAGGTAGATTGATGATCCCATTGTGAACTTTGGGATTAAGGATGCCTTCTCTTAATTGTGCCCCTTGGCTTGGTTTTTCCAACTTATAAGGGAGCATGTACTTAATCATATCCTCTAATGGCCCCTATACTTTCATTTGTACTCTAGAATCCATTTTGACCATCATGAAGCTGCACGTAGACGAGCAGAGGATAAATGCAGGTGTCATAGTGCCTATTACTTGCTGAGGTGATGGCTGACACAGATGAAGTCAGTCACTTCTTAGTCCAGTTTTGCCATGCGGTGAAACCATGTATATTGTCCTCTGCACTCCATAGTCTTAACAAACGGTACATAAAATAGACAAAAGATTCTTAAAACAGAATGCATAAAGAGTTTCAAGAAGAACAGAGTCTATTCAAAACTCGTATATTCTGATTTAACTCCAGTAGACAGACACATCTTTAATCTTTAAGATGGTGCTCAAAAGCAACCAAGATTTTGATTGGTAGCTCTTGCTGCTTACCCAATTTACAAATGCTGATATTCAACAATTCACGTCATCATCCTCTAAGAGAGGCTATTTGACTGTCAATTGCATGAAGGTTACATCAGACAGTTGGCAACCCCAATGGATGGACCATATGTTGGTCAAGCAGCATTTCGATAGGAAGATTAGATATACATTCCCTTTTGACCATATAAAGGCGTGCTCATGTCAAAATTGGCTCTGTACAAAATATGAGCCTATAACAGATCTTGCTAACACACTGAAAGTGTTACAATTGTGTGGCATTGCACCAATCCTGTTCAACTCTTTAAATTTGTACAAATATCATAGAAATGGAAAGAATATGGAAAACTTTACACTCAGGTGCCAACACTAGGCAATGGGTACACGCATAGGAGATGTGGGTGGACGCCACAGGAGAATACACCGTAGCCAAACAACACACTTGCCTGACAAAGCCACCAGCACCAATTTTACAGGGTGTAACATAATTGATAAAGCAGCAGCAGTCTTCCTCAATTAGCCCTGTCCAACTTTTTCTGCGTACTCTTTACACCGTAGCTTAATGGCCTGTATTGAATCATCACCAAACCAGAGCCAAGGTGAACGACAAAACAACCCCGCTACTTCAACAAACCAGTTTTAATCTTCAGCACTCGCAAAAATTATGCATTAGCATATTGGAAAGAACCAGCTTCATCCTAAGATCAGATACCTGCAGCTCCTGATGCAGTAGCCGAAACGTAGACTGCATTCGTCTGTACCTCTGTAATCATAGCAACGATAAGAAAAACTCTTAGCAAAAGAACCAAGTATTGAACAATCACCATCACAATGCATGCATTTCCCTGAAGTGGGGATGAGCCTGCACACATGCAACCACACATACACAAATATGCCCTCACATGCAACCGCACAGCCACATGCATCCCTACCCACATGCAAATATAAAAGCACAGGTGAGACAGCGGAACAACAGTAGGACGCGTTGCTTTATCTTATAATCCAAAATGTCAACAAACACCACGCAATGGAGAGCTAGTACCATGAGTTTGCTTTGCGTACCTTGTGACACTGGGAGTATTCTTTCCTGACTCTTCCATAAAGACTCACAAGCTTATTTTTATCATCTTTATATTTTGCCTCGTTTATCTGCTTTCTTAGAGACTCAAACTCCTCCCTGTAAAGTGATGGCCTTTTAAATCAGCAATCTTCAGAATTAGCACCAGACTATAAACAAAAATACCAATTAAAATTTGCATTAATTAAATGCAGTTTTAAATACTCAAAGGCATCAGTAACAACAATGTAGTTTTTTTAATAATTTCATGGACATTGTATGTGAGGAGTTATACCCAGTAAGATGTGCACAACCAATTGCACATTTTTCAAGCACACTAGAAAGCATTTACAACTACTTATCAAGTAATAGCGCACTTTGGTTTAGAGGGTGAATATCAGCACTGACTTCAAAAACCATTAAATATCCACTGCTATCGCTAAACATAAAAGTGAGGACCTACGATACCAACATGTTTTCAGGTTGCATACTATGCCTCTGAATTAAACAACATTGTGGTGATTTATGCTAGTGCATTGGTGTTCTGAGAGTGTTCTTAGTGAAAATTTGACTCAAGACTGATATTAAGTTTGCACAGGTAGTGGATGGGAAGTCCATCTTAGGTTTTGTGTTTTATGCTAGAATACATGTAATACACCACAACCAAGTGACCAGTTTATTAAACAGTGTTAAATGCAGGAGCGTAGCAGGGTATCCACGTTTCTCACAGTTATTCTAAGATTGTTTCCTGATACAACTTGAACAGCAACTGAAACTGAAATTGGTGGATTACACTCCAAAGATACAACATCACATCCAAAACATCCATCTAGTACTGGACTACGTGACTGCATTGCTATTTCTTACCATATCCTCCTGGCCTTTATCTTCTTCACATGCGCCACTCCCACCCACCCCCCCAATCCCCCAAAAAAAGGGGGTGCATTAACACATCCCTTGTCATCAGCTGTTTACTTCCCTGCTCTGTGCCTGATTGCAGCCTCTGCTAGCCACACCTTCATGGTCATCAGCCAACTCATGCCTCATGTTGCACCTAGCTCTATCTATTGTGCCACTGCTCCGGATCTCTCTGCCCAGCCACCTCTAGTCCTTCTCATAGACACTCCCTCTCTCCACCCTCCTTCCAGACATATAGCCATGTGGATCCCTTGCTCCCTTCCTCTCCTCCCTCCCTGCAGACCTGTATATAGCAATGAAGATCCCCTGCTTCCCCCTATAGTAGTGCTGTTCGCATGGCTGACTTCTACTCCAAGCCAAAAATTTCATGTGTGTGCAATTGACAACTTTGACTCACCATCACAGCAGCCAGCGGCTGCCTCCAAGCCAAAAACTTCATATGATGTGAATAGTAAGTATCAGCTACAGTTCATGATAGTTAGAGATCAAGAGTATTCTGAGCTTGCAGCTTTTGACAGGTACTTGGGCACTCGAGTCAAGTCTACAGTTTCGTTCAGCTTGATGCATGGTTCTAGGCATTCCTGCTTACCCGAGCATCTTATACAGTTTATACCGTAAAGGCCATGTTACCTAGAAGAGAACATCTTCGTGGTCTGAGTTTCCTCCCAAACCCAAAAGCTTCTTGACAGGTCCTATTAAAGGGACATGTACCTTTAGTGTTAAGTTGTGTACATGTGAGGTGCACATGTGAAGTGAAAGTCAGTTCAGTCACAGTGACGGCCTGAGTACCCTAAATATGCAATGGGTGGCATTGGCAAAAGTTGTGTACAGTTATGCTAGACAAGTTCTTGTGGGTGCTTGCTGTCAGTTTGGGTCTAGGCCAGATTGGGCCATTAAAATGTCTAGGGGTGACATTTAGACTGGGCATTAATCAATTAAATACGAATGGGCAACAGCCAGTTCTTAGGCAAGGACAAAGGAATTATTAATTGATTTTCAGAACTTAAATTCTTAATATTTTAATTAACTTTCAAAAATTAAATTCCAAAAATCAATTAATTAACGCTAGAAATTGCATTTAGAAGGCTGCCATGGTTGTCTTCAGACATCATACATGGACCAGCACGCAGCGGTACAATCTGTACAGTGCTGTACCATGCCAGTTCAGATGGATTCATACAATACAACTGCTGCAGTTTGGACACCGCATCTAGCACGTTCCTATGCTTTCAATCCACATCCTGATTACGTGTCCCTTTCCTGTCTTGCCTATGTGGCACTTTTTCCCGACCAGTATGCATGGGACAATCTGTACAGTGCCCATACCATATGAGTACAAACAGATTCATACGATAAAGCTTCAGTTTGGACACCATGTCTGGCATGTCCCTATACATTCAATCCACATCCCGCTTGCATGTCCCCTGCATGTCCTGCCTACGTGGCACTTTTCCTCAGCCCACTTGGCCTTGGGGACCACTTGCTCCAGCCCTGTTCCAATCATGCGCACACCCCAGCCCCCTTAGATTCCCTATGCAGCCAGCTTCAGCCTTCTCACTGTTCATAGAGCCTTGGATCCCAGCCACCTAAACTCTCAGATTCCTCTCTTCTCCTGCACTATAAAAGGAGCTCCTCCTCTCCATTCTTTCACACAAAAACAACGAGCATTCAGCCAGCTAATGTCCCTCTCTTAAGCATCACCTGAGAGGAAAGCTCTCACACTCCCCCCTCCCCTCCCACCAGACTACAATCTATCAAGCCTCTCTCTCTCTCTCTCTCTCTCTCTCTCTCTCTCTCTCTCAACATCCAAGCCTCCATCAGCATCATGACAAGGGACAAGTATGAGGCCTTCACCTTGCATGCCATCCATGTGAAGGACACAAAGAAGTCCCACCTCCCACCATTGGACATGCAAGTATTGCAAGAAACACTACACAAGTGGCATGACCGGACTTCTTCAATATATTTCAAAGATAGGGGGACAAGTCACTCCATGTAAAGAGATCCCTCAAAACACCATGGACAAGATTCTTGCCAAGATGAGAGGGGGATCTACTAGAGGAAGAGGTGATGGTGGGTCAAGACGACCAATACCTATACCAACTTGTGATAAAGTCTTGAATATAGGTTTCTCTCCAACCGATGCCTCTACCATTGGTGATGTTGACTCCACATCCACATCTATCTCTTAAAAAACAATTAATAGAGACTTGTGTGGCACTAGAGAGGCAATCCACTCTCTTCCAAGACCCCAACAATATATAGGATCAGTTTCCTTTCTTAGGAAAAAACAACTTGCAAACCTTGAGTTTGCACACAGTCATTGACACAATATCCAATTTAATGTCCTAAAGCAAGAGCAATGGAAGAAGATGGTAAAAGCCATTGGAAATGTGGATCCATGCAAAGGATGAACCAGTGAAACCAGCCTTCCTTCTTAGAGAGGGTAGTAATTCCTTGATTAAGCACTTAATTACAGCAATTAGCAAATAAACATAAATTAAAATGCACAATTTACTTAAATAATTTGGACATTTGACACCCTCTTGGCTCCAAAACTAGCGTCCCTTTTGGTATTTCTTTAACTTTGATTGCTAATGGGATGAGTACAAGCTAAGATTCCACAATCTCCTTTGCTGTTCTAAAAGCCCCTTGCTGTAATAACAATCAGCAAGCAATTCGGGCTACACACCGACGGATGGAGTGACCATAGGAAAAAAATGTATCGTCAATATACTTCATTCGCACCAACAGATGGAGTGACCATGGGAGAAAATGTATCATCAATATACTCCATTCGCACTGACCGATGGAGTGACCATAGGAAAAAAAATGCATCGTCAACATACTCGTGTCTTATCCGCTTGGCCACTAGAGATCTAAAGAGAGATAATCCTATCACAAGCATGTCAATTTACTCTGAATCTCACTATATGTGGCAATGCTACTACAAAATCCATGGAGATACTAGTCTTATCACAAGCATAGTTGAAAATGTAGAATTTATGAGTAAAACTAGAGAATCATTTCAAGATGGAAATTTGGGAAGAAGAACATTCTAAGACATTTCATTTGTATGTAAACACGACCATGTTTTAAAATGATACCATGGCACACAGCTGTACTTGTACAATATACGAACTTGTACATCCCATATGGTTTGTACTGTATGTATCCATACCACTTGTACCAAAAAATAAGCTATTTTTTACCATGTAAATTGGACCATACAATATCTTCCGTCTTCCAAGGCATATGTTTGTTATCATAATTCCAAGGCTCTCTCACACTCTCTCCCACGCTTCCAACATTAATACATAAATAATTCCAAGTGTCACGAGGAAATGTATTTTTAATGCTTAGCTTTAACATTAATATGTTGTACACATGTGAGGTGCACATATGCATTGCAAGTTAATTAAGTCATATGACGGCCTTAAGTAGCCCAAGTGAACAGTCGGTGACAATCATAAAAGTTATACAAACAAGTACTTGTGGGTCCTTGGTATCAATTTGGGCCTAAGCCATTAATTGGGCCATTAAATGTCTAGTGGTAACATTGGGGAACTAGGCATTAATCAATAAATTAATGCTATCCCTAGGCCAATTAATGTTGGGATAACTAAAAGTCCTATGGGGGTTAGCACATGAATTGGGAATAGGCATTAGCTAGTTCTTGGCCAAGATCAAATGGAAAATTAATTGCTTTCATATATTAAATTCTGAAAAGTAATTAATTAATGCTGGAAAATGCAATTAGAAGGCTACCAATTGGCAAAACAGGTTGTCACTTTCATCAAAATTACCCATGCAGACTGAGTGAGGACTGTTTAGGGACTGGCTGAGGGTCATTCCAGCCATTTAGAGGTTGAGAGAGAAAGAAGAGTGGTTGTAGACTGCAGGCACCAGCCAATTCAAGGCATTTCAAGCCAGGAAGAGGCAATCCAAGGCTAGGCAATAGCATCGAGGCAATGCTGTTGCCTGATTGACAACAGGCAACAGCATTCTAGCTGGTCCTAGGGGTGGTGGTAGTAGATTAAGCCCACTTCTCACAATAGAAATCAGAGATTCCTCTCTCATCAGCTTCTCACCCGTCTACTTTAATCTCTCAACAATTCTCAGTCCTTTCCAGCTTTGGGTGAAGAGCAACTAAAAATTTGTTATTGAAACCCTAACTTACATAAAAATTTAGGGTTTCCACAGACACCTTGGGATATAAGCCCATGTATTGAAAACTAAGTACTTCATGTAACAACAAAAGGCATTAATTTGTGCTAATCCGAGGGGTAGCCCTTTTCAAATTATTGCCGCCCCCTGCAAGAGATTAAAGACCCAAACTCACACCGAATCGTTATACAATCAAGGGGCAACATGTGCCCAAGCAGTGCTGGTCATTTATGACAACCATTGTATTGAAGATTGAAGGAGATTAATCCAAATCTCAACTTTATAGCAATACAAGATAAAGAAATACCACAAGAGGCACTAGTTGCCGAGACCAATTGGGTGTGTCTATTGTCCAAGATTAAGTGGTAAAGTGTGCATTTCCAGATTTGTGCATTTAATGCTTGTTGCAATTTGAGTTAAATCAAGTTATCACCGCCCTTGCCAAGAAGGAAGGCTCCTTGCCCATATGGTTCCATTGCCAAAATATATCAACTCCCTTAATTAGGTGGGCCCGAAGCACCTGAGCACGAGTTAGGGAAGTTGCATATTGCTCAAATTGTGATCAGCTAAGTGCATTACAACAACCATGTCATCATACAATGGCTCAAGTCATGATGAAGCTTCACCCTCCGAAGGTACACAAAGCAATACAAGAAATGCAATGCCTAACCTTGGAATAGGCACTCAGCATAGGCAACAAGGAGAAAATGTGGATTTAGAGCAACAACTAGGTCCCTCAAGACCACAAGATGCTGATGACCAGCAAGAAGAGCCAAAATATGATGAACAATTCAAGGCTCGATTGAGGACAGCAGTAAACATCTTTGCTCAGCTGGCCAAGGATCTCCAATTTGTTGAGACAGAGAATGCGAGGATCAAGATACGCAGTGCTTACTAGCAGTAGAGAGCGTGAGAGAGAGAGAGAGAGAGAGAGAGAATGCAGAGTAGTGAGGAGAGAGAATACGTTTTTTTTTTGGTACAATGATGAGTGTACCTCTCTCTCTCTCTCTCTCTCTCTCTCTATATATATATATATATATATATGTGTGTGTGTGTGTGTGTGTGTGTGTGTGAAAGTACAAGAGCTAAGGGTGTATTCACACCTGAGAACATTTAAAAGGCACGAGGGCCTTTATTCCCAACAACCTCCCACCTGAAGGCAATGTGCCTTGACAGGAGAAAAGAATCAGCTAAGTCTAGGTATGTACAAAGCTGAAATACATACATCTATAAAACTCCCATCATCTGTCAGCAATGAGCAAACCACTCTGCTAGAAGACCCTTCGTGAGAAGGTCTACAGGATTATCTATATGCACTTTGACAGGCTCAATGCTCTTGTCAAGTACATCTCTAATGAAATGGTAGTTCATGTGTATGTGCTTCATCTTTGCATGAAAGACGGAATTCCGTGCTAGCATGATAGCACTTTGACTATCACAATGGAGAACAAGTAACTCTGTAATGCCAAGCTCTCCCACCAGACATGAAAGCCATAAAGCCTCCTTGCATGCCTCAGTGGCAACCACATACTCTACCTCTATAGTAGACAATGTAATACACTTTTGTAGCCTCGAGATCCAAGAGATTGCTCCTCCTATGAAGGTAAACACATACCAAATCCACATGACCAGGATAGTCTTTATCCATAAAGCCAACAACAAATGCCTTCTGCTTTCCAAAACAGATGCACAACTCCTTTGTGTCTTTGAGGCATCTCATAATAACTTTCACTACTTCCCAATGCGTTTTACTAAGGTTTGCCATGTATCTGCTAACCACTCCCACTGCAAAGGCAATGTCAAGACGTGTAGCAACCATAGCATCCATCGAACTGCCAATAGTTGAAGCATCTGGTATCTTAGCCATTTCAGCCGTCTCATCATCAGATGTAGGGCTATCCTCTGCACTGAGTTTCACATATGGAGACAATGGAACCCCAATTATTTTCCCCCCCTCCATATTGAAACATTGCAAAACCTTGGAGATATACTCCTACTGAGATAAATAGAGTAATCCTTTTGACATATCTCTGACTATTCGCAGGCCAAGACTGTGATTTGCATCACCAAGATCCTTCATGTCAAAGTTGCCATAATGACTTTGCTTCAGTGAGTTCAAGGCATGAGTATCACTGTCAACAATCAGCATGTCATCAACATACAGAACCAAAATAATCAAGCTACCATCTGCTGCCGTCTTGTTGTACAAGCAATGATCCACTTCACTTCTATGTAAACCTTGAGATTGCATAAATGTATCAAACTTATGATACCATTCTCTTGGTGCTTGTTATAAACTCCTTTTGAGTTTACATACCGTCTTCTCTTTTCCTTTTTCCACGAACCCTTCAGGCTGTTGCATATATATGTCTTCATGCAGATCACTATGTAAGAATGCAGTCTTTACATCCATCTGTATGAGCTCCATATCTTCAGCTGCAACCAAGCCCAAAATGGTTCTCTATATAGTCATCTTGTATCACAAGACTGTGACAACTATTATCTTTTTACTGATTTCTTTATTACTACTTTATTTGGTTTTTCTTTTTGGAAGGATCATCTTGAAATCTAAACGCCTGAGTTGCATAGCCAGTATGTGAAACAGACAGGAATGTCCAGTGAGTCAAGACTGGATAGTTAAGGTCCAATACAAGTCTGGAAGAGACTGATGGCACTGTAGATTGACAAGCCTGGAAGAGACTTGTGAAAGTGTATATGGACAAGTGTGTTGAAGAGCTAGCCTGGAAGAGACTAGTTCAAAGTGAAGATGGACAAATCTGCAAGAGATTAGTCCATGTGGGGTCATCAGTGGAAATTCACTTTCAGTTGAGCTACATTGCAAATTTGGATGTAGCCATAGTCTGCAAAGATGGTCAAAAGACTAGTGGGGATGCAATGGAAGCAACTCCTAAATTTTAGGGAGTTACTATTTTTGGACCCCAGAATATGTTCGCGTCATTATCTTCGTTTTTGCACGAGGATTACTTCTCTGGTCTGTGCTCAGAACAAATTTTACACCGATCATAGAGAATTTTAGACCGAAAGGTTTAAACAGAAAAATTGTTACGTGTATGCCATGTGTCGCAATTTGGGCATAAATTCCCGAGAGAGAGAGAGAGAGAGAGAGAGAGAGAGCAACACAAAAACGAGTTTCAATGCATGAGGGGCACATTGAAGCATGGAACTCATGGGGCTCAAGGCAGATTGCTGCAAATACATCAGCTATGGAGGGTACTTCTTCATCTCTGACTCATGTACAGAGGTTGAGCTTGCTCCTCCTAGGTCACTCTCTCCTTATCTGAGCAGATGGATTATGTACAGTGTTGTGGGCTGATCAGATGGATCGTGTACAGTGTTGTGGGTTTATGCATAATTGCCGAGGCAAGAGCCTCTTGAACAGGTACAGGGTTTGCTAATTGCATTCCCAAGCAGATACTTGTGTGGAAAACGTTGTTTTCCTGAGATTTCTCGTGTAAAATCTCACAAGATTCAAAGGGCAAGTGGCCCATAAGTTGCGGGAGCCTGTTGGCTACGCACACAAGTGATTAGCAGGTAAAACAGGGCCCAAAACAGGAAATTACAGTTTGCTGTATATTTTTGCAGGTTTAGGTTTTTGGACATTTTTTGTGTCTATTTGCTCCAGAAGCTTCAAGGAAGCTCCAAGGACACTGTACATGTATTTTGGAGCAGTTTAAAGACAAAAACCAGAAAATTCAGCGTGCTGAATTTCTTACTAGGCACTTCATTGAGTGTGTTTAGGTGTATGGAGGCACCTATTGAGTAAAGATAATGACCAGGTCAAGTTGTACTGCCGTTATGGTGTCAAGTTGGAACTATGTTTCCTTCTCCACTTTGTACAAGGACAGCTTGTAAATACCGCAAGGGGTGCCTGACTTAGGGGCCAACAGGGTGTCTGTGTCGCAACAGGAGCATTCTAGCTTCCTATATTTCTTCTTGGTTCTGTGTCTTTAAGTTCACGTAAAGTGGGCGACTGTGAATTGGGTGAAAGCATTTATATATTTTGGTTGTACACTACCACTCTTTCCAGTGAACAGGCCGGTTTCATCTTGACTCTAGGAGAGAAGATCTCATCAAAGTCAATTCCATGTTCCTGCTTGTATCCCTTCGCAACCAATCTTGCTCTGTACTTTGGTGAGAAACCAGAAGTGACCATCTTGTAAACCCATTTGCATGGAAGTGTTTTCTGCCCTTCAGGCAACTGCAGCAAGTTCCAAGTGTCATTTTTCTCAAGAGATTCCATTTTTGACAACATGGCTTTATACCATTTATTGTTGTCATGTCTGTCCATTGCTTCCTTGAAGCAAGATGGTTCACCACACTTTGTCAACATGACATAATCAGCCACATTGTTTGCATCAGGAATGAATCTATCAAGTTGTCAAGTAGCCCTAGACGATCTCCTAACCTAATGATCATTGTTTGCTGGCGGTTGAGCATTTTCAACTTGCTATCCTGGCATTTCAGCCTGCAAATCAACATTAACAACTTGTTGTCTTGGCCATTCCTGCACATGTAGTGGCTCATTATCATGGGCAATAGCTGGCTGATCATTTTCATCATTATTTTCTGCATTTACACGTTCATTTACAAGGGTATTTGCTGCTGTATAGCAGGTACATTTTGCTGTCCAAAATGTATTTCTTCCCAAAATACAACCCTACGGACCTCCTCAATCTTTTCGGGTTGTTTATGCATGCGATCTTCCTGGAACATAACATCATTGCTGCATACTACTTTCCTTTTCTCGGGATCCCATAATCTATACCAAATTTCACCCTCGTCACCACATCCTAGGAAAATGCATTTATAGGACTTTGGCTCAAGTTTGTTGTGTTTTTCTTTAAGAATGTGCACAAAAGCCTCGTAGCTAAACAGCTTCAGGTGAGCATATAAAGGTGGCTTGCCTCACCATGCTTCTTTCATCCCAGTTTGACTCATGTGTCCCAACCTGCCATGCCACAAAGAAATACTTAATTGCTCGGTCATGGCAACAACATGATTACTCACACTAGATACACGGGGAGAATACAAGGTATCACTTTTACAACCTCTAGCAATCACTCTAGATCCCTTACACATGCTCCACTTCCCATCACCAAAGGTGTTATGAAATCCATTGTCATCTAGCTGCCCTGTGCTAATCAAGCTCTTCTTGAGCTGAGGTACATGCCGTACATGCTGAAGTGTGAAGACAGAACCATGTTGAAACTGCAACTGCACACTGTCAATACCTGCAATGTCACATGCATAGTTGTCCCCAAGATGGACAACACCATGTCGACCCCCCTGTATAGGCAGAGAAACACTCACGATAAGGGGTGACATGAAAGGAAGCACCTGAATCGAGAATCCAAGTATGCATTTCATCATCTGTATGTAAAGCATGTGCACGAAAGTGTGAAGAGACAAAGAGAACGTCATTCCCATTGTCACTATCATGAGTAACTACATTCACCTCTTCAATTTTGACACTACTCTTTTTACGCTGACTCTCTTTCTTCTCTTCCTTGCTGTCATCTATTTTCTTGCCGTTTCCTTTTTCTTTCTTCCATTTGTAGCAGTCACATTTAAAGTGATCCTTCTTGCCACAATGATGGCATTCAACATCTTTGCCACGTGATTTACTGCGTCCCTTGCTATCAAATTTTCCTTTCTACTGTGATCTGTCTCTAGTATGCAAAGCACTAGAAGACTTACTAGATGCATTGTTCTACCAATTCATTTCTTTCATGAGTAGAGCACTCTCTACATCAACATACAAAAGAATCGCATTAGAATTGCTCATAGCAGTGCTAAATGTATCCCAACTCTCTCGCAGAGTGCAAAGCAAGAACGTAGCCTTAAATTCTTCATTAATCAAGAACTTCAAGGCAACCAGCTGGTTGTAAATGGAGTTAAACTCACTCAAGTGAGTAGACATTCTGTACCCTCTTTCATACGCAAATCCATAAACTTTTTCAACCAATACACTTTGCTTGCGGCACTCTTCTGTGCATACAGTTCTTCCAATCGAGTCCAAAAAGCATATGCAGAATCCAAACCTTCAATGTTAAACAGCAAGGCATCAAAAATCGATAGCTCGATGGTTGAGTGTGCAAGCTCATTTAACTCATCCCAATCTTCCTCTTCCATGTCTGCGAGTTTTGCCCCTTTGGTCTTAATCAGCTTTGTCTACTTCTTCTGCAACAGGATATTGTAGGACTATTTTTGCCAAACTCCAAAGTTATGTGCTCCTTCAAGCTTCTTAATGTGCATGAGATGAGATTACTGCTATCATTGCTTCTGGCCATGATTTTCAGCCCAAATGTGACCAAAAAATTCAGCAAATGCAGACCCAAACTGTCACACAAGTGACTAAGGTACAAAACAAGTAACAACCAACAATGAATGACCACGTATAAGCAGAAATTTCAGATCTGTAAGTAAATTTTCAGGAGCACCAAACCATGTAGCATTCCACAACTGATTATAGCTATTCCAAGGGCAAATGCATCACATTACATGAGAAGTCCCAAATTTTAGTTGCAATTTCTATTGTACATGTATCCACGGGCATAAAATTTGACACGCACGGTCAAAAGCCCCAAAATGTTGTGCTCAAAAAAGGGCAAAATTAGCAAAATTTCACAAAATTTTACAAAAGCCCCAAATTTCTCAGGTCCAAATGTGCATCAATGTCACCCAATCTAACTCAGCTGAACAGAATTTCACCAATACAGTAAAAGCCCCAAATTATATGGGTCCAATGTTGAGAAATTTCACTCAGACGAGCAAAATTTCAATAATTTTGGCAAAATCCCTAATTCAAATGGACACAACGTCTGCAATCTTTTATGCACATGCCTCAATTTTACATGAACAACACTCAATTTGGAAAAGCCCCAAATTTCTGGACCAAGTTTGCAAAAATTTGTCCTTTTGTGTTCGTGCGCATTAAATCTCGGTAGTGGAAGAGGAATTTCAAAAAAAATTGAAGAGAAAAAAAGGTTGGATGACGGGTGTCCGTTGACCCGTCACGACTAACACCACTTGTTAGCGCCACGCATGTCCTGTCAACTGCCGCGCTATTGCAATCCTGTCGCCCACCGTATCTCGCCTTCAGCGCCAATGAAGTCACTGTGCAATCACGTCACTTGTCACATCCCATTGGTCCGTGACTAACCTGTCCAGCTCGTCACCTGCTTACCAAGCCGTTGCCTACTCGCCCAACCGTTGCACGCTCATCAGCCCGGGTCAAGGCAATCGCCTGTTCACCTAACCTTTCTAGCAGTAACTATCACCTTTTCTCCAACAGCCCACCCTCTACAAAAAACGTGCCCGCTTGTCCGGCTGCCTCTGTCAAGCACTCGACTACAGACTCTAACATGCACCTGCTGCTAAGCCTACGCACGCCTGTCAACTGTCTTGAGATGCGTGTACACCTGAGTTGTCTCTTGCCCCCTCAAATACCAGTTTGCTAAGACAGAGAACACGAGGGTCGAAACACGCACTGCTTACTAGCAGCAGAGAGAGTGAGAGAGATAGAATGCAGAGTAGTGAGGAGAGTGAACACGATTTTTTTTTGTACAATGACGAGTGTACCTCTTTAAGTTTTTACATACATACATACATACATACATACATATATATATATACATATATACATATGTGTGTGTGTGTGTGTGTGTGTGTGTATATATATATATATATATATATATATATATATATATATATATATATATATATGTACAAGTGCTAACGGTGTGTTCACACCCGAGCACATTTAAAAAGCACGAGGGCCTTTATTCCCAACACAATTTATGCAATTATTGGGCTTTCTAAAGGACAAGTGAGAAGAAGATGTCATCCCCTAAAGCTTCCAAAGAGCAAGAAGCTCCCAAAGAAGAGCAACCGCAACCTCAAGATGCTCCAAAACTTGGTAATGCGAAAAAGCAACCAATGCTAGGGAGGCTAGACTTGCAAATGCAAGGCCATGTGGGTAGTGCCAATCCAATGGATTTTGCAATAGCAAGGCATGCATGCAAATATGTAGCACCTAAGCTGCTTTGGTAGTGGTACAATATTCCATGCTATGGCTGGTCAAGGACCACATATAGGAATGTATGGCACAAATCCACCTATGCATAGAATGCAAAACCCAATGTATCAAGGTATGGAAAGTGGAATGCAAAACCCATGTATGGTACTATGGGGATGATGCCTCAAGCACAAAGTGGCGTGTATGGTAATGCATTGCACCCCCTAGTATGTATAAGGCTCAAGGAATAAATGTCAATCATACAAATGCTTCATATGTTGCTGGTTATAATGCAAATACAGCGAATGTACCCTTTTGGCAGCTGCCAAATTACGATAACTTGGCTCCACACCCAATATCATTCCTTCAATAGATTCCAGCCATCATAGCTTGCCACAAAGAGGAGTACCCCTCTCAGTGGAATCTCTATCTTAGACTACCCCATGACATATTCTTACCTCAAGGAGAGTATAGTGTTCCTGGAGAGTCCTATTGATTAGGGGAGGATCCTCCAGGTCAGCTAAAAGATCATCAAGTAATCATTTGTACAAGATGGTAGTCTAGACTTAAAGCCATTATGATTGTAAGCCTCAGTATAGTTAGGCATCTTTTATTTTCATTGTTGTTCTCAAGTCAAGACATGGTCAAATATACTCATTTGTATCTGACCTCTTTATGCCAAGAATGAACAAGAAGAAGAAGAATGAAGCGTCACACTGTGGAGATTGTACTAGAGTAGCAACAAGGACCTTGTGTGAGTTGGAAACTGCATCACGGTATGTTGAGAAACGAGTCAGTGTATGCAATCATGGCCAACATGTAGTTACATAATAATCAGCATCATGTTGCTGATTTTGATCAGCATTTGGCTGTTTGCCTTCTGCTCTAGGACTATTCTATAATTTGCTGAGTTTCCTCACTACCACACTTATTGACCAGTTTTGATGAGGCAAGGATGACTAGGATTCTTGGTAATCTATGCAAATCAGGTGTATACTCTCCAAAGAGCAAGTTCACTTGTGGATTGCATCAAGAATGCAGGGTTTACAATTCATACTACTACTATTAGAGCTGTTGTGGATTGTGTGCATGTGAGCACATGTTGGAGTGCTTTCAACTCAATTGACACTTTTATTGCTTGAAATGCAACTGTTGATGCAACAGCTGTGGGCAGATGCACATGGGCTGAAACCGAGGCTGGAACCGGTCTATGACTCACATAAAGCAGTACCTTCAATTAATACCTCGTCTTTTCACATACACACACAAATAGAGACCTCACTCCCTTGCTCAACCCCACATTGTCCCCAAAGACCAGCGCCCCTCTTGGAATTTCTTTATCAATTAAAAGATGGAAGGCTACCAAAAAAATGAAATGTTCCAAAGTACAAAACCTGTGAACACTTGGCTTTCATCTTTCTAAGTAAATTTCAGCTGCATAAGGACAATACAGCATATCCAGAACAACATCCCTTTCTAAGTAAATTTCAGCCGCATAAGGAAAGTACAACATATCCAAAACAACATCCCTTTCTATTTCTTGACCTTTTCTCAACCTTATTCCATTCCAGATCTGTTCCATACTAAATGGACTACAAACCCTTTGACCCTAGCATCATTCCAGTAGTAAAGCAGTCCCACAAACAGCACTAAATCAGAGCTGAAAACCCTGTTCTCGTGTGGCATGGTCATCACTTTCTTTAGTTCCTGAATTGAAGAAGCAATCAGTTGCTCCTGAACCTAGACAATGAGACTCTTGTGTCGACAAAAATGCAAAGAAAACACAAAAATGTACATTCGATGGAATCAACCCATCATACAGAGCATTTTCTCTGAGAATAGAGAGAGGGTTGACCAGAGGAAGCAAGCTCTACCTCTCTACACGAGTCAGAGACAAAGAAGTACTCTCCATAGCTGATGTACTTGCAGCAATCTGCCCTCAGCCCCTGAAAACCTCACACTCAGATCTGCCCCTCCTGCCTATTACGTTTTTTTTTTTAATGCTCTCTCTCTCTTTTGGGAATTTGTGCCCAATTTGTGACACATGGCATACATGTAACAATTTTCCTATTTAAACTTTCCGGTCTAAATTTCTATATGATCAGTGCAAAATTTGACCTCGGCACATACCAGAGAATTAATCATCGTGCAAAAACGAAGATAATGACGCGAACAAATTCCGAGGTCCAAAAATAGTAACTCCCTAAATTTTAGGGATGGTAATCCCTGCATTCCTCAAGTTGTTCTGAGCAACTTTTATCATTGCAACCACATCAAAAAGTATAATGTGGCTCAGTTACAGTGACTTTTATTCCGTGAGCATTCTCACATGTGCATCTTCTATCTCGGCCAGGCTCATTGTCCTGCACCATCTCTAGTGGCTAAGCACAGAGTCTCAAACCACTAGCATTCTATTCTTCAGTGCCCATTCAATCCAATCCCAAGGCTCAGACAAACCATTAGTCCAATTTGTCCCAATGGCTGCCTCTTCTAGCCATGCAAAGATCCCGGCTTAATCCAAGAGAACTCTGGGGGTAAAAAGCAACAACAACTAAAGAAAAGAAAAATAAAATATTTATATAAGTAAATAAGAAAAGCAACTGCAAAAAGTATCACCACTTGGTAACATGGGCAAAGTTGGCCTAACTTGAAGAGCATGCCCTATGGAATCAATGATAAATTTGGGGTTGGTTTGTAGATTAGTGTTTGCAATGGAGCATTGTTTGATGGATTAGATGTACTTGCTTACCATCAAAGTCCACCTGAACCTTGATTAGCTAGATGAACAGCAGTTTGTAAAGCTCTTCTTTTAGAATCACAAAGAAGTACAACAAGGGGTGCCATGCTTTGAGGCCAGTTGGTGTTGTGGCCTTTGAGACTTGAGTAAGAGTGTTCTAGCTCCCTTGTCTATGAGTGCTTAGCTGGTTGCTTTACTCTTTTGAGTATTTTGTGCTTGCAAAGTTTACATTCTACTTAGCTGAAGGACAGCTGCATTGTTCCATTGCCACAACATCACCATCTTCTTTTAAGAGGTAAGAATATGGTTGCTCGGAGCACAACCATGAGTTGTAATTTGATCATTGCAAAAGATTCCAGAGTATATCATGATCATTCTGAAGGGGATGATCTTATGGTTGTCTCAAGTTGTGAGCGTCTCATTCAACATAGTAGGCTTAATAAATAAAATACTCACTTATTCTCATGATTAAAAATCATGAGGAAATGGAAGCAACAAACACCTCAACTGAGTACAACAAATTATTCGAAAGTAATTAGAGACATATAAAAGAGACAGTGAAAATTAAGGGCTAAATATGGGCAACCCCTGCCCCCTAAAATGGTCACTTAGTTACAATCAACCTAAGAGTAATGAAGTACAATTCACTCACATAGATCATGAAAAAATATATAAATGCACACACACCAAAATATGTAAATTTTGATGCAATATACCAACTATCCATGAATTAAAGAGAAGGAAAAGGGGATATCAACCTTTCTTCACAGTTATAAAGTTATATATCTACATGGCTTCCTTTCTGATCCCAAAGAGGATCAAGAGGACAGTAAATTCTTCAACTGATGTGCTGAAAACGGATTTACAGGTCTATTGTTCTAAGAAAACAACAACGTGAGAAAGAGAGAAGTTGAGAGATCAGATGATCAAGTGAAACAAAATGAAGAGGAAGATGTTTGTGAGTCATGACCAACATTGGAGTTGTCTTCATCTACTGTCTTACATTTACAGCAAGGAAACTTAATCTAGAAAGAGAGAATGAGGTATTTTTAAAGGAGAAAGAGCAAGTGCCAAGAAGGTTGTGACCAAGATTTCTCTGTTGTAAACCTTAATCTGCAGCAGAAATTAGGATTTACCAATAGCCTCGAGAAGCGTGCCAAAAATTGGAAACTCCAAGACTTGGATTCAATAGGGCTGAAGCTGTTTTTAGCCTATTCAAGTGGAGGGACCAACTAGTCATTGAATTTGGGGCATTTTCCATCTCCATCAAAGTGGGTGAAGGCCAATTGATTTCCCAAATCAAGGGGCAAATCAAATTGAACACTTGTTGGTCATTTTGGCAGCAAGGGGAGTTAAAATAACGAAAGGGATTGGGAGAATCCCATTGTACATCAACTTCTTTTTCAATTAAGAGCTATCTTAAGCTAGTGTCGCACATTTATAGTAAGAAAACTTGACAGAGAACAAGAAAATGAGTTTTTTTCCTAGGATAAAAGTAAAATTAGTATAAAGAAGGAAAGTAGAGCAACATAAGACCAATGTCTTTCGTTCTTTGGTTAAAAACCATCAAGAATTTAAAAAATCAATATTAGTAAGGCCTATCAGGCCATAGAACTACTCTCCTCGGAATGTCATTCAGATCTTTTAGAATGTGCATTTTTAAGGCAAATCCAAGGCACCTAAAATCATGGTTGTCACATACCAAAAGTGCAATATGGTACAAGAATAAAAAAGGATAGAGAAGTTGTTTGAATCTCAATTTATATTATCCTATGACTCATCTAACTCATCCCAAAGTGCGGATCAGACCGGAAAAGAAGCATCCATTGAGTAACACTTAAGGTAGTACCGTACCTATAGTGTGGCATGGTATAAATCCTTTCATACATAGTACTAGTGCAACTATGCCTACAATTGAGGGACCCATCCCCTCCCCCCCCACCCCAAAAAAAAACAAAAGATATGGATGTCATGTGAAAACTCTTTCCAAATATATAATAAAAAAGTCTAGAATCCTCATATGAATTTTCCGTACAAAGTTGCATACATTCTAAACTTTAATCTACACATAAATATTGCACAAACTTTCATAATCATGTCATTTTGTTAATTGTATCTATCTATTTTGATAGATCTAGTCCACAGATCAAGACATCCATCCTTTCTATATGTGAGTCTCACCCTGATGTGATTGAGATCCAATCACAGGCACCCAAAGCGGTCAAGTAGGAGGAAGTAAACACTATCTTTGTTCTAACCCATTGCATGGGCCCACCATAAATTATGACCATTCACCAATGGCCAACTCTATTGCACTATTTTAAAATTTTATTTATTTTTAAGATTCTCAACTTTTTGCGTTTTCAAAAGTTGCTCATAGATATGGTAATTTTTCCCTCTAAGGCTTTGAATGGCTTGAAGAATAGCACTCTTGACTCTTCCATTGAAACTCTAACAAAAGCAAGCTCAAGCAATCAATGCAAGGGCGAGAAATAATTATAAGCACTAATAGTATTGGAGTGAGGATCGAGCCAAAGTTGTAATACCACTACAAGTTTCCCATACAACATATTAGGCTTGAGAATCAAAATATTCTTATTTTTGTGACAAAAATTTCCAAGATAATAAAAAGGAACAAACACTTGAGCTAATTTGATGATGAAATGGTGGGAAACAAAGAGGAAACAGACTGCTATATCTGAGTTTTATAACTGCAAGTTACTTTTTAATCGGATACAAGTTATTTCCTGATGTGTTGTGGCACAAGTGAAACTGCAAGTTAAACATTCAGCAATGTGTGCACTGTGGTCTTGGTCCATCATGTCTTTTATTACAACCATGATTAGCCAGTCTTACATGTTGTCATACTAGAGTGGACATATCCAAGGTAGGTTAACCATTAGAACAGACATACACGAAAAGTACAAGATGTTATGAATACATTGAGTATATATTTGCATGCATTGAACGCATGTTTGGATCCAATGATTATATCTAGTTTTACATTGAATGCTTTCTTATGGTCATGATATACTAGTCTTGGCATCAATGTGACAGCAATGGGTCTAAGACGTGCAAATAATCCTTACATTGTACATTGGATAAAGCATCTTGAGGAGCATAGCGTATGTTAAAGCATGTATGTTTGGTATATGGATTCATGCCAAGGCTTTTTTTTTTTTTTAGCTAACACTATTGATGTATTACCACTTGATCCTTGAGACTTTTGTTACGGGCCCTAAAGCAACAAGCAAGAGTTGAATGCCAACCATATTATGCAAGATAATTGCTTCATTTCTTAGATAAAATTGAGGGTTTATGCTAGTGTCATATGAGATACCCTTACTCATGGATCCTTTGCCATGCTTTTTAATGCACTTGGAGATGTTGTTACCTTGTCTCTCTAGCAAAGATATGTTTCCATAAGATACGTATTTGAAAGGACCATGAGACTATTATTGGTCACTTGATTACAACGGCCCATTTGTTCATGTTCTTGCATAAATCATTTGCGAGCCTTTGCATATGTTGGTGGGCTAGTTGCTATATGTGATCCAATAATCATGGGTGTGAGAAAATTAATTCACCTAAATGTAGCATTGATCGAATCTCTCACTCTAGCAACCTAGTGTGTCTACAGATTTTTCTTCCATGTCAAGCATATATTGTTTCTTTGTGACAAATAGCCACATTTTAACACCATTTTTATTGGAGCACCATGGATGTATATAGAAACATGACATGGGTTTCATGTTGAGCTCGATCATAGAAACCAAATCTTTAAATGAATGTTGAAACAAGTCTACGTAGTGTAATGGTTACAAAAATGGGTAAACTCCATAAAAGTGTGTTCAAAACATGAACCTTTTTTTTGGCACAACAATCAAAGATTCCATAATAAAGATGGATAGATCCCTTGGGAGGCGAAGATAGTTCCAAATCCTCCAACAAAAGGTTGCAAAGGACCATGATCCCCTATCAAGCACCCTCTAAATTCCCTTTTAAAGGAGAGGGAATTTAGAAACTCATGAATAATAGTCTATGAAGAAAAGGGAATATCCACTCAAAAAACTAAAGAAGTTATACATGATGACTGCAACTATGGAGGTAGTGAAACCTTGTTCTCCAAGAAGATATTAGAAGTGGCCTTTAATGCTAAGTAGAAGAGAGATGGGAGGAAGGGTATGACAAATGATCTCCTTGATGTTCATGGGGGATTTTGTATGGATGGAATAATATGAGGGCATATAATGTGCAGATCTTGAAGAGCCATGGATAGGTGACTATCTATCTCTCAATACAACGGACTATGAAGCCGAAAGTAGCAAGCAACTATTCTCTTCCAATGGGTAAACAACAAAGTTGAGGGTCCAGTAGCCACCAAACCCATAAATAGAGTGGGGAAATCTCCATAACTCATTGGGGTAGTCTCACTCGGGGCTTATTGCCTCATGAGGTCTCATGGTCTCAACAGCTCAAGATGGCTTAGCATGCATCATAGGTATCTTCATGCCTTGTGCATAGAACTCCAAAAGTAAAACAAATTGTGGCACCCAAATGATAAGGTCGCACAAGGAGTGCTTTTGCATAGGTGTATGTACTCACTTGTAGGTTCAATGGTTTATGGAAACAATCTAAAGTTAAATAACCTCAACCTGAGGGAAAGCAGCCATAGCACCAATGTGGCAAACCTGTGATGAGAGAAGTGGGAGGAAGCAGTCGCAGTATGATACATTTAGTATGTGATTATGTACAGTATGCAACATACACAAGAATCTTCAAAATAAAATAAGTTGTTTTGTAAAAAATACATATAAAATCATGTAGAAAATCAGCTTACACAAATATAAAATATGCAATTTAAACATAGATCATGGAAAGTATAAAGTGCCATGAGCTTAAAAGTGAGAGAGAGGGAGAGAGGGAATGTACCGAAACTTGAAAGTGAGAGGAAGAGGGAGAGGAGAGGAAGAGAACGTGTCAATGAAACAAGGAGAGGGAGGGAAAGAGGGAGAGGAAGTTGTCAAAGTGCAACAAATGCGGACGTGCATGACTAGACTGAAAGAAAATGAACAATGAGAGAAGAGAAGAGAGAGAGAGACAGTACAATGCAGAAATCTGCATTGTACGAATGCTGAATGAACAAAACAAATATGTACACCAGTTGTCGAGTGTATCTCCACAAAAGATCTCTCTCTGTTGTGCTAAGAATTGCTCTTAGCCACTTAAAACAGCCCAAAACAAGCTTATTTTAGGCTTATTTTAGCCAAAACCCTAAAATGGGGAGCAGATCGAGAGAGTTAAGTGGGAGAGAATCTAGAACCCTACTTTTCTATAAATTGGCAACTAGCCCTCCACTCTTCCCCGAATCTCTTTTTTGCAGGTTTCAGGTGTTATCAGCTTGCTGCCCACACCCCGTTCGCGGAGGACATCTCAGCCCTTGCTGTCCATCACTGTTCCCTACAATCTAGCGCCTGTTTCCAGCCCTCCACACGCTGATTGCTGCTGTTTCTGCCTAGCGACTGACTGCTGATCATCTGCACTGCTGTCGTACAGCCTACCACGTCAGCAAACTGCTGCGTTTGCAGGCCCCAGTTGCCGCCCTAACAGTTTTCTCTCTCCTGCTGCAGTCGCTGCAGTTTTTCTCTCTTGCAGGCTGTCCTACCTGCGTTTTTAGTCTTTCTCTATCCTACAAGCTGTCCTGCCTACGTTTTAAGCCTTTCTCTCTCCTCACTGCTGTCTGCATCAGATCCAACTTCTCATTGCTGCCTTTGCTGGTGTTCGACATCCGGAGGCTGCCTTGCTGCGATTCGGGATCCGTTCGGAGTACGACACACTCTCCTGCTCATTACCCCTGCCCTGATCCTTGAGATACAGGAGTTCAAGGTTCGGTATTCATTCACTGCATAGTGAGTTTGCTGCATGAGCATCATATTATTAGTAGTCATATCATTTCATTTATTCACTGTGCTCATTGTCTCTGAGTTACCCTAACCCTAACCCTAACTGTGTTCTTTTATCAGTTTGTGCTTTGTCGTACGGTTTCTATTTATGCTTTTGTGTTAGGGTATCTTCTTACACTCTCCACCTGCAAATCTGAAGTAAGAATGACCAAGAGCAGGCCAGCAATATATAGATGAAGGAAAAATAATAAAATATGCAGATCAATCAGCCAAAACTTGGCCGACCGCAGCAGAAAATAATAAAATAATCAAAAAAAAGTTGTGTAAAATCTGCAACATGACATGGGGCACTCCTACCTAGTGCACTCAACCTATATAACCTGCCAAACTACCCAAAACTACTCCAAAACAGCTAGCGACTACATGAAACTCTCTGACCTCATCTAGAAAATGCATAAATCTGGTCAAGAGCAACAATACTCTGCCTATGTCCATCCAAGGGATGACTAAATCTCTAACCACCCCTCTTAAATCCTAGACACGGCATAAGGCTCAAGGATTTGGAGTGCTATGAAAGAATAGCTCGAGGAAGAGCCTTCATAAACAAGTCTACCAAGTTATCCTCATCAATAGTCTCATCCAAGATCTCCTCTTAAATGAAATGGTATTGTATCTCAATGTAGTCGACCTAGCATGGAATACCAAATTCCATGACCTAGCATGGAATACCAAATTCCATGCCAAAGCAATGCAACTCTCATTGTTGCAATGAAGGGTAGTAGGACCTGTCTAAGGACAGCCATGCTCTCCTACCAATCTCCAAAACCACATAATAGTATATGTGGTAGAAGATGTTGCTCTATACTCCACCTCTGTAGATGATAGGGCAACTATGGGCTGCTTCTCACTACTCCAAGAGATGGCACTTGCACCCAAAGTAAGGCAATATCATGTTGTTCACCTCCTCTGGTCAACATCTCCACCCCAATCTGAGTCTGTCCATCCCTGTAGAACAAAAGTTGAATCTCCTATACCTCTTGGATAATAAATACCTAGGTTAAGAGTCCCCCTCAAGAACCACAAAGTCCTCATAGCAACCTTTTCAATGAACCAACTTGGATTCACTCATGAACTGTTGGGATGTAAAGGTCTTTTCACCTCCATGTATTATTATGTTGTACATGTGAATGCACCCTTACAAACCCTAAGTAGAAATACATTTTATTCTTTGTGTACCAACACATTGTTGGTACACCCAAATCGGATCGTACTCTCTCTTTGTCGCTCTCACTCACCTACATACTTCTCCTGCTGCAAATCTTCTCACTTCCTCTATCCGCGCACTCAACAACTGGTATCCGAGCTCGACCGTACAAGCCAGCAATCATTGCAGACAATGCAATCGTCATTAAGACCGACGGATCAAACAGGTTGCTGAGGTGCAGGCAATAGTCGCAAGCTACAATCGCAGTAGAGCAGGCAACACACAGTACTGCACGATAGGTCGGGCGTGACAAGAGCAGGTAGCACGCAATACGCGACAAACGACCAGGCAGACAAGATGGACTGCTCACGATCACGACAAGTCGACGAGGTCCACCAGGCACCAACGGGCAAGCAACAGGAGACTGCACGTGGAGGACTGCTCACGACCCCGGGCCAACGGGGCGACAGGTCACATCATGCGATGGACTGACGCAATGGGACGGGCAAGTCAATAGTCCCCCCCCCCCCCCTTCCCCATTTTTTTAAATCAGAAATTTCACTTCATTTTTATTTCTCCCCTTCCGGGCATTCACACACATAAGCATAGATCATAAATCTGTGAAAACCTCCTTCTCACAATTTGGGGATTTTCCCAAATTTGATGTTGTTAATGCTTGACAATGACATTTGTGTCAGAAATTGTAGACATTGTGCATGTTGACGTCAGTTAAATTGGGGATTTTGCCAAATTTGTTGGAATTTTAATCATCCGAGTAAAATTTATTCACATCGGACCCAGAAAAATTGGGGCTTTTCATGTATTGATGAAATTTTGCTCAGCCGGGTCAGATTGGCTAACATTTACACACTATTGGACTTGGAAATTTGGGATTTTGTGCAGATTTTGGTAAAATCTGCAATATTTGGTTTATGTAAAAACAGCAGAGGTTTATTGCTCGTTGCGTAAGAACAGCAGTGTATTTGTTGGTTTAGCTTGTACTCTTGCAGTTCAGTGCATTTACACTTGTGTTTGTGATAAAAATGACTGCAACTTCTTCCAATTCTGACATTAAGAGTTTGATGGTTTCAAATGGTATGATGGTCAGGGTTTTGACATTTGGAAAGACCGTATACAAGGCATATTGTTCTTAAAGGATTGTGAGGATGCTTTGCAGGAAGATAAACCTGCACAAATGTCTAATGCAGATTGCGCCAAAGTCAACAAAAAAGGTTGTGGCTTATATAAAAATGGGTGTCACTAATGACATTTTGACAAACATTAAGGGCTTAGATAGTGGTCATGCAATATGGGAGAAGTTGAAAACTACCTATGAGATCACCACACCTGTTAATCATGTGCATTTAATGCGCAAGTTGGTGAATATGCGACTGGATGAGTCCAAGCCTATAGCTAAGCACTTGAGTGCATTTATTGGTATTTTAAATCATCTTAAGGATGCTAATTTGGATTTTGATGATAATTTGAGGGCGATCTTTCTGATCATGGCACTGCCTAATTCCTGGGAGACCTTGGTGGTTTCTCTCAGTAATAACCCCAATCTCTCATATGATGGTGTGAGAGGTTCAATCTTGAATGAAGAAATTAGACGTAAGTCTAGTGGAGAAGGTAGCAACTTAGCTTACAATATTAGAGACAAGGCTAAAAAGAAAAATGCAAATGCTAGACAGAGAAGCAGAAGCAAGAGCAAAGGAAAGAAAAAGAGTGATGTTACTTGCTATCAGTGTGGTCGGAAGGGCCACAAGAAACCTAATTGCAGGTACTACAAGAGAGAACAAGAGAGAAAGAAGAATGCAGGAGACCAAAAGAAGAAAGAGGATAAGACAGATGCATCTGATTCAGCCAAAGGCAAGGAAAAGGCCAATGTGGCCTCCAGTGTGATCATAGAGGAGCTCTCGGATGTAGAGGTTGATGTACTATGTGTACTAGATTATGAAGCCCTTGTATGTCACATGCAAGATATGCAGATTACCAAGGCTGATGCGATTGATGCACTTTTGTCAGTTGATGATGGTGTCACTCAAACTTGGATTGTAGACTCTGGTGCCTCTTTCCATGTAACTCCTTGTTTGGAGTGTTTTGCTATGTTCAATGCAGGCAATTATGGAAAAGTATATCTTGAAAATAACCATGCTCGCAGCATTGATAGAATAGGCACTGTACACTTGTCTTTGGATAATGGGCAAGAGCTTGTGTTGAAAGATGTCAAATATGTGCCTCCCACCAAGAAGAGTTTACTATCTGTTGGTCAGCTTGACTTGCATGGTTACGCTACACTGTTTGGTAGTGGTTTGTGTAGATTGAAAAAGGGTTCCATGTTGATTGCAAAAGGAACCAAGAAGGGCACTTTGTATTGTCTGCATTGTAAAGCTTAGAATGGCAAGTTTCTTGCAGTTGCTGAAATTGGCTGTCATTTGGAGTTGTGGCACAAGAGATTAGGTCATATGACCCAAAAAGGACTTGATGTCCTTACCTCTTTGAAGAGGGTTGATGGAAAAGGCTCTAAACTTGATTTTTGTAATGACTATCAGTTTGAAAAGCAAATGAAAATTTCATTTTATTCTGGTGTCTCCCGTAAGTCCAATGTCTTGGACTTACTACATTCTGATATATGTAGTATGCCCACGAAATCGTTGGGCGGTGTTGCATATTTTGTCTCTTTTATTGATGATTGTTCCAGTAAGATTTGGGTTTATCTCTTGAAAAAAAAAAAAGTGAAGTGTTTGCTGTTTTTAAAACGTTTCATGCATTTGTTACCACTCAAATAGGTAGAAAGCTGAAATGCTTGAGAACTAATAATGCGGGTGAGTTCACATCGACTGAGTTTAAATTTTTTGTGACTTGCATGGAATCAAGAGGGAGCTTACAGCTCCTTACAACCCTTCTTCAAATGGTGTGGCTGAAAGATACAACAAGACTTTAAGTGAGGGTGTGGTACATGCTGTCCACAGCTAATCTCCCTCATGAATTTTGGGGAGAGGCACTTAAAACCGTGGTTCACATTGGCAATCACTCTCCAAACACTTCCTTAAATAATGGCATCCTTGAGGAGGTTTGGTCTGGCAAATCAGCCTCATATGACCATTTACGGATATTCAATTGTGATGCTTTTATGCATGTTAGAGATGAGCTAAGGAGTAAACTTGACCCAAAATCCACCAAAGGCATTTTCATGGGCTATGGTGATGAGGGTGAATTTGGCTATAGAGTGTGGTTACCACAGTCCAAGAAATTTGTTCGCAGCCATAATGTTGTGTTTAATGATGCAAAGTCACTGAAAAGTACTTTAGCCTCTGATGAAGACATGAAAAAGGTCAAATTTCAGAATTTGCAACCATCTATTACTTCAAATGATGAGCCTCATGATCCTATACCACAAGCTGAAAACAATTCTTTTTTAGCCAGATGATGATGGACAACAAATTAGAAGCACAAGGAGGTCATGGACAGCAAGAGAGACTTGCTAATTATAAAAACGCTGGTGCTGGAAATGAAAATAAAGGTGTTGTACAGCATAAACAGCATGCTGAAAATGGCTTACAGCAGCCAATAAATGCTGAAAATAACATACCTCCAGGTTGTAGACCCGATTCCTAAGAATGTAGATCATTGCGTATGCAAGTCTACACGCTTAAGAAGGCAGCCACATAGGTATGACCCCTCTATGCACTATCTGATGCTTACAGATGAGGGTGAGCCTCTTACATATAAAGAGGCCAAGTCATGCAAATTCAGCAGTAAGTGGGAGCTAGCTATGTAGGAAGAGATTAAATCTCTGTATGTCTAATGATACTTGGGATCTTGTGTCATTGCCTAAAGGAAGAAAGCCTCTTCCAAACAAATGGGTTTACAAAGTAAAGACAGTTGATGGGAAACCCAAGTACAAGGCAAAACTGGTTGCCAAAGGGTATGCACAGAAGGAAGGGATTGACTTCCAAGAGGTCTTCTCACCAGTTGTGAAGATGACCACTCTACGTGTGCTTTTTGCTCTCATTGCTATATTGGATTTAGAGTTGTACCAAATGGATGTGAAAACAGCTTTCTGCATGGTGACATTGATGAGGAGATCTACATGAAATGGCCCGAGGGCTTTGTAGTTCCTGGAAAAGAGCAGTTGGTGTGTAAACTAAAACGCAACTTGTATGGGCTGAAGCAAGCACCACGACAGTGGTTCAAAAAGTTTGACACTTTTATGCTCTCTCATGGGTTTACACGCAACCATGCAGATCATTCTTTGTACATGAAAAAGGATACAGATGGCAACCCCATCATACTTGTTTTGTATGTGGATGATATGTTGCTAGCTAGGAAAAGAAAGACTAGCTTGGATGCTCTCAAAGATTAGCTGAAATCAACTTTCTCCATGAAAGATTTGGGGAATTCAAAGCATATATTGGGCATGAGGATTTGCAAGGATAGAACGTAGAAATTGTTGTTTTTATCTCAAGAGAAGTACATTGAAAAGGTACTCGATAGATTTAACATGGCTGAAGCTAAGCCTCTTGGGGTGCCCTTACCTCCATATCTTAAGCTTAGTAAAGCCAACAGCCCAAAAGATGACATGGAAGCCAATGCTATGAAGGGAGTTCCTTATCCATCAGCTTGTGGCTCTCTTATGTATGCTATGGTCGCTATTTGTCCAGACATTGCTCATGCAATGGGAGTTGTCAGCAAGTTTATGTCAAATCCTGGCAAACCACATTGGAAGGCTGTCAAGTGTATTCTTAGATATCTAAAGGGTACACAAAGAAGATGTATTTGCTATGGGCAAGGTGCACTTAGTCTACAAGGTTATTGTGATGCAGACATGGCAAGTGACTTGGACACTCGCAAGTCCACTAGCGGGTATGTCTTTACACTTGCTAGCGGGGCCGTCTCTTGGTGCTCCGGGTTGCAGAACATCGTAGCACTAAGTACTACTGAAGCTAAATACATATCAATTACAGAAGCTTCTAAGAAAGCTATATGGTTGAGCATACTTGTAGAGGATCTCACTATGTCTATGAGTACTCCAGTGTTGGGATGTGATAGCCAGAGTGCTATGTATCTAGCTAAGAATGCCATGTATCATTCATGCACAAAGCATATAGATGTGCAATATCACTTTATTCGACAAGTTCTGGAAGATTGTCTAATCACATTGACCAAGATCAAAACACAGGACAACCCTGCAAATGCTCTCACTAAAAGTTTAAGCAAGACTCAGCATGAGCATTGCATACGACTAGTAGGAGTTGGTTAAAGGTTCTCTTCGAACCTTTAAGTGGGAGGTTGTTGGGATGTAAAGGTTCTTTATTCACCTCCGTGTATTGTACACATGTATTATTATGTTGTACATGTGAATGCACCCTTACGAGCCCTAAGTATAAATACATTTTATTCTTTGTATACCAACACATTGTTGGTACAGCCAAATCAGATCGTACTCTCTCTCTGTCGCTCTCACTCACATGCACACTTTTGCTGCAAATCTTCTCGCTTCCTCTATCTGTGCACTCAACATGAACCATCCAAGCAAACCTACAAGAAAACACAAATCAATCCGAGTATTGAGGAGCCATATCAACAACCCAGTTGATTGCCTGTAGTGGATAGTATCTACTGCAACTAAATCTGCATTGGCCATAGCCTTCCAATTCGGATCCATTGGGAGTAGAAATAGACCTACAACCCTCCATCTCAAAAGTGGTCAAAAGCTCTTGCACATAACGTTGTCAAACTATTGTTTGATGATTCATGCCACACAAAATAGGGAGCCCCACCTCTGTAAAGGAGGCTTTGCAATCATAGCACTGGAAGAAGGCTATAGAGCAACAGTTGGAGGCTATTGAGAGGAATGACTCTTGGGATTTTGTGCCAACGCCCATTTATAGAAAGGTGATTGGAGTCAAGTGGGTCTTTAAGAGCAAATACCATAGCAATAACACTCTGGATAAGCATAAGCCATAACTAGTCACTAAAGGATTCGTGTAGCGGCCATAAGTGGATTTTCATGATATCTTTGCACCTACAACTCAGATGGCTACCAATTTAAGGGGGGCGATCTATGTTGAGCAACCTCTGAGCTTTTCCTCATCCAATGGCAAAGTTTACATATTGAAGAAAGCCCTTTACAACGGTATCACATGCCCAACATGGAGGCAACCGATATCCCCCTTGTCACTCTGCTTTTGATGAAGTCTCTGGAACATCCACTGGTGCCAACTCAATAGGTGAATCCGATGGTGAAGCAACCTCTTCTCAGAAGATACTGGCTCAAATACCCAACCGTCACCTAAATCTCCATGTACAAGATGCTCAACACCCCCTTTACAACTAGAAACTCCACAAACTGAACATCTCGACTCATGTATATCTCCTATGAAACGAGATCAAAAAGCTTGTATCCTTGTGACTCCGAGCTATAATCCACGAACACCAATCTTTGGAAAGCCTACTGAAACTTACCTCCTTGTTTCTTCGGGATGTGAATACAAGCATCATAGTTGAACACCCTCAAATAAGACACATCCGTCTTTTGATCAAAGTAAGCCTCAAAAGGTGCCATACCAACCACGGCTGATGTAGGAAATCGATTAAGGATATGGAAGCAATGGCCAATGCTTCGGCCCAAAGACACCGAGGTGTCTCCCAATGCTCCATTATAGTCCACACCATCTCAATCACACTGTGATTCTTCCGCTCCAATATGCCATTCTCTTGAGGTATCTTTGTGTTGGCAAACTCTTGCACAATGCCACAATCAACACAAAACTTAACTGGCTCGTTGAAGACAAACTTCTCTCCTTTGTTGAATCGCAAAGACTCAAGTTTCCTACCAAGCCTATTCTCCTCGAAGATTAACCAATCCTTAAAGTAAGAGAATGCTTCAAACTTCAACTCCAAGGAATACACCCATGTCGTCCTGCTAAAATCGTCAACAATGAGCATAAAGTATAAACTCCCATTAAGGGACTCCATCCTCGTCGGTCCACATAAGTCCATCAAAACAAGCTCCAAGGGACCCTTTGTCCTTCATGAAGCCTTGTAGAAAATCGCATCTCTATGCTACTAGCCACAAATGCAAGACATACATGGCCGGTGGCTCACCCCAATCACTGTACCATCCAGAAATTGCAATTTATTCACTCTCATGTTTGTGATCCTCTAACCAACCTTCTTTCCGTGGATGGGTGGTAAATCCCTAATTACAACTTAATTACAGCAACAAACAATTAATGCAATGCACACACGATTGGCCCTAAAATTGGCACCCCTTTCGGTTTTTCTTTAGCTTTATTGGAGAAGAAGTTGATTTACAATGCAATTCTCCCGATCCCCTTCGCAATCCAAACTCCCCTTGCTGTCCAAAGTGACTAATAAGCCTTCAATCTGATTTTCCCCTTGATTCGGGCACTTGATTGGTCTTCACCCACTTCATAGACAATGGAAATGCCCCAAATTCAATGGCTGGCTAGTCCTCCACTTAAATTTAGCTGAAATTCACCTTCAGCCCCTATTGAATCCAAGTCTTGGAGCTTCCAATTTTTGGCACGCTTTCCAAGGCTATTGCTAAACCCTAATTTCTGCTGTAAAGTAGGGTTCACAGCAAAGAAATTTGCAATTTCTCAGCCTCCAAGGGTCCAAATGCTGAGATCTTCAGAGCAAGGCTGAGAAATGGCTGGGAGATGAGAGAGAAAGCTGTAGAGAGAGAAAATTCAGAGTTTCGTCGCCAAGAATGACTGAAAATCAGTCAAATGCAGCTGCTGCCTTGCCACAACAGCTTGTAGATGCAAAAAACTGAAGAAAATCGGTCATTTACTACTGCTACCCTGTCTCAACAGCTTGTAGATATTATCACCCACTGTTGATTGGTCTTCTCCAACCCCTGGCTACCTCAAAATGTCCTCCAATGGCTGCAAATCAGACCAACAGCATCTCCTCCCTCTCTCTTGCAAGCTGAATAATTAATGCTTCAGATTGAAGGCGTGGAAGGAGAGGCAGCATCAATTACCCCCAACTGTATGTCTGACCCTAACCAAGGGGGTTGTTAGCCGCGCCGAGAACGTGGACTGAACCTGCCACGAGAGGTCTCTCCGTGGATGCTACTTGGAGCAGGAGGATGCTTGGGTGCCAGGGGGGCTCTGGCCGTAAATCCCTTGCCTCCGGGTCCTGCACAAGAGGCCGACGTGACTCGAGATTGAATCTCGAGGCCCGCATACTAGTCTACGGGCGGAAACTTGGATTAGTAATCCCTGAGGATCGCTGGATTGCCTTCGAGAAAATTTGCCTCTCTCCAACCTCTTAAGAAGTTTTTCAGTCTTGCATGGGCATTTTTTACAAGTGGTAACTTTCCCAAATGGTTTTTTCAACATCAATCATAACTAAATATTAGTTTTCAGTCTTTAAATACTGAAAATTAATCTAATAATTATTTCTGTGCCCTAAAAAATTATCTGACTGGCCAATAATTAAATTAGCTAGGCAACTTCCATTCCCGAGTGTCTTTGCGCCATCTTTGACCATCAGATTGGGGTTAGGTATCATTAAACGCCACTTCTCTATTGTCACCAACTGACACTTATGGCCAAATGAATGACCTAGACAAACAACTGGCACCAGATACCGCCAAGTACCTATGCGCCATAACTTATAGCAGCTTTTGCCTTGACATCTCGTGATTTCTTTGGGTCCCAGGCTTGTAAATTTAGTCTAACCCCAGTTACACCTCACATGTGCAATATTTACTTAACCATGTGATGAAAAATTAATCCACATATTAAGTGAGGTTTCAAAAACACATGTCCTCATGACAGGTTCCATGAGGATACTTGCACTTAGAGGTCATCTTTACTTTGTTACATTTATTGATGATTACTCTCGGTATACATGGGTGTATGGGCTAAAAGTAAAATCTGATGCAGTTATGCATTTTAAGCATCTTGTTGAGAAGCTTGAGACTGAAACTGCCTTGAAAGTACAAACACTTCATACGAATAGAGGGGGGAGTACATGTCTCGTGCTTTTGAGACATATTTTCTTGATCATGGAATTACGCATCAAGCCACTATTAGAATGACTCCTCAACACAATGGTATTGCTGAAAGGAAGAATTGCACTCTTATGGAGATGACTCGTTGTATGCTCAAAAGTAAGGAGCTACCTCATAAATTTTGGTTAGAGAGCCTTCAGTGTATGAATCATGTGCTAAATCATGCACCCACTAAGGCACTAAAGATGATCACCCCGTTTGAAGCTTGGCATGGCAAGAAACCAAAGGTTGAGTACTTTCAAGTGTTTGGTTGCATTGCCTATGCACATGTTCCGAAAGAGCTTCAAGGGAAGCTTCATAACAAGGCTGTAAAATGCATATTTACTAGCTACAGTTTAGAAAGTAAGGGCTATTGCTTATATGACCCACACACAAAAAAAGTTTTTATCAATAGGGATGTCATATTTGCTGAAAATGCTGCATTTTCACATGATCGGAAAGTAAGGGCTATTGCTTATATGACGCACGCACAAAAAAAGTTTTTATCAATAGGGATGTCATATTTGCTGAAAATGCTGCATTTTCACATGATCAGTTTCAAATGACAACCACCCATGACATCGGTGATATCTTTGAGGGTCTCTTGTCACTTTTTTTGAAGTTTATGGCTGTTATAAATGGCCGGACAAATATAATACAGCAAGCTGTTGCTGCACCATATGTGCCTGAATAGTAAGGTATTAATGATGGTCTACCATGTTGGGAATAAAGGCCCTCGTGTCTTTTAATGTGCTCAGGTGTGAACACACCCTTAGCACTTATACTTACACACACACACACACACACACACACACATATATATATAAACCTAAAGTGGGACACTCGTCATTGTACCCACAAAAAATCGTGCACACTCTCTACTCTGCTCTCTCTCCCTACGTGTCTCGATCTTCGCGCTCTCCGTCACTACAAACTGGTATCAGAGCAGGCACAGAGTGCACACTTCCCGACGTAAAAGACAGCTCGTGTACAGCTGCTGGGTGTTTGTCCGGCAAACAGGAGAGTGGAAATAGTCACTTCAAACTGGCCAGCAAGCAACAGGTTCAGCGAGGCAAGCAGGATCATGGTAGGTCCAGCAAGCGAGAGGTCCAACGTGGACCAGTGGGCAGTGACGGGCAGCAACACGCGTAACAGGCAGCAACGAGGCTCACCCACGGGACTAGCTGACGAGACGGTGGGACTAGCGGCGGGCAACTAGCAGACGGGCAGGCTGCACTAACGAACGACCAGGTGGCGACCACGCAACTGTCAAGACACGACGAGACGGGTAGGCGACTAGGCAGCGACCTGCACATGGCCGGTCAACGAACTCGTCATCCAACTTTTTTTCTCTCTTCAAAATCTTTTTTTTGAAATTCCCCTACTAAGGGTTCACTCATGGAGGCACAGCTTCAAATTTTCGTACAATCTAAGCCTAGAAATTTGGGACTTCTCCAAACTAAGCACTGTTCATGCAAAATTGAGGCATCCGTGTCAGAAATTGCAGACATTGTGCGTGTTTGAATTAGGGATTTCGTCAAAATTATTGAAATTTCGCTCATCTGAGTGAAATTTCTCAATATTGGACCCATAAAAATTGGGGCTTTTATTGTATTGGCGAATAACTGTTTAGTTAAGTCAGATTGGCTGACATTGGTGCACATTTGGACTTGAGAAATTTGGGGCTTTTGCAAAATCTTTGAAATTTTACTAATTTTGCCTGTTTTATGCTTTAGGAAACATGTATTAATGCAATTGGGAACGATTGGTCAGTGAAATTTGGGGGTTTTGCTGAAATTGCTCTATTTTGGCAAAATTGGCCTATTCTATGCATGTCAGAGACAGTGCAAATGTGTGGTTAATGCTTTGAGCACAAAAAATTTGGGGCTTTTGACCATGCGGGTCAAATTTTATGCCCATGGGTACATGTACAACAGAAATTGCAGCTAAAATTTGGGATTTCTCATGTAATGTGATGTATTTGCCCTTGGAACAGCTATAATCAGTTGTGGAATGCTGTGGCACATGGTTTGATGCTTCTGAAAATTTACTTACAAATCTGAAATTTTTACAAATCTGAAATTTCTGCTTCTACGTGGTCGTTTATTGCTGGTTGGTACTTGTTTGTACCTTGCTCACTTGTGTGACAGTTTGGGCCTGCATTTGCTGAATTTTTTGTCGCATTTGGGCTGAAAATTATGGTTGGCAGCAGTGAGAACAGTCATCTCATGCACATAAAGAAGCTTGAAGGAGCACATAACTTTCAAGTTTGGCAAAAACAATGCTACAATATCTTGTTGCAAAAGAAGTAGGCAAAGCCAATTAAGACGAAAGCGACAAAACCCGCAGATATGGATCAAGACGATTGGGATGAGTTAAATGAGCTTGCACGCTCAACCATCGAGCTATCAATTTCTGATGCCTTGTTGTTTAACATTCAGAGTTTGGATTCTACATATGCTATTTGGACTCGACTGAAGGAACTGTATGCAAAAAGGAGTCCCGCAAGCAAAGTGTATTGGCTGAAAAAGCTTATGGATTTGCATATGAAAGAGGGTACAACAATGTCTACTCACTTGAGTGAGCTTAACTCAATTTTCAGCCAACTGGTTGCCTTGAAGTTCTTAATTGATGAAGAATTTAAGGCTACGTTTTAGCTTTGCACTCTTCCAGAGAGTTGGGATACATTCAAGATTGCTATGAGCAATTCTAATGCGATTCTTTTGTATGCTGATGTAGAGAGTGCTCTACTCATTGAAGAAATGAATCGGCAGAACAATCCATCCGGTAAGTCTTCCACGGCTTTGCATACTAGGAGCAGATCACAGCAGAAAGGCAAATCTGATAGCAAGGGACATAGTAAATCACGAGGCAAAGATATTGAATGCCATCATTGTAGCAAGAAGGGTCACTTTAAACGTGACTGGTACAAATGAAAGAAAGAGAACAGAAAGAGCAAGAAGACAAATGATAGCAAGGAAGTGAAGAAAGAGAGTCAACCTAAGAAGAGCATTGTTAAAATTGAAGAGGTAAATGTCGTCACTCATGACAATGACATTGGGAATGAAGTACTCTTTGTCTCTTCACACTTTGGTGCACATGTCTTACTTGCAGATACAGATGATGACATGCATACCTAGATTCTTGATTCACGTGCTTTCTTTCATGTCACCCCTCATCGTGAGTGGTTCTCTGTCCATACAAGGGGTCGACATGGTATTGTCCATCTTGGGAACAACAATGCATGTGCCATTGCAAGTATTGGCAGTGTGCAGTTGCAGTTTCAGCATGGCTCTGTCTTCACGCTTCAGCATATACGGCATGTACCTCAGCTCAAGAAGAGCTTGATTGGCACAGGGCAGCTAGATGATGATGGATTTCATACCACCTTTAGTGATGGGAAATGGAAGATCTGTAAGGGATCTAGAGTGATTGCCAGAGCTTGTAAAAGTGATACCTTGTATCCTCTCCATGTATTTAGTGTGAGTGATCATATTGTTGCCGTAACCGAGCAGCCAAGTGTTTCTTTGTGGCATGGCTGCTTGAAACACATGAGTCAAACTGGAATGAAAGTGCTCTCTCGTTTGGGTTGCTTGCCTCGTCTTGGTTATGCTAGTTTTGAGCATTGTGATCATTGTGTTTATGGTAAACATGCACGGGCGTCTCATAGAAAGTCTCTTTCACTAAAATCTCCTCTAGAGTTAGTACGTTCAGATATATGTCAGATGACAGGATTATCTTTAGGGAGAAAGATATATTATGTCACCTTTTTTGATGATACTACATGAAAGGTATGGGTTTATCCTATTCGTAGCAAGGATGAAGAGCTTGACAAGTTTAAAAAATTCTTGCCATTGGCTAAAAATCAGACAGATAAGGCACTTAAGTGTCTTTGCTCTAACAATGATAGGGAATATGTGTCCAAGGCCTTTCAAGCATTTTGTGACAATAAAGGGATCAAGAGGGAGCTCAATGCCCCTCATAATCCACCCCAAAATGGAGGTGCAGAGCGTATGAATCGGACCATACACGATAAGGTCCGTACGATGCTGTCTCATGCTGCATTACCCCATAGTTTTTTGGCAAAGGTTGTTATGACAGCTGTACACTTAATTAATCAATCACTAAACAAGTCTTTTAAGTTGGGGGGGGGGGGGGGGGGGAGACTGGAGTTCCCCAAGAAGCGTGGTCGGGCAAGCCACCTTCATATGCTCATCTAAAAGTGTTTGGCTGCAAGGCTTTAGTGCACATTTGTAAAGAAAAACGCAGCAAACTTGAGCCAAAGTCCTGTAAATACATTTTCCTAGGATATGGTAACGAGGATAAAATGGGGTATAGATTATGGGATCCTGAGAAAAGGAAAGTAGTACACAGCAATGATGTTATCTTCCGGAAAGATCGCAGGCATAAACAGCTTGAAAAGATTGAGGAGGTCCGTAGAAATACCTTTAGGACAGCAAAATGTACCCGTTGTACAGCAGCATATACCTACTGAAAATAAACCTGTAAATGCAGAAAATAATGCTAGAAATGATCAGCCAGCTATTGCCCATGATAATGAGCCCCTACATAGGCAGGCACAGCCAGGACAACAAGCTGTTAATGCTGATTTGCAGGCTGAAATGCCACGACAACATGCTGAAGATGGAAATTTGCAAGAACAACCAGCACAAACGATGATCATTGCAGTTGAAGATATGGAGCTCATACAGATGGATGTAAAGACTACATTCTTACATGGTGATCTTCATGAAGACATATATATGCAGCAGCCTAAAAGGTTTGTGGAAAAAGAAAAAGAGGAAATGGTATATAAACTCAAAAGGAGTCTATATGGGCTAAAACAAGAGCCAAGAGAACGGCATCATAAGTTTGATACATTTATACAATCTCAAGGTTTCCATAGAAGTCAAGTGGATCACTGCTTGTACACCAAGAAGGCAACAGATGGCAGCCTGATTATCTTGATTTTCTATGTTGATAACATGCTGATTGTTGGCAGGAATACTCATGCCTTGGACTCACTGAAGCAAAGTCTTCATGGTAGCTTTGACATGAAGGATCTTGGTGATGCAAATCACATTCTTGGCATGAGAATACTCAAAGATAGGCCGAAAGTATTACTCTATCTATCTCAACAGGAGTATATCTACAAGGTTTTGCAGCGTTTCAATACGGAAGAGGAAAAAACAAATGGGGTTCCATTGCCTCCATTGTGAAACTCAGTGCAGAGGACAGCCCTACATCTGATGATGAGAAGGCTGAAATGGCCAAGATACCATATGCTTCAGCTGTTGGCAATTTGATGTATGCTATGGTTGCTACACGTCTTGACATTGCCTTTGCAGTGGGAGTGGTTAGCAGATACATGGCAAACCCTGGTAAAAAGCATTGGGAAGCAGTGAAAGGTATTATGAGATACCTCAAAGGCACAAAGGAGTTGTGCATCTGCTTTGGAAAGTATAAGGTATATGTCGTTAGCTTTACGGATGCAAACTCTGTTGGTCATACGGATTGCAGAAAGTCCACTTCTGGGTATGTGTTTACCTTCACAGGAGGAGCAATCTCTTGGATCTCCAAGCTACAAAAGTGTGTTGCATTGTCTACTACAAAGGTAGAGTATATGGCTGTCAGTGAGACATGCAAGGAGGCTTTATGGATTTCACGCCTGGTAGGAGACCTTGGCATTACAGAGTTACCTGTTCATGCTAGCACGGAATCCCATCTTTCATACAAAGACAAAGCACATACAGGTGAAGTACCACTTCATTAGAGATGTACTTGACAGCAAGAGCACTAAGCTTGTCAAAGTGCATGCAGATGATAATGATATAGACCTTCTCACGGAGGGTTTTCCAACAGAGCAGTTTGCTCATTGCCCACAAATGATGGGAGTTGGATAAATATATGTATTTCAGCTTTGTACATACCTAGACTTAGCTGATTCTTTTCTCCTCTTAAGGCACATTGCCTTTAAGTGGGAGGTTGTTGGAAATAAAGACCCTTGTGCCTTTTAATGTGCTCAGGTGTGAACACACCCTTAGCACTTGTACTTACATATATATATCTATCTAAAAACCTAAAGTGGGACACTCATCATTGTACCCACAAAAAATCGTACACACTCTCTACTCTGCTCTCTCTCACTCTCTATCTCTCTCTACTGCTAACAATCCCTGCGTGTCTTGATCTTCACGCTCTCCGTCACCACATACCACATGTAGTGGAAAATGTAGTACAACATGAAAGGGCTGCTGTAAATGCAGGAAAAACAGTCCTGAGATGGATGTTGCAAACTCTCCAGGAGAGTATAATGGATGCTCCTTTAGCTCAATGCACTAGAAGGGCTGCTAGACGTGCAACACACGATGCACAAGGAGCCCATTTGGCTGATTTTGCGAAAGTAGATGATTGTGATGAGCATGTATTTATGAGCTCACTATTGGATGATGATGAGCCTACTCCCCTGGACAAAGCTCAGCAAGATGTACATTGCGTGCGAGCCATACAGGATGAGTTAGACTCTATTGCCACTAACTCTACATGGGATCTTGTGGATTTACCACTTGGCAATAAGGCCATTGGCACAAAATGAATTTTTAAAACTCGAATGCAAGGCTGATGGTACCTAAAACCAGCCTTCCTCCTCGAATAGGCTGGTAAATAACCTGATTAAGCACTATTTACAGCAATTAACAAATTCACAAAATTAAAATGCACACTTTACTATATAATCTTCAACATTGGACACCCAGTTGGGACCAAAACTAGCGCCCCTTTCGGTATTTATTTAACTTAATTGAAGAAGTTGATGTACAATGGGATTCTCCCAATCCCTTTCGGTATTTCAACTTCCCTTGCTGTCCAAAATGAACACCAAGTCTTCAATCTGATTTGTCCCTTGATTCAGCAGTCAATTGGCCTTCACCCGCTTTGATGGAGATGGAAAATGCCCCAAATTCATTGATTTGCTGGTCTCTAACTAAAAACAACTTCAGCCCCGTTGAATCCAAGTCTTAGAGCTTTCAATTTCTCTCATGCTTCCTGAGGTTGCTGCTAAACCTAATTTCTTTTGCAAATTAGAGTTTACAGCAAAGAAATTTGAAACCTCTCAGCCTCTAATAATCTCAATGTTGTAATCTTTGAAGCAAGGCTGTAGAAAGGCTAAGAGATGAGAGAGAATGCTCAGGAGAGAGAAAATTCAGACTTTCTTTGTGAAGAACTCAAAAAAATCTGTCATTTACTGCTGATGCACTGTCTCAACAGCTTGTAGATGCAAGGAATTGAAGAAAATCAGTCATTTACTGTTGCTCCCCTGTCTCAACAACCTATAGATGTTATCACCTGCTGTTAATCAGTCTTCTCCTACCCCTGGCTGCCTCAAAAGGTCCTCCAATGGCTGCAAATCAGACCAACAACATCTCCTCCCTTTCTCTTGTAGGCTCAATCCACTAAAATCCCTCTGTCCAACCTCTGAAGACGTTTTTCAGTCTTGCATGGGCATTTTTAACAAATGGCAGCCTTTCCAAATGGTTTTTCCAACATTATGCATAATTCAATATTAATTTTCAGTCTTTAAATGCTGAAAATTTAATCTAATAATTATTTCGGTGCCCTCAAAAATAATCTGACTGGCCAATAATTAAATTAGCTAGGCAACTTCCATTCCGAGTGTAAATACGCCATCTTTGACCATCAGATTGGCGTTAGGTGCCATTAAACGTCACTTCTCTAGTGTCACCACTTGGCACTTATGGCCAAATGAATGACCTAGGCCAACAACCTGTACCAGATACCACCAAGTACCTATGCGGCATAACTTATAGCAACTCTTGCCTTTCACATCCCGTGGTTTCCTCAGGTCCCGACTTGTAAATTTACTCTAACCCCCGTTACACCTCGCATTGCAACATTTACTTAACCATGTGATTAAAAATTGATCCACATGTTAAGTGAGGTTTGAAAAATACATGTCCTCGTGATAGTACCTTTGACTGGTATAAAGCACAGTTGGTAGCAAAAGGCTATGCACAGAAGAAGATCATAGATTATAAAGAGACTTTTGCTCCAACATCCCGTGCAAATACAGTGAGATGTGTAATTGCTATGGCTGCAAATTATGATTGGAAGGTACATCAGTTGGACATTAAGACACCATTCTTGAATGGGGATCTACATGAGGATGTTTATGCATCACACCTCCAAGGTTTGTGGTTAAGGGGAAAGAGCACATGGTATGCAAGCTAAACAAAACTCTTTATGGTCTCAAACAGGCTCCTCATGCATGGTACTCTAAAATCGATACATATTTGGCCAATAAAGGTTTCAAAAACAATCCAACTGCTCCCAATCTATACATTAAGAATGAAGGGAGGGACTTGCTGATTATGATTCTTTATGTAGGTGGCATGCGGTTCATTGGACCTTCAAAATCAAAAATTGCAAATTTCAAGGCTGAATTAAAACATGCATTTGCTATGTCAAATATGGGCTGTCTACACTATTATTTGGGATTCAATTCACCCAAAATCAGCATGGTATCATCCTAACACAGTCACAGTATGCGGATAAGCTGTTACATAGGCTTAATATACAAGATTGGAAACCTATGTGCACTCCTATGGAGCCAGGCTTAAAGTTGTCTTTGCATGATGGTGAAGAGATATCTAAACATGCTTACAATGATTCAAATTGGGCCAGTACTGTAGACACTAGACAGTCTACCAGTGGGCACTATTTCTTTTTGGGGTGTTCATGCATTTCATGGCTAAGCAAGAAACAGCCTACACTAGCTAGCTTGTCCTGTGAGGCTGAGTACGGGGCAGCCTTCATGGCAACAACAGAATGTGTATGGTTGTGCAACCATTGGAGGGTCCTACGCCCATTCTTTCTGACAGTAAAAGTGCTATTGCAATGGCACGAAATCCTATGTGTAGGAGAGATCAACTTGATGTATGTTCCTACACAAGAAAATGTTGCAAACATTTTCACCAAGGCACTACCTCATGAGAAGTTCAAGGCTTTTCGCAAGTTCGTAAACTAGCTACCCTTTGATGATTGATCATTCCTATACTTTACCACATTGGCACTACAAGGAGATGTTAGAATTTGCCAATTCTATGGGCAGTGCCCAATGGTTTAGTATTTAGTTCATTTTCAGTTCTTAGTGTAAACACAACTAAAGTTATAAGTTGTATCACCACTCTTAGAGTTAGAGTCAAGAGTAAGTTAACTCTAGTTGAGTTAGAGCTAGGTCTATCTTAGACCTATCTTGTACCTTTGATTCTCATTCTTTCAGTTCAAGGAGTATACTCCGCTCTTTTGCTTTAACACACACTCATTGTCTCTCTTTTCTCTCCTCCATAGCTGGCTGTCATTTTCCAACAATGTTTGTCTTTGTGTGCTACCGAGAACCATGAGGAATCTAATGATGAAGGTAGACCTAACACCCCTTAGCCAAAATGGCCAAAGGACAATCAGCCATCTAGTATATGGAACATGCTCGTACTCAATCTCGAGAGAGAGCTCCTACACTCACAAAGAATTGTTGGCAAGCCCAAATCTCAAGCTCAAGTATGTGGAGCATGTGAGAGTGCGCAATGGAAGAGAGAATTGAAACAGAGATAGAAACAGAGAGACACAGAGACAAACACACACACACACCTGCAAGAAAAGAAGAAAAGAAATCTATACTAAACAAGATAAGAATGTTGAATACAAAAAGAGGAATGATTAGTCCCTGCACACAACCCATACTGTCAGTGAAAGCACTAGATTAGGCTAATGATGATGGCAGCAATGGAGACGGAGGAGAGAACCAAAGTCGAAGTGTACACCTGCTAAGTGGAAGACAAAAGAATATGTCCACCAAGCAGGAAGTGCCAAATTTATAGGCACAAATCATGAAAACTAGCTTACTGCACTTTGGGGCCCAAAATTGACCAGAATTTAATGTTGGTCCAACTACAACAAATGCAAGAAAAAGATGCCTGATGGACGCGAAAAAATCATGACCTTCAAAATAATACCACCTAATTCCGTCTAATTGTTTAAAGTTAGATGATTACAATTACTGTCAATTTTTTATACTTGTCGCATAAACTGTGTGTGCAATACTGGTCGCATCATACTTGGTAGATAGATGGAAGGATACTAATGTGTTTTGTATTGTGGTGAGTAGATAATTAGACAGAGTTAGGTGGTATTATTATTTTGGAGTGCGCATTTTACTGTGTAGAACTTATGCACTTCATAGCATGGAATTTATACACTTCACAACAAGTGGTGACAAACTAGGAAATGCAGAAATTGCGCTAGGATCCTATGCACACAAAAAACTGACTACCAAGGGAAGCACACAAAAATGCATGCTCAAATAGAGCTGCCTCCTCTCTCAAAAAAAGTGACAGACATGTCAGAGCTCCTAAAATCCTCGTCTAACTCAAACTGAGGCTCACATGGAGGAGATGACAAGGCATGACATTAATGACTGCTAACACCCCCTTGCAAATCCCAAATGTGGCGAAAGGCCAAAAAAATAACAGATCTTAGGGTGGCAAAAGGAATGCCAATGTCAAGGAAGTCTGTCGATGTAGAAGCTCCTCATGATCCTAGGAAGCCCCCTCTGAAACACTAGGGATCAAGAAATCCATAGCTACATTACCGAGACCATCCCTCTCTAAAAGAGATGGGGGATGCAAGGGAACCATCAGAGGAGAGGATGGGGATGGAAAGGAACCTGTAGAATAGATGGTGCACAAGCAAGAACAAGTGTACCAATAGACAATTGCCTCAGAGAACCCTGCATAAGAGAAGGGAAATGGAGCCTCTAAAGCTTGCTCTCCTGCCAATATATCTCTAAAACAACTCCTAAAGAAGAATCCTCAAGAAACACCGCTTGCTCAATAAGACAACCAAAGTACCAAGTCTTGTCACATCATAAATTGGGAGGAGTGAAAAGACCAAGTCTAGAACATATATAGGACTTCCGAAAGGGAGAGCAAAGTACGGTCTAGCAATAACAACAAAGTGGCAACACCAATAGTAGAGAAGTGCACACACCTGTATAGAGGATGCCATAGGTGACATTTTGAGGCCAGTAGAACAGGCTTTCTATGAAACATAGAGAGAATGGGGAGCGAGGGATCTCATATAAACCAGCTAGGTAACCTCCATCTTTCTTCATGATCATTGTCAGGTGGTATCTCCATACGCTCTTCACGATAGTCTTAACGATAATCTCGCTGCCATTCAGAGGAGTGGTAAGAATGCTCCTCATTTGTATCATCATGGCCTCGAAATTGGTTATAAGACATCTTCGATATCTCACGAGACATCTACAAAGCCCGAAATCTACAATAGATGAGAAATCAGCTACAAGCACTATGTAGATGCCCCACCTAGCCAAGATAAGCTGTCGCCTATCCAAAAACTTGTTTGCCTAGGGAGGAGGGCTGTCGCCAACAGCCAAAAGGGATCGCTTGATGCAGAGGATACTATGTTTGCAACAAACGCAGATGTTGGTGCTTGCATTTCAGCCTGGGCTGGTCAAATCCGCAATGATCTCCACTCTATCCTCTCATTTGGCTTTGATACCATGTGAGAGTGCACAATGGAAAAAGGAACAAGAACACACACACACAATGACTCGACAAGAAAAGAAGAAAAGAAGAAAAGAAATCTGCACTGGACAAGGAAAGAATGCTGAATACAAGGAGAGGACTAATCAATCCCTGCACACAACCCACTGGAGACACAAGAGAGAGCCGAAGTCGGAGTGTGCACCTACCAAGTGAAAGACAAAAGAATGTGTCTGCCAAGTAGAAGCAGTGCCACATATATAGGCACAAATCGTGAAAATTGGCCAACTGCACTTTGGGGCCCGAAAATGTGGCCAATCAGCATTTAATGCTGGTCTGACTGCAATAAATGTATGCATCTCATGCAGTGTTAAAAGTATGCTCACACTCCCTGTAAATCTCATGCAGTAATTTATTGTACCTTACACATGTCAAACAAAAAAATCAGTAATCTTGCACAAGACAGCTGGACACATGATGAATGCACAAACAGACATGATTGCCACCTAACTATGAACATATTTTATCATCAAATTCCCATGCACTGTGTACATCATCTCATGTGGAATGAAAGACACTGCAGCTATTTGTGAATTGTCACAGAGAACAAGCAGAAACTTGTATCTAACTGAAGAATGGGCAAAAAGGCTCATTTTGAGAAGTTTCGACATACTTATCACTTTCCAGGGATCGGTTCAGCTGAATATAAATGGGATGCTTTTCATTATATTCCTTGCAATACTCCTTATACCTGCCAGCAAAACCAAATCAGCAACAAAATAAGAAGAAAACAACTTGCATTAGTATAATTGTATAATGCTTACTGTTCATAGTTTTCAATTGGACCCCGCAATTCTGGCTCTTTCTTTTCATAAGGTGCAAAAAACTCATTCCCTTGAACCTCGGAAGATTGAGGAGTCTGCTTTTTACCAACACCATCGAAGTTGTCAGCTTTTGCTCTCTCTCTATGCTTTTCTTTTGATGCAACAGGTGTACTGGTGGTCTTTGTCTTGGTGAAACGGGAGTTTTTATTATCATCCAACTCTTTATTGGATTTCCTCCTATTGGCTTCTAAGCTAGCAGTTTTACTTGAACCAGGCCCATGTTCCCTTGCATCTGAAGAACCAGGCTTCAACTTTTCCTGGCAGTCCTCCTTAGCTGGCACTATTGGAAGCTTATCCAGTTTAACTTGAAGAGACTGCTTTTCTTGCACCAAATCCACTTTTCTCTTGGGCATTCTATCAGTCTCAAAGGATTCATTCTCCTCTACCCTTCTCTTTCCAGTCCTGATATCCTGTGTACAGTGTGGAAGATCACGCCCCACTTGGTGAGGAGACCGTTTCATTGAATCAGACAAGCCTCTACCGAAACCTGGAAACCTTTCCATATCAGGACTTGTACTATCTTTTTGCGAAATCACCCTGCTTGTAGTTTCATAGCCTCGCCTACTCTTACTATCCTCAGCTCGTGGATATGATTTCTTCACCTGAAAAGGTTCATTATCTACTGGTGGTTCCCTAAGCTCACCTAACTCCAAATCTTGTGAAACCGCATTAGCAACCCCACTGTATGATGAGCGACCAGAATCCAAAGGTATATCGTCTGCCATCTTGCCTTCCTTAGGTAAAAGGCCTGAAGCAATTCCATTCATAGATGTCCTTCCCACTGATTCTGCCTCTTTAAAACTGTCCTTTCCACCCACATCCTTCAGCCTTTTGGAGGAATCCACTTCTTTCAAAGGTCTCTCAGCCTGCTCAACCTTTAACCCAGCCCTTTCAATTGCATCTATGTGTCTCGATTCATCTGCTTGTTTAATAGGCCGCGAAGGATTCGATGATTCTCTGATTGACTTGTTGACCTCCCTGTTATATCCACTTGACTGGTTTAAATCTCTGCTGGGACCTTGCACAACCACCTTATTTCCTGCTCTTTGAAATGATGAATCTTTGTGTTGCTTATCTTTAATATCCAGGTCTATTTGCCTCCCAGAGGGCTCTCCTCCCTTTGTAGTTTTGGTATTGCTCCGTTCAGTAGCCTTTTCCTTACCTCGAGCATCTTCATCTCTTCCATTGAAGCCCATGTGTTCTGCCCTTGGTCCTCTGGTACCCTGATTGGGTATATCAGCACTTAGCCCTGCTTCATCATGCAGCTTGGAAGCACCTTCACGATTTTTATTAGCCAAGGAACCTGCTCTGGACACATCTTCAGGACTCTTATCTTTGAAACTACTTTCAGGAGCCTTTTCTGATTCAGGCTTTTCTGCACCTTGAACCTGTTTATCTTTATTCTGTGCAACTTTTACATATGATCCTCTGACTTCTGCATTCAGCTGCTGCTTCATAGGAAGCTGCTTCCCAACACTGTCCTCAATTGTCAGTGGTCTTCCAACTTTCTGCAAACTATCTTTAGATCTCATGGGTGAGCCTTCGTGTGCACTTTTGCTCGCTTCTATACTTAATGTGCTCTTCATAATCACTCCATCGCTGCCAACTTTGGCCTTGGTGGAGTCTCTTTTCTCTGGTTCTACAAAATTAGTACCAGTATCTTTCACCATGTTCTTGGCAAGTCCACCTGAGCGAATTGGTGACTTGGACTCCTGCAAACCTTGATTGTTAGTCCTTATATTTACATTGATGTCAACTCTCTCTTGACGAGAACTTTCCAATGCGACATTGGAAGTTTTTGCTTTTTTTAAAGCTCTTGAATCCACCTCATTAGTCCTTGCAACTTTTTCCACTTGCTCATACTTACTGTGAGCATCACGTGAAGAAGATTTTCTCCCTTCATTTTGGGAAACATGCATTTTTCCAGGGCTACCACTGGTGACATGCTTGTCATACCTGCTGGAAGGTGTAACATGAGGTTTGGATTGCCCAGATCCCAACAATCCTGCATCTGCAGGGGAAACATTAGTATCTGGCATCACATCAACATCTTCGTCAGGTCCAAAGACCTCTTTAATAAGGTTTCCATGCACATAACCAGTTGGCTCAACTTCATCACAAATATCTATCTTCTCTATAACCAAGGCCGGCTCTTGTGACTTCAAAGTAATGTCCTCTTCTGCAAATCTTAGGTTGTCCTCTTTGAAAACCTCTTCCCCTTTACTATCATTTGAAATTAGCTTGCCCTCCTTTGCTTTTACTTTCCCTTTTGTGTCAGATTTATTTTCGTGATCATCATCACTCATTATGTCAACATCCTCATCCATGCTTGTATCACTGCTGCTACTGCTGGCATCACTATCACTACCACTGCCACTTGCACTCCCGCTGTCACTACCACTTTCACTATCACTGCTATCACTTTCACTGTCACTATCACTTCCACTTCCACTTGAACTGCTTGAATCACTGCCACTACTTGCAGCTTTGGCATCAACACCGCTCTGCTTTGGAGAGCTTCCATGGCTCTTTGGATCACTCAACTGACTTTCCACAGGTTGTGCAGATGCCTCTTTAGTGGAAGAGCGTTGAGGAGGTGCCACATTAGACAAAGCCCTATTGATTGTGCGGTCATCAATCTCTTTTTCCGCAACAGCTTCTCCGTGGGTTATGGAAAAGGATTCTTCTTCTCTCGACCCCATATCTGCTAGTTCAGTTGCTTTTTCTACACTGACAGGTGTCACTTCCAAGTAGCTTCCTTTCTCTACACCTGGATTCAATAAATATTTCCCAGGTGCATGAAATGTAGCTATCTGCTTACATTAAAAATAAAGCAGTCAGCTAAGACCACAGCAGTCGGGCATTGCAATCCAAACTAAACCTAAAAACACAATATCCTCCCCCAAGAAAAGGAAATTAAAATGCATATTTCTTGCTTTCAGTAAAAGCTACAAGGAAATATCCATATCGCATCTTTTTAAAGAGCAAGTAAAGTATCAGTATTAAAGCAATCTATTTGCACCTACCGTTCTGATGACTTTATCAATATTTTTCCGTCCTGGATTACTCGGTAATCCTTCAGCAACAGCCTTTTCCATTGCCTGCACATATATCTCTTTTGCTGTTAGTAAGCATCATTGTCCCTTTTTTTTGGGCCAAGGACTTAGAACTCCAAAGGCATACTGAAAACTTTTCTTGAGAGCAGGGAAAACAAGCCCAAAACAGTTTTCAGAAAAACTCCTTAAATGTTTGAACCACAAAAATTATAGCTGCAAGCCACCAGAAATGAAAATCCAATAGACAATCTCTCAGAATGAAATTCTGGAAAGAAAAACCCATGGAACTACAAAGACCACTTAGAAGCCACCAACCAGCGTTCCATCCATGAACTATGCCTGATGCTGATTCCCATATCACAAGTGCTCACTTGTTTGCACCCAAGCAAGTTGTCCATGGTCCACTATCATATCTATAACAGGTGCACAGCTCCACAACAACCATGCATCAAGTCATGTCCAACACGAGAAGATTCAAGCTCCAACCGTTCTCAATCAAGGGATTAAGCTAGTACACATTGAGAGAGTGCAAAGAGGAGCTGAATCATCTTTACAACACAAAAGGTCTCGTTAATGATTGACAGTCACTAGATGCACAAGAAACTTCTGGAGAATGGGCATCAGAACTAGGACTTTAACCTCAAGCCAACAGTGCTCAAAAGACACAATTGATGCAAACTGCTGATGATTTTGCTCATCAAGCATCAGTACAGTACCCTTTGCTCTCTACAACGTTGCCCACCAAAATGCATTTCATTGCCTTGTTTTCTACCTTCTGTTGACACAGCAATGGCACTAACGCATATTCCAAACATCCAAACATATACACAAGGTTCACCACTGGCTTTCAACCATTCCAATCTGCATACAGCATAACTATATTCAATGCTTTAGTGAGGCAATAATTAAGGATATAAGACAAACACATAATAGGTTCCATCCAAAATTTATGAGTAAGCATGCATCATGACATCTCCATAAGCCACTAATTTTTATTTTCAGTCATACCATTCGTTGAGGCATGAATGGAGTTGTACAATTTAGATTGATGAATGTTAAATAATGTGTTTGGTCCAAAATGCATTGAACTCATGTAACATATACTCCCTACCTTGATTAATGTGAAGTGTTAAAAACTTAGAACCACTAAATTTTTTGTAATAGCCAAGAAGCTTTTAAAGCAAGCAAACTCCTTCAATTTGCATTCCATGATACTTAGACATGAGCCGTTAAGTCCTCAATGAAAGTCACAAAATGCAAACCCCACCCCCGACGGGCCCCAATAGATGAGGTCTACATTGTAATGCATACATTATTGTGCACTAGCGGCAATTTTTGGGTAGCTCATATATTTTCATCCTTGAGAAATGAAGTCCAGTGCATTGTTCTAAGTATGCAATCCTTGTAGGCATGTTTATTTGGCCCTCTCACCAAGGAAAATTAAGCCCATGTTGTGTCTTTTGAAATGAAGCAAATACCCAAAGCTTAGGTGTTACATCCTTGGACATCCACATGGCCGCCAACAACATTGGTTGCAGCCTTGGAAGTTGGGTCATAAAGTGACCTAGTGCGAATGTAGTAGGGGCACTTTAGACTTAACGGCAGTCGAGTCCTATTCATAAAACTCAACACCCATTTGTGCACATCATTGTGTGAGTCCTACTTAAAGGACTCGGGTCCCATTTATGCACATTATTATGAACACAAAACGATGTGCACAAATGGTGTTTGGTCTTGTTCATGAGCAACCAAATACAAATGCGTCAAAGCTATGCCATGCATGTGGCAAAGTGAGGGATCAAAATGCATCAGTTTTCTTTGATGCAATTGCTTGTGCCAACTTCATTTCTGCATAATCGGCCACAAAATTGGGTTCAGCCCACATTAGAGATGATGAGATGGGTTCTAGAAATGAGGCTAGTTTGGCTCAATGGCCTGTCTTGGACATGCAGAGCCAATCACCCCCATCATTGGAAAAACTCCATATTCATTTGCAGTCATATGTGGATAGTGAGGATTTTCATATTATGCCATTAGAGGCTGCGATATAATACTAGGTATTCCATGGTGTCATAGAGAGCATGCTATGATCAATATATATAAGAAGAAAATTGTAGTTACTCATCACAAAGGGTGACTGTATGTTCTTGATGTAAAGTTGAAAGGAGAGTCAATTCCTATTGTGTCTACTTTAGTGATTTCTTTAGTTATGAAAATCATATTTCCATGTACTTAGTCTTTGCAAAAGACATTAGTAAAGATGATGCTAAGTCCAATGTTTCAATGCTGAACAATAAGCAGGCAGAATTCATAAATGAATTCCAAGGTTATTTTTTTGACTCCTTATCTAGAAGATTACAACTTCAAAGGCCAAACAAACATCCATTGACTTGTAGGCCATCTCATGAGCTTCACATTGATGCCCTAGGTATTTAAACTATTATTAAAACAATTTTAACCCCTAGTACTCTAGCCTCTAGGACCCTAGTCACACTAGGGTTAGAGTTCCTCATGACAGTTAAGCAATTTAGGGTTAGGGCTTTCTAAAAAACACTTTGCACAAGCCTAGCACACTAAGTTTGGCATTGTTCATTGTGGTCGCTTCAAGTGTTGTACTCTCATCTATTAGTACATTGGCTTTCATTTATGATTAACTAACATTGTGCATAAATTGTCTCTTTTTCTCTATGACTCTTTCTTTCACATTTCTCACACACAATTACTTCATACCTGAGCAAAGATATCAAAGCAGCTATCCCATAGCCATTGCTTGTGACAATGCAACCATTGTCATAAAGTGTCATCCCTTGATCGGCCGCTATTTAAGCCATTGCCCTCACCCCAACTCCCATTCTTCACAATCTTCAATAAATATCCCATTGGCGGTTATACATCATCGTGCTACCATTACCAACACTAATCAGAATTCAACATCAACTGCTTTTATTAGTTACAACAATGCTATTTAGCTTCTAGTGCTGCCACCACCAATCCTACCTCTGCGTCCTTCAATTGAGGTGTTGCTTAGGCTTCAACAAGGTCACCCACTGCCATATAGTTTTGAGCTACAATAGCACCAATTACAGATTTGTAACAAACCTTTTGTATATCAATCATTACTAAGACATATTCACTCAATGATTCCAAATTAATTTGATGCTCATGTACTTTAAAAAGGCCATTTGTATTATTTAAGTATTTCAAAATATGATTAAATAGTCATCTTTCCATTTAAGCGTGACCAATGGCCAAAATGCCCTATAATTATACTTGGGTTGTCATTGATGAGATGCCCAAGACAAATTGAAAATTTAATCGGGTGGTCAGATTGACCAAAAAGCTCAGATGACTAAGACTTTTACACTCACATAGTGACATTGACTACAAGCCCATATATATATAATGATTGGGCTCAGAAAGTAAAACTAGTAGTTTATAATCAAAGAAACAAACCATGAACTAGTGAATCTATATAATGAGCTGCCCCGAAGCTAAATTTGGTAACTCCTAAAATTTAGAAGATTACTATTTTTAGAAGTTGCTCAAATGGAAATTTTGTTCACGTCAAAGGCTCTAGAATTTCACAATGGATAATTTCATCTTCAACAGCTATCTAAAATCCTTAACCATTTGAGAGATTTTTAGCGTAGAAGGTTTGAAAGCTTGTTTCTATAGAAAAGTGACATGTGGCATCTATTATCTAAAAGATTTAGCACTTAAAAACCAGATTCAAGCTATGTCGAGTGAAGTGGCCAGAAGACTAACAGCTGAGGACCTTAATGCTACTCTTAAGGCAAGTCTGATACAGATGGAAAACACCCTGAAGATAATGCAAAGTTGTGATGAATCCCTTGATAGTATTTTGAAGGAGAAAAAAAAGAAAAATTGCAGTGCTGCGACAGATGGCACAAAGGGCAAAAGGATGCAAAAAACTCAGATGTATCATTTTGAAGAGACGAGTTCCCCTACACTTATCATTTGTAGCCTCTACTTTCCACTTTTGAGCACCCAAGCCCCACACCTATATATTGAAGATCTCTCTCTTTATTTTAAACAGCCTCTCATGCTGAAATTTCAGCCACATGCTTTGTACTCTCTTATCTATCTCTCATCCAAGAAGCACTTTCTATTTAGCTTGATCTAATCCAAGCACTAAAAAAGAGAATCTACTTGCTAGTCGGAGATTGTAAAAATTAGGGTTTCAAAACCCTAATTTTCAGATTTGCAACAAATCAACCTTTTTGTATGTGGTTCAAGCACTTGGTGCCCGTGGTTTTATTTTAATAAATTCCTCTCAACGTGGTGTCAACTCTCTCTCTCTCACACTCTCTCTCTCTCTCTCTCTCTCTCTCTCTCTAATTGTCATGGTGATAATTGATTGAGTTGGTTAAGTTCAAAGTATTGTCATTCTCACGTTCTTCCCCGTGCTTACAAATTAGTTCTACCCCTACTACTTGTGCAAACCGCGTCCTCCACCTTGGGTCTCCAAACAACATTGCCCAACAATTCAAAGGCTCTCCTTGCCCTATTGCCACTCATTTGTCACTAACCCACTACCTAGGCTATCGCACTCATTACCTCATTGCCTCAACAGTGTTGTCAATTGGGCCACGTACTTGTACTACCACGGCACCTAGCAACCAACATCTGTGCCACCCCTACTACACTAACTGTTTATCTATCACGTCCTCATCAAGCACATCAAACATACTACCACCTTACATCTACCACGTCACATAGTCATTTCAATTGACATGTTAGTGTCTTGTACTTATACCGCTTTTATCTAATTTCCTTCCAAAAAATATATTATTTATTAATTATTTCAATCAGCAAACCCACATTCCCACATCGCCCTTTTCAAAGCACAACTTGGGTAAAATTTAGGGATTTTCCTCAAATCCATCCACTTTGACTTTAATTCAAATAAATGTTTTGAGGCTTCTTCATCAATTTGGAGCATTCCCTCGTTAACTTGCTGAAATTTGCTATTCATCCTCATCAATTTTGGGGCTTTTCACTATTCACCTTTAATTCCTCTCCAATTTTTTGGGAATCTTTGGAGTTTTTATCAATTTTGGCCAAGTTCATCCAATTTGAGGCCTAATTTAGCATTTGGTGCTACATTGAGCTTGTTCATGTAAAACTTCACAAAAAATTTTCAATTTGCCGATAAAATTTGGGGATTTTCATTGTTCAAGCTGAATTTTGCCCAAATTCCATCGACAACTTTGAGTCTTTTCTAAATATAAACCCAATTCAAAAAATCAAGGCTCAATTCAGCTTCAAGCGCAACATTCCACATTAATTGACCAAACATATCCCATATTTCTCGCTCCCTCACAAGATTGTGTGCCATAAGTAGGAAGTCTTCAATTATATAAGAATAATCATGGGGAGATTGTTCCAAGGCCAAGGGGTAAAAATTCATCAAATATCTCAAATTTTTCTTCAAATTTTGAGAAAATTTTGAGGCTTCTGCCCAATTCGACCTTAGAGGCACCCCAATTTTGGGAGTTTTGCCTCGAATCTCTTTCTTTGGCCTTGCAAGTCCAAAAAATTATATGATTCAGCTTGCTGGTCTTGTTTCTCCTCGAATTAAAGCAAATTTCTATTTTTTGGGCATATTTCTCAAGCAAATGTCCTCAATTTCTACTATTGTTCACATGTTCCCATTTGTGGATCATCAACAGTCATTAATCACTAATTTCAGCATACTGCTGCTGACTGCCTTCTTTATGGGTAATATTATATCTCTTCAGAATTATTATTTTTGGCATATTTCCCTCTCTCCTCAACCACCAAGCAGCAAGAGAAAACATATTATTATTCGACTTTCACAAAGTGTCCAGTATTATTTCTATCAATGGTTCAACAATTCTCCATTTCATGATTCATATGCTCTCCCTTCATTTATCTTGGGCACATAATTTTATTGAATTCCTTCAATGGCCAACCGTAATAATGATTTATTAAGCATGCCTGGCACTATTGGCCATTGAGTTCCTTCAATGGCCTCAACAATAATAACGACTTATTGAGCATGCATGGCACCGATGAAAAGCTTGATGTTGTAAAGAATTTATTGAATATTGTAATCCTCACTAAGTGAAGGCCAGCTTCTCATACATCCAAACCACCTTCCACCTCTACATCAAGAGGCAGCTCATGATGAGTCATCTTCATCTTCTACATCGCCTCCACTCAAGAGGAAATTTGATGGGGACAGTCATGATGCCCAAACAAATGCCTTAATTGCCTTATCAATGAAGAGAGGTATCATTCCCCCCATTCAATCATGCAAGACGGCCAAAGATGCATGGGAACAGCTTGCTTCCTTGTATCGAGTACACAATAAAGCACAACTCACAAGTTACATAAGCAACTAGAAGATGTTCACATACATGGAGGAGGTAATATGGATGCTCATCTCACTGATATCAAAGATCTTCAAGAACAATCATTAAGTATTGATGAAGTAGTTCCAAATAATCAACTTGTTTCTATTACTCTTAACGATCTATCTACATCTTATCAAGGCTTTGCAATGTTTCAACAATGGTGCTTCTAAGTACATCACTTCTTGCAAAGCATTATTGTAGTCTATTTGTCATGTACCTCAAGGGGCACAATTATGTATGCAAACAATCCATTTGGGTATATGGGCTGAAGTTTAAGTCTAAAGTCTTCTCTTGCTTAAAGACTTTTACTGTCATGGTGAAGAACCAACACATTCAAGCTTGCACCGACAAGGGGGGTGAATATCTTTCTAAACAGTTTTTAGAGTATCCTACATCTCAAGGCATTCGTCATAAGTGCACCATCCCTTACTCCCCACAATGAAAATGAAGTAGCAAAATAGAAGAATCGATCACTCATGGAGATGGTAGGATGCATGATGAACAATAGAAATTTACCAATTTCTTTTTGGCTCAATGTTATTACTTGTGTTATTATGTTTTGAACAAGTGTCCAATAAGAGCTTTGTGCACCATCACTCCTTATAAGACATGGGCTGGCCTCAAGCTCTGTGTCTCTCATATGAGGACATTTCGTTCATTAGCGTATGCTGATGTGCCTTTTCAAAAGAGGCACAAGCTAGGTGACAAGGCTGTTTGATGCATATTCCTTGGGCATATCGCTGAAAGCAAAGGTTACTAGCTATATCAACCTTCTATCAACAAGATTATTGTCAACCGAGATGCTATCTTTGCTGACAATGCCTCCCATCCTTTACTGGACTGTCAAAAACGATCTATTATTGATGCCTTTGACACCTTAAACTAAGCTGTCTGAGAAGCCTATCTGATGGATCAACTTCTTATCCATGTTCCACTTTTGGATAGAGCACATGGAGGGTAAAAAGAATGTTGTGGCTGATGCATTACCTAGGAAACCATAGGTTTCAATAATGTCTATAGCACATCATTATGAGCTAGATAAAACAAAGAATACATTATGTAGAGGATGAGGGCTTTTCTAAAGTCTTTAATCTAATATGAGATGGTCAACACCATGAGCCCTATACTCTTAGAGAGGGCTTCCTTATTACGCATGGCCAGCTTCTATGAATCACTCACAGTTTCATCACAAGAAAATCCCTTTGTTTGTGAGAGGAATAATGTGGGATTGCATGGAAACTATACACAAAAATTATCTAGACAACTGCTCCCTAAAATTGGGTTCAAATGCTAGATGTTATTTTTTGGGTTTAGTAAGTTGAAGTGTTCATCCACATTTTAGACACTTTATAGTTGCTTGGAGGCAGGCATTGAAGGTGACAAGGTCATTAAGCCCTCGTGGATCAATTGTGCCACAAGAAATCACTAAAATACAGCCATTTGTACCCAATTTCAAGCATACATCAATAATCTAAAGAAATACCAAAGGGGACGCTAAGCTTTGGGACCAACAACAGTCATATGTGGTGCAAGATTACTCTAGCTCCAATCGCATGCAGAATTTTCTTCTTGAATGTACTATTAAGTTGAATTAGGTGCTTACTAAAATGTGGTTTAATACCCTTTGGGCTTTCAAAGGTTAGTTTTATTTTGGCCATGGGGCATAAGTGAATCGCATGTATGAAGTCATGACAATAGCCAATATTCCGGTAATAGTCAATCTTCTTCTCTCCACATGGTGAATCCATTGGGTAGATCTATTACTCCATTTGCAGCAAGATATGCGATTGCTTTTGATCTAAATTTCATCAAAATCAGTTATTGCAACACAACAGCTTGAGATCCTCTTTTCTCCTCCAGATCTTCAACTTTGTGTACTTTTTGGCATGGTAACCATGAAATGCATTGGACTGCTTCTTGCTACTCCATGAGATAACACCTGCACTCAAGGTAAAACAATAGCTTGTAGTAGACCGCCGGTGGTCCATATCGCCAACCCAATCCAAGTCACTCCAACCTGCAAGAACAAGATCTGAAGCACCTGTACCTGCTAGATAAGAAATCCCTAAGTCAAAGGTCCCCCTCAAATACCAAAGAATCCTCAGGGCAGCCTACCAATGCACCTGTTTTGGTTCACTCATGAACCCCGCCAAAAGACCTACAGCAAAATAAAGATCAACACGAGTGTTGAGAAGCCAAATCAATGATCCAATCAGCTGACGGTAGCGGGAAGCATCCATCAGGGGAGAATCTAAGTGTGAAGTGGCCTTCCAATTCAGATCCATAGGAGTAGAAATGGTCCGGCAAGTCTCCATCTCAAAAGTTACCAAGAGCTCCTGTACATATCTCTCCTGAGAGATGAAAATCCCCCTCTGAGACTAATAAATCTCATGGCCCAAAAAGAAATAGAGAAGTCCTAAATCCGTCATCTCGAACTTCTGGTGTAGGGCTGCCTTCGTCTCTTCCACCTTCTAGGTATGAGCATCTGCAATAATCAAGTCATCAACATACAAAACAAACAACACACGACCTCCCTCAAAAATGTGCACATAAAGCTGCGGATCGGCCCTAGAACGCCGATAGCCCAACTTGGCCTATAGAAACGAATCAATCTTCTCGTTCCAAGCACGCATAGCCTGCTTCAGGCCATACAAGGCCTTCTTTAACCTGTAAACCTCCAAAGCTAGGAGGCTAATCTTCATAGATCTCCTCCTTCAAATCACCATTCAAGAAGGCCGACTTCACATCTAACTGAAAAACAGGCCAACCAAGGCAAGAACAGCACGAATACTCGCCATGCGAGCTGTAGGGGCAAAAGTATCATGGAAGTCAACACCTGGGTGTTGTGCAAAACCTTTAGCAACAAGGCAAGCCTTGTGCTTGTCCAAAGAGCCATCACTATGGTACTTGGCCTTGAAGACCCGTTTGACACCAATCACCTTCTTATGAGAGGGACGAGGCACAAGGAACCAAGTGCCATTCCGCTCAATAGCCTCCAACTCGGCTTCCATCGCCTTCCACCAATGATCAAACTGTAAAGCCTCCTTCACTAATATAGGCTCTCTATCCTGCATAACACGGAACATCAAACGGTAATTAGAGCAAACAAGCTCTATAGTATGTACCCGGTGTCTCCGTGACCTCCGCAATCCATCCAACGGTTCCCACTTCAGCTACCCCCTTGATCCCTGAATCTCAGAGGGTGTCATGGGCCCAACGAGGAGGAGGCCAAATCCCTTCTCGGGGCTCTCCATCCACTGAAGACTCATATACATCCACCAGCAAGATCTCCACTGGGGTGGCCAGCGGAAGAAAAGACTCTGCATTGGAAGAACAATCGCCATCAAGAGGCTCTGGCTCCACAGGAACTGTCGCAGGAGCCCAACTCTCCCCTAGATCTCCAAGCACGGGGTGCTCCTCACCCCCCACGATGGCCGAAACCTCCATGAACCGCACATCTCAACTCGTGTAGACATCCCGCTTAACGGGATCATACAAGCGATAACTTTGGAACTGGGAGCTGTAGCCAACAAATACCTGTCATCGAGAAGCTGCCTCAAACTTGTCACGCTGCATCTTCGAAATGTGCACATAGTCGTCACACCCAAAGATCCTGAAAAAATATACATCAGGCTTAGTCCCAAAGTAAGCCTCAAAAGGTGTCATCCTGTCAACGGTCGAAGTGGGAAATCGATTTAGAATATGGACCGCTGTAACTACTACCTCAGTCCACAGAAATTGAGGTGTCAGTCGGTGCTCCATCATGGTGCATGCCATCTCAATCACACTTCAGATTTTCCACTCCAAAATGTCATTCTCTTGAGGAGTGTTGGTATTAGCAAACTTCAGGTAAATGCCCCTATCTACACAAAAACGAGTAAACTCATTAGAAATAAATTCATCTCCCTTGTCTGATCGCAAGGTCTTCTGATCAGTTCTCCTCGAAGAGAAGCTAATCCTTGAAGTGGAAGAAAGCCTCCGAATTTAGTATCAAGACGTAGGCCCATGTCATTTGGTTGTAGTCGTCTACGATCAACATGAAGTACAAGTTTCCCTTCAAGGACTCATTCCTCATCGGGCCACAAAGATCCGTAGATACAAGCTCCATAGGTGAAGTAGACCACCTCAAAGCTTTGTTAGGAATCGCATCCCTATGCTACTTCCCACGAATGCAGGAGACACATGGTTGCTGGCTCACCACTATGTCCGGCAAACCTCGAACAAGCGATCCTTGCAACGCTTTCTGAAGATACTCATAGTTCAAGTGGCCAAACCGAGCATGCCAAAGCTCGAACTATGTCTGAGAGGTGAGAGCATAAGAAGACTTCAATTTGTAGATGTCATTCTCCTCATATCCTGAAGAGAAAACCTTCCTCGATCCACGATCAAGAACGTGAACAGCATCACTGTCAAACTCCACCAAGAGACCAAGAGAAAAAATCTTATGAACCGAGAGCAAATGATACCCTAAACCTGGCACATGCAATACCTCAAAAGTGTGGGTACCACCACGTCCATCTGGAATCAGCTGCATCTCACCTTGTACAGCAATAGACAGAGGAGATATCTCCTATGAGAATTTGCCCACACGATGGTCGCAAATGGGTAACACTAACCGCCGGCGAAGTCATGTGCCATGAGGCACCACTATCCGCAATCCACTCTCGAGCCTGGGGAGTTGTCATCGCAGCATCAAAAGTCTTCGGTGTAGAATCCTCAATGATCGCTAAGTTTAGAAAAGCAGCTAATGAGGGTACAGCCATGGCTCCGGAATCCTTCGTGTCCTTCTTCTTGGTGTCCTTCTTGTCCTTGTCGGAGCAATCCTTCTTTCAATGGCCGGTTTTACCACAAATATGACATGTCGATTCTTTCTCTTTATTCTTCTTGGATTTTTCGTCCTGCTTCTTTTTCTTTTGGTCCTTTCCCTTCTTCAGAGAGGCTTGACCAACCAATGCCTCATATTTGGAAGCATTCTGTCCCTTCAATTGTTCCTCTTGGTCCAAGACCATAAGAACCAACTCTTGCCATCGAAGAGTCGACTCCTGCCCTAATGCAATAAGAGCAGAATAAAAAGTATCAAATCGTGGCGGCAATTGGGACAATTAAGTGATCGCCATGTCTTCGAAGAAAATGGGCTTCTCCGCATTTTGAATCTGCATCGAAAGTTGTCGAAGCTTGTTGATGTGTTCACGAAGCAAAGAAGACTTATTCACGTATAAGGTCCGCATCTACACCTCCAAAGAAACCCTCTTCATAAGGGTCATCCGGTTGTACATCTGGTCAAGTTCCAGCCATATCTCTCGAGCCACTATCAAGTGCTCGATATAGGCTATCACTACTGTTGTACAAGACAGAAAAAGAAAAGAACGAATCCTAGCATTCAACTTATCCTAATAAGGCTGACTCCAGTTTAAGGTGTCAAAGGAATGGCTTCGTGGGCTCTTTGACGGGACCACAAGCCCAGAAGCAAAATATTTTACAAGCACCTTTTTTTTTAACCCGCCGGAGGCAATGAAAAGGTAAAATCTACAATTGAAGGCCAAAAACACAGCCTTCCTCCTTCTCTAACAACAAAAAAACAGCAACCGCTTCAACAAATCTTCTCTTTTCTCGCACGCCCACGCTCGCCTCAAGCTTTTTCTGATGAGTAGCCCACCTGCTCGCACTTGAACACTGAAAACGCAGCCTTGTGTCGCGCTGAAAACTCCTCTTCAGATAGGTCCACCCTAGGTCAATCCTTCAATGCTCTGATACCATGTCAAAGTGAAGCAATGTGGAAGTGAATGACCATGACAAACAGTGAACGGAGAGAGAAGAGAGAGAGAAAGAGACAGAGAAACGCAGAAAATCTGCAGTGAAGAATGATGTATAAGAATGCAGAATTATACACGAGTGCAAAGAGAATATTTGTATATGTCTCCTCCTTGAGGACCTCGATCTCCGTCAGCCCGAGTGTTGTCTCCGTCACCAGCAAGCTGTAATCTGTCAGATACGAGTGATAAGACAATGTGCTGGAGGGCTGCAATAAATAGCTGAAAGAAAATGCCAAATAATGACCAGGTCGGCTGGTGCAGAACTGTCTAACTGCACCTGCTGAGACTGACACATGGCATTTGCCCTGGCAGAGATGACATGGCTGCTGATGTGGCTACTGATCTGTCCTACTCTGCACACTGCAACACTCCTGGCTATCCAGGGAATGACAATCTCTAACATATACACATGATAAAGAACACAACAGAATGGACATCAAATTCACCTCCCAACCATAGAGCCAAATGGGCTTACCCCAAACTAACCACATCCCAAGAACTGGTGTCACATATCACCAACACACACTGTCCTAGTATACAAATGTGTTGACCTACGATCCAAGAGTCCAAGAGCAATGATCGCACACTGATGTACACAATAGGGCCCTGTGTCACAAGGATGTGAATTTTTAGTGTTGTGCTTAGTATTTGGCTTAGACATTAATTAAATGTGCACTTGTGAGGTATATATGTGATGTGTAAAGTCAGCCGAGTCTAAATGTCAAGCCTAGGCTCCCAAAACGTTAGTGGATGTTAAAGACAAAAGTTGTAATAAGTTATTCTGGTGAGATGTTAGGCAACGACCTAGTGTCAATTTTGGCCTAGGGTATTTAATTGGTCAATAAAATGTCAATGATGACGTTAGGAACTAGGCATCCATTAGTTATTTAATGCCAGTTCAGGGACCAATTAATGCATAGGATTGCTTGGGAAATAAAATGGCCTGACCAAAATAATTGTGGATGGGGCACATTTAATTTTCTAGGCAAGGACAAAGGGCTTTAGGAGATTTTGTAGAATCATTAATTTAAAAATTTAATAAAATGACTGAGAAATCCATTTCCAAGTCTGCCACTTGGCAAAACCTACCCATGCAAAGGAGGGGAAGGCTCTTGGAGGCTAGCTAAGCCTCAATTCACCATTTTGGAATGAGGGAGGAAGCAAGAGCCATTGAATTAGCTCTGAGACAAGCAACAGCTGATTATGCAATGTGGCATGTATCATGAGGGCATGTATTTTTGCAAGCATCACTTAACATGTAGATTAATTTTTAATCGCATGTTTAATTAAAAGTTGCACATGGGCAAAAGTTGATGTTAGTTATGTCGCACAAATACTAAGTGTTATTTGGTACTAATTAATAACCTAAGTCATTGATTTTTCAATAAGTTTCAGTTGGTGACACTAGACGTGTAGCATTTAATAGTACTTATCACTGACCTGATGGTCAAAAATGGCACAAGGACACTCAAGAGATGAGATGGCCTAGCCATTTTAATTACTGCCTAGTCATACTATTTTTTTGGGCATCAAAATGATTATTATATTAATTTTCAGTAATTTTAACTGAAAATTAATATAATAATCTAGATAATACTGAAAATTCATTTGAAAAGGCTACCACTTGTTAAATTTTCAAAAGGGAGGCTAGGAAAAACGTGGGAAAGACTAGGAGAGCAAAAACGAAGGCTTAGACAAAGAGAGAATCGTCCATTCTTCCTAGAAACACATCGTGAGGAGCTGAAGCAGCCATTGTGGGCTGAGTTTCAGCCATTGCAAGCACGCATTTGCAGATTCAGAGCAGCTGACAGCTGCACGACAGTCCCAAGCTAAAGGCAACAGCAGATTTTGGGTCTCCAAGTTTAAATGACAATATTTATTGCTGTCGGGATAGAGCAGCAGCTGCATTTAACTGATTTTCAGTCATTTCTCAAGGCAATGATCTGAATATTCTCTCCCCTCAGCATTCTCTCTCATTCTCTAGCCATTTCACAACCTTGCTTAGAAGATCTCAACCTTTGGACCCTTGGAAGCCAAGAAATTTCAATTTTCTTTTCTATAAACCTTAATTTATGGCAAAAAATAGCAATTGCCTCAAGAAGTGTGCCAACATTGAAGACTCCAAGACCTGAATTATTTAAGGGTGAAGGTGATTTTCAGCTCAAGTCACATGGAGGACCAGCCAGCCATCAAATTTGGGGCATTTCCACTCCTCGAAGTGGGTGAAGGCCAATTGACTGCCCAAATCAAGGGGCAAACCTGATTGAAGACTTGCTAGTCACTTTGCACAACGAGCGGAGTTTGGATTCCGAAGGTTGGGAGAATCCCATTGCAAATCAGTTTCTACTTCAATAAAGCTAAAGAAATACCGAAAGGGGTGCCAATTTTGGGACCATCGGATGTCCATTGTCCAAAGATAAGTAAATAAATTTGTATTTTCAGCTCTGCAATAAATGCTCAGTGCTGTCATTAAGTTGTAATTAAGAAATTACCACCCATCCATTGAAAGAAGACTAGTTGCAGCACGACAAGGGCAAAAAGTTTTCTTCTCTTCCTTAGCAAGAGGTAGAAACTAAATCCGAGGGCTTGTCATTCATACTAGAGTTTTATTGCCCTTTTGAAGCTATGGATGCCATCAAAATCACCATCAAAGCTATTGTTCATAACATTCTCTCTCTAGCTGATTTTCTCTCTCATCCTCTAACATTTCCTCAATATCATCTTCTTTATTCCATGATATCCTTTTAATATTTATGTTTTTCCATTTTCAAGAACTCTAGATTCCTATAGTTAAAGGTCTTATCCCCTCTCACCCATTCTCAGAAAATCTCAGCCATTCATGACAATATTCAGCCATTGAAGGTGGATAGCACAAGCATTTGCTATTGTAAACCCTAATTTACAGCGAAAATTAGGGTTACCAACTACCTAAGGCCACATGCCTAAAGATTGAAGGTCTAGCACTTGAAGCAACAATTAGAATTTGAGGATTTTCAGAAATCTCAAGTGGCCAACCCATTCCAATTGGATTTTGGGTCTATTTGGACCAACCAAGGGTCAATTAGAGACTAATCCCCTATTAAATCAAGGGGCAAAATAGATCAAAGGCTTGTAGATCAATTTTGAGAGTAAGAGGCATTGGAAAATGATGAATATTGGAGTTGTAAGCACTAGGAAGAACGTGAAAATGACAATACTTTCAACTTAACCAACTCGATAAATTATCACCATGAAAATTATAGGGGGGGGAGAGAGAGAGGAGTCAACACCACATTGAGAGGGGAACTGGCACCTCCCCTTTACAGGAATTTGTTGAAACAAAACCACAAGCACCAAGTGCCTAAACCGTATACAAAGGGGCTAATTTGCTACAATTCTGAAAATTAGGGTTTTAAAACCCTAATTTCTACAGACTTCCAACAGCAAGCTGATTTTCTTCTTTAGTACTTGGATTAGATCAAGCTAAATAGAAAGTACTTTGTTGGGAATAAAGGGTGGTCACCGTGCCTTTATGGTGTTCGGATATGCACGCACCCTTGCACATGTAATATATATATATATATACATATATATATATATATATGTATATATATATGTATATATACATATATATATATATATATATATGTATGTAGATGTATATACATATATATATATACATATATATATATACATATATATATATATATATATGTATATATATATATATATATATCCCTCTCTACTCTGCACTCACTCTCACTGTGCGAACCACAGCATCGCATGCCTTGATCCTCGCACAATCCGCTGACAAACTGGTAGCAAAGCTTAAGTTGTTAGAGCTACGTCAGGACATCACAGCTGCGTCAGGACAGACATCACAGCTGCGTCAAGACAGTCCGTCATACTGCATCAAAAAGTCCCTCAGACTCTGTCAAACAGTCCCTTAAACTGCATCAATCTGACAGCTCACACTGCAGGCAACAGTCCAATCAAGGTAACGGGACAGATTTTTCATTATTTTTTCAGAATTTCAAAGGTTTTCTGAATTAAACCTTTGGCCCACTAACGGGCGCTCACATGCATAAGCACAGTGTGAAATTTTGCGTCAAACAATTGGGGGTTTTCCCGGATTTGGGGATTTTAATGCAGAACAAGACAATTTGATTCAAAAATTGTAAATTTGGTGCACACTTGCCCGGGAAATTTGGGCTTTTCACATTTTAGTGGAATGTTGTCAATTTCATTGAAATTTGTGCGACCCGGACCCAAGAAAATTGGGGCTTTGGCAGAATTCCATCAAATTGTGCAAGAAATGCCTGGTATATGCACTTGCCTACATGTATTGATGCAATTTGGGCGGATTTGCCTTTGAAAATTTGGGGCTTTTGACCACAATCGTCAAATTTGTGCCCGAGAATGCATTTGGAGCAGAAATTGCAGCAGAATTTTGGGGATTTCACATGCAATTGGTGCATTAGTCTATAAATCTGGCTGTAATTGATTGTGGAGTGCAATAGCAGACATTCTCTAATTCTGGAAATCAATTTGCAGATCTGAAATTTCTGCAATTTCTTGATTTTCACTGTTGGGTGGTACTTGCACCATACCATGGTCATTTGTGTGACATTTGGGCTTGCATTTGCTGACATTTGAGTCAATTTAGTGCTGCAAATAATGGCTGGAAACAATGACAGCAGCAACCTTTTGCACATCAAGAAGCCTGAGGGTGCACACAAGTTTGCGATATGGCAAAAACAATGCTACAATGTCTTGGCACAGGAAAAACAAGTGAACCCATCAAAGCAAAGGGAATAAGACCAGCGGGTGTGGAACAAGAAGAGAGAGATGATTTGGATGACCTTGCATGCTCTACCGTAGAGCTCTTAGTGTCAGACAACTTGCTCTTTCACATTGAGGAGCTGAATTTTGCATATGAAATGTAGCGAAGATTTGAGGAATTGTATATTCAGAAAAGTACAGCCAACAAGGTTCAAAAAAGTACAGCCAACAAGGTTTATTGGCTGAAAAAGTTGATGGACCTTCGCATGAAGGAAGGTACAACCATGTGTGTACACTTGAATGAGTTCAACTCAATTTAGCTGATTGCTTTGGATTTCCACATTGATGATGAGTTCAAAGCTACTTTCTTGCTATGCACTTTGCTTGAAAGTTGGGATACTTTCAAGACAGCTTTGAGTAACTCAAATGCTCAGCTGTTATATTCTTATGTGGAAAGTTCTTTGCTGATGGAAGAACTCAACAAGCAAAACAATTCGACAAACAAGTCTTCTAATGCATTGCAAACTAGGGGTAGATTTCGGCAAAAGGACAGTTCTTGCAGTAGAGCACATAACAAGTCTCATGGAAAAAATGTGAAGTGTGATCATTGTGGCAGGAAGGGGCACTACAAACAGGACTGTTTTCAATTGAGGAAAGAAAAAGGCAAAAGCAAAAACACTTAAGACAACAAGGCTGAGAAAAAGGGCAGCCAATCTACAATGAAAAGCAGTATAAAAATAGAGGTAAATGTAGTCACACATGAGAATGACAACGCTGGTGATGTACTCCTTGCTTCTTCTTTGAGTGCACATGCATTAATTGCAAATTCTGATAATGACATGCACACTTGGATACTTGATTCAAGTGCAATCTTTTCATGTCACACCACATCATGAGTGGCTTTCTAACTATAATGGTGGTGCACATGGTGTTGTTCACTTGGGGGATAACTATGCATGCCAAATTGCAAGCATTGGTAGTGTGAAATTGGAATTTCAGTATGGCTTCATATTTGTTTTGCATAATGTGAGGCAAGTACCTCGGCTCAAGAAGAGAATGATAAGCACAGGGCAGCTTGATAACGAAGGCTATCATACCATCTTTGGGGATAGCAAGTGGAAAATTTACAAGGGCTCTCACATTGTTGTCAAGGGCTCTAAAAGTGATACTTTGTATCCTTTGTATGTATCTAGCATGTGTGACCATGTAGTCGCCATAACCGAGTAACCAAGTGTTTCTTTGTGGCATAACCCGTTGGGACATAAGTATTTCATTACTTTTGTTGATGATACCATACACAAAGTATGGGTTTATCCAATCCATCATAAAGACAAGGCCTTGGATAAATTTAAAAAATTATTGACATTTGTTGAAAATCAGACCAACAAGACATTAAAGTGTCTTTGCTCTAACATGGTGAGGAATATGTGTCCAAAGCCTTTCAGGACTTTTGTGATAGCAAAGGGATTAAAAGGGAGCTCACTGCCGTTCACAATCCATCCCAAAATGATGTTGCAAAGTGTATGAACAGGACCATTCAAGACAGGGTCCATACAATGCTCTCACATGCTGCTTTACCTCATGGATTTTGGGCACAGGCTGTTTGTTATGACAGTCGTACACTTGATTAATCGGTCACCAAACAAGACTTTGGGGAGGGGGGACCAAAGTCCCTCAAGAAGTGCAGTCGAACAAGCCACCTTCGTACGCTCACTTGAGAGTGTTTAACTACGAAGCATTTGTGCACATTCATAAGAAAGAATGCAAGGAACTTGCGCCAAAGTCCTGTAAATGTATTTTCCTAGGATATGGTGATGAGGATGAAATGGGGTATAGGTTCTAGGATCCCGAAAAAAGGAAAATTGTATACAGCAATGATGTTATCTTCCGAGAAGATTGCATGCACAAATAGTCTAAAAAAACTAAGAAAGTCAAAAGGTTCCGAGAAAAGGAAACCTGCTAGACAACAGCAAATACTTGTTATAAATGGCCCTAAAAATGCAGGGAATAATGTTGAAAGTGATCACCAAGATATTGCCCATGATATACCACAAATTCAATAAGAATAGATGCCTTTGAAACAACCAGAACCAGCTGTACAGCATGTTGAACTTGCAGAACAGTAAGTTGTTAATGCAGATTTGCAGGTTGAACAACCAACAAATCTTGATCATTAGATCCATAGGTTGACCAGAATGCAAAGACAACCACATAGGTTTGTTCCTGGTGTCAATTACATGGCTAATTATGCCATGTTGACAAATTGTGATGAGCCGTCATGCTTTAAGGAAGCAATGTACAGAAAAGACAGCAAGAAATGGCATAAGGCTATGTTGTCAAAGATGGAATCTCTCATGAAAAATGGCACTTGCGATTCGGTGCATTTGCCTAAAGGGCAAAAAGTGCTACCATGCAAATGGGTTTACAAAATGAAAGTCACTTTTGGTTCTTTGCCAAGATACAAGGCACAACTGATTACTAAAGGATACAAGCAAGAACATGGAATTGATTTTGATGAAATTTTTTCTCTTACAGTCAAAATGACTACTTTACAAACCATTTTTGGCTTAGTTGCATCTGAAGATATGGAACTCATACAAATGGATGTAAAAATAGCTTTTTTACATGGTGATCTGCATGAGGAGATCTATATGCAACAGCCTGAAGGTTTTTTTGCACAAGGAAAAGAGCATATGGTTATGTAAACTCAACAAGAGTTTGTATGGGCTGAAACAGGCACCACAAGAATGGTATCATAAATTTGATACATTTATGCAATCTCAAGGATGCCATAAATCTCAAGTTGATCACTGCTTATACACCAAGAAGGCAGCAAATGGCAACCTTATTCTCGTGGTTTTGTGTGTGGATAACATGCCGATTTTGCAGACAAGGATATTCATGCTTTGGACTCCTTGAAACAAACCCTACACACTAGCTTTGATATGAAGAATCTTGGTAAAGCCAATCATATCCTTGGCATGCGTATACTCAAGAAGATCGCAGGGTCTTCTCTATCTGTCATAGCAAGAGTATGTTACTAAGATTTTGCAACATTTCAATATGGAGGGGAGGAAAGCCATTGGTGTACCGTTGCCTCCATATATAAAACTTAGTGCAAATGACAGCCCTATATCTACTAATGGAAAGAGTGAGATGACCAAGATTCCTTATGCTTTGGCTATTGGTAGCTTGATGTATACTATGGTTGCTACACGTCCTAACATTGCATTTGCTCTCGGAGTGGTTAGCAAGTACATGGCATATCCTAGCAAAAAGCATTGGGAAGTAGTGAAGGGTGTCACGAGACTTGTGCATCTGCTTTGGGAAGCAAAAGTCATTTGTTGTTGGCTTCACGGATGCAAACTATACTGGTGATCCTGACTACAAGAAGTCTACTTTAGGATATGTGTTCACATTCATAGGGCGAGCACTCGCTTGGATATCTAGGCTACAAAAGTGTGTTGCATTGTCTACTACAAAGGCAGAGTATGTGGCTACCACTAAGGCATGCAAGGAGGCTTTATGGGTTTCAGGTCTGGTGACAGAGGTTGGCATTACAGAGGTTTCTATCCTCCACTGTGATAGTTAGAGTGTTATCATGCTAGCACAAAATCATGTCTTTCATGCAAAGACAAAGCATATACATGTAAAGTATTCTTTTATCAAGGATATACTTGACAGGAGCATTGAGTTGTCAAGGTACATGCCGATGATAACCCTGCAGACCTTCTCGCAAAGGGTCTTTTAAAAAAACCGTTTACTTATTGCCACTAGATGATGGGGTTCAATAGAATATGTGTATTTCAGCTTTGTACATACATAGACTTAGCTAATTCTTTCCTCTATCTTCAGGCACATTACCTTTAGATGGAAGGTTATTGGGAATAAAGGCTCACCATGCCTTTTACGTTGTTCAAGTGTGCACGTACCCTTACACATGTACTTTATATATATTATCAAAAACCTAAAGTGGAACACTTAAACATTGTACCCACATCGAGCGTTGTGCTCTCACTCTCTTCTTTACTCTCTACTCTACACTCACTCCCTCTCTCATTATGCATATTCCAACCGAACTCTATCTTGATCCTCATGCACTCGATATCAAATCTTATCCCAAGTGACATGAGGACATGTATTTTTGAGACCTCACTTAACATGTGGATTAATTTTTAATCACATGATTAAGTAAATGTTGCACATGTGAGGTGCAACTGGAATTAAAGTAAATTTATGAGCCTGGGACCCGAGAAAATCACACAATGTCAAAGGCAAATGTTGCTATAAGTTATGCCACACAAGTACTTGGTGGTATCTGGTGCCGGTTGTTGGTCTAGGACATTCATTTGGCAATTGATGACACTAGACAAGTGGCGTTTAATGGTACCTAACATCAATGTGATGGTCAAAGATGGCACAGAGACACTTGGGAATGGAAGTTGCCTAGCCAATTTAAGTACTCGCCAGTCAGATTATTTTTCAGGGCATTGAAATAATTATTAGATTAATTTTCAGTATTTAAAGACTGAAAATTAATATTTGATTATAGATAATGCTAGAAAAACCATTTGGGAAGGTTGCCACTTGTCAAAAATGCCCATGCAAGACTTAAAAACGTCTTTAGAGACTGAAGAGAGGCATTTTTAGTGTGTTCACCTTGCAAGAGAGAGGGAGGAGATGCTGCTGGTCTGATTTGCAGCCATTGGAGGACCTGAGACAGCCACAGACTGGAGAAGACCAATCAACAACAAGTGACAGCATCTACAAGCTGTTGAGATAGGGAAATAGCAGTAAATGACTGATTTTCTTCAGTTCTTTGCATCTACAAGCTGTCGTGGTAGGGCAGCAGCTGCATTTGACTGATTTTCAATCATTCTACGCAACAAAACTCTGAATTTTCTATCTCTACAACTCTCTCTCTCATCCCCTAACCATTTAACAACCTTGCTCCAAAGATCTCAACATTTGGACCCTTGGAGACTGAGAAATTGCAGATTTCTCTGTTGTAAATCCTAATATACAGCAAAAATTAGGGTTTAACAGCAGCCTCAAGAAGCGTGCCAGAAATTGGAAGCTCCAAGACTTGGATTTTTCAGGGTTGAAAGTGAATTTCAACTAAATTCACGTGGAGGACTAGCCAACCATTGAATTTGGGGCATTTCTTGTTGAGCTAAAATATGCATTACTTGCTAATTAGCCTCTTAGACAGCCCCAAAACACACTAAAAATGCTCTTTTAGAGTAAAACCCTCAAACGGGGAGCGCTTCGAAAGAGTTCAGTGGAAACTCTAAAACGGGGAGAGGTTCGAGAGAGTTTAATGAAAACCCTAATTTTTGGGACGCCCTTCCACATCTATAAATAGACAGGCTGCCCCCATTCAGCGATCATCCTTATTTGCAGGTTACACCAGCCCACACACCCTGTATTGCTATTGGCGCCCAGTTTCCAGCCTGCAGCCCACCTCCATCTGTTGTTTAGCCATCATCGACTGCAGCCACATTATCTTCAGTCTGTCCATTGCTATAGGCGACAACTCTCAGCTGTTGGCGACTACTCCAAACTGCTATTCAGCCTGCTGTCCATCATCTCCAGGGTTAGCCAGCCTGCATTTTAAGCATTGCAAGCCCTGACACTCTCAAACACTATTTCAGCCTGCTGTTTACAACAGACTCTGCACAGTTTCCAACCTCCGATCAGTGGTACACTGCTGCGTTTGCCAGTTTCCAACCTCCAAACTGCTGCGTTTTGGTGAACAGCCTGCTGCCATTCACTATTCAGCACTCCCACACTCCGACCGGTGGTCACAGACTTGGGATCCGTCTTTGGTGGACGTCACACTCTAACATTGCTCTGCCCTTGAGCACACTGTACACTCTTACATTCATTTACAGCATTCACTTTAGAGTTGTGTTCTCTCTCTTCCTTCTTCTATTTGTGTTTGAGTTTTTGTGTTTGAGTTTTGAGTTTTGCGTTTAGGGTTTGAGTTTTGCCCTCTATGTTTGTGTCTGTCTCTTTGTGTTTTTGTCGTGGTCGTACACTCTGTGTCCCCTCAGTGCAAACCCTTGTAAACGCCCCAAACAACGTAGTATGCTTAACAATTATGATATTTGCTTGTTTTCGAGATTTAATATAAAAGAGAATGAACACTTAAAGTTGAAAATGAAAATTACTCACAAAATTACAGCCATGAAAATGTAAAAGTAATGGAGAAGTGGGGGATGATGATGGGGATGGATAGGGCCAATTTCTGGCTATCTGTGGGTGCTGTACATGAGTTTACAGCAAAGAAAAATGATGTTGAATGAAGAAAAACGAGCTCTTATTTATAGGAGAGAGGAGAGCTAGTACAAAAGGGGAAAGTGGAGTAGCACAAGACAAGTGTCCAGCCACATGTCATGAGATGTGACAAGTGGTGGGACACTTGGAAACTTGTGTGACAAGTGTCTTGACACTTGTCTCTTCTCTATGGCCTTCCTTTTTGGGTTGAATACTGTCAAGAATAGAAACAACCAAATTTAGTAAGCACAGTCAGAGTACAGAACTTACTATTTTTAGAATGACATCCCTATTTTTTAGGACTAGCATTTTTAGGCTAATTCGAGGCTCCTAAAATTTAGGGACCTCCTAAAATTTAGGGATCTCCTAGAATTTAGGGACCCCCCCAATATGGGTATCATATGAAAGCTTTTTCCATGTACATCGCAAAAATGGTATCCGAATCTTCATGTGACTTTCCTATGCAAAGAAATGTGCATGTCAAGCTTTCAGCCCACACATGCACATTATACAAGCATTTCATGATCATGCCATCTTGTTGATTGTAACTGTCTGTTCTGGTGGATCTAGCCCACACTTCAAGGCATCAATCCTTTCTGTGTGCGAGTCTAACCCTGATATGCGTGAGTTCTAGTCACAGGCGCCCAATCGGGTCATATAGGTGGAAGTGTGAACTATCTTTTCTCTAACCCACCGTGTGGGTCCACCATAACCTGTGACCACTCATCAATGGCCAGCTCCAATGCACTTTTCTTTATATCTAATTAGTGCAAAGGAAATAAAATTAATAAATCATTATATAGACAAAATAATAAAAAAGGATACAAATTCTGTTTTTATAGAGTTGTGATAGCCCTCTGGCTTTTATTCAGTTGTCCTCAGCTGAAAATCTTCTTGATATTGTTGTAGAATATTTGGGTAATCCTTCATGAATTTTTCATCTACCCACTGTGCATCTGTAGTGGGTAGATTCTTGAATTTTAGCAAGAATTTTCGTGTCACAAGGCCACTTCTCGTGGTTCGATCCTTGAGAAACAAAATCTTTTCAGGTTCCAAGAGTTGCTCTGTTTCTTCAACTTCTGGGGGATCTTCAGTAATGGGTTCCTTTGGTTCTGGTCCTATGTAAGGTTTTAGCAAACTTACATGAAAAGCATTGTGTATTTTCCAATGAGTAGAAAGCTCAAGTCGATAAGAAACTTCATTTATTTTCTCAATCACTTTGAAGGGTCCAAAGTATCTACTGGAGAGCTTTGGAAAAGATGAATTTTGACCAGAACCTTGTTTGAGCCTGCTTTTATCAAACTTTAGCAAGACATATTGACCTTTTTCAAAAGCCAAAGGTCTTCTTCGTTTATCTACTTGCTTCTTTTGTTGCTCTTGGGCAACTTTGATAGTGGCTCGAACTTGATCCATTGCGGTTTTTAAATCTGAAGCAAACTCATCGGCAGCAAAAATCTTATCTTTAGTGCGAATAATTGGAGGAGGAATCACTTTACCCTGTACTATTTCATTTGGAGCTTTCCCTGTGGATGAGTGCACTGTATTGTTGTAAGCAAACTCCAATAATGGAAGATATTTCTCCCATTGTGACTTATGTTCACTAACATAAGCTTTCAACATATCCAAAAGAGTGAGATTCATCACCTCTGTTTGGCCGTCAGTTTGAGGATGAAAAGCTGAGGAGAACTTTAAAGTGGTTCCCAAATTCTCAAATAAAGCACGCCAAAAGTTACTTGTGAATTTGGAGTCTCTATCTGAAATGATCTCAGAATGCATACCATGTAATCTGAAGATATGTTGAATGAAAAGTCTTGCAGCTTGTGCGGATTTCAATGTTTTATGACATGGAATAAAATGTGATTGTTTACTGAATCTATCAATTATGACCCAAATCATATCATGACCTTGAGGTGTTCTTGGAATACCTGAGATGAAATCCATTGTGATAGATTCCCATGGATCTTTGGGCACTGGAAGAGGTTGCAACAATCCTGGAATCTTCTGCCTATCATATTTGGATTTTTGGCATACCAGACAAGCCTCGATGAAGTTATGTGTATCTTTTCGTAATGTTGGCCAATAAAAGTAGCGCTCAATTGCACTTAGAGTGGCTGTCCTCCCTCTATGCCCTGCATAAGGGGGTTCATGACTTTCTTTAAGCACCTTTTGTCGAACAGGAAGAGTGACACAAAGGCGATTGTTCATGAGAAGGTAACTGTCTTTGATGAAATAATCTGGATGAAAACCTCCTTGCTGTAAATTTGACCAAACTGCTGCAAAATCAGTATCTTCATCATAAGTATTCTTCATCGTTTGAAAATCTTCATGATGAGCCACTATAATAGTTGCAATGCGAGGCACTCTAGAAAGTGCATCAGCAACTACATTTTATTTCCCTGGAGTGTACATAATTTGAAAATGAAACATAGACAAGAAATTTTCCCATCTTGCATGTTTCTCCTGCAAATGCTTTTGAGTCTTGAAATACTTCAAGCTTTGATGATCGGTTTTAATAAGGAATTCATTGCCTAAAAAATAATGTTTCCATATCTTTAAAGCATGAACCACTGCTAAGAGCTCCTTTTCATAAATGTCATACCTTTTCTCCACATCATTTAGACGGCGGCTTTCAAAGGCTACGGCATGGCCTTCTTGATTTAGCACTGCACCAATACAATCACCGCAAGCATCTGCTTCCACCACAAATGGTTTTACCAGATCTGGAATGATAAGAACAGGTCCAGAAGTAAGAGCTGTTTTCAGCCTTGTGAAGGCTGCCTTCTCTTTTTCCTTCCATTGGAAAGAGATCTTCTTCTTTGTAAGGTCATGAAGTGGAGAAGCCATATGTGCAAAATGCTTGATGAAGCGGCGGTAATAAGAACATAAGCCAAGAAACGATCGCACCTCATGTACATCACGAAGATGAGGCCATTCTTGGATTATCCTGATCTTTTCAGGATCCATCTGAATCCCTTCAAAAGAGATGACATGCCCAAGGTAATTTATTTTATGCATGAAAAATTCACTCTTTTTACCATTTACCAAGAGTTGATTTTGTTGTAGTAATTGTAGAACAATTTCCAAGTGTTGATGATGCTCCTCTTCATTCTTGCTAAAGACAAGAATATCATCAAAGAAAGTACCGACATATTGTCGATGCTCTCTAAAGATGCGCTCCATCATTCGATTAAAGGTGGCTGGTGCATTGGTTAATCCGAAAGGAACCACCAAGAATTCATAAAGACCGTATGAAGTGCGGAAAGCAGTTTTGTATACATCTTGTGGTATTACCCTAATTTGATGATAACCACTCTTTAAATCAATGCGGCTGAAAACCTTTGAGCCTCCTAGACGATCCAAAATGTCATCAATTCTGGGAATAGGAAACCGATTCTTCACAGTGATTTTGTTGAGGGCTCGATAATTAATGCACATCCTGAATGTGCCATCTTTCTTTTGAACAAGAAGAACCGGTGAACAAAATGGTGAGCTACTTGGCCTAATTAGCCCACGGTTGAGTAGGTCTTCGACTTGCTTTCTGATTTCTTCTTGTTGAGGACGGCTCACACGGTATGGTGCTATATTAGGAGGAGAACTGCCCGGGATAATATCAATATGATGGTCTTCAGGCCTTTCTGGGGGAAGCTGATAAGGAAGATCTTCCGAAAAACAATCTTTATACTTTTCCAAGAGCTGAAGTTGCTCTTGGTTTTTAGCATTCATATTATCTTTTACATCAGTGACATAAAGCAGACAACATTGAACACAATCCTTAATTGCTCTAGAGACTTGCATATGGCTTACCATAGGTATGGTATCTCCAGAAACTCCAGCTTGGATCTCGTACTTCTTGCCTTTGTTGGTGAGTTCTACCTTCTTTTTCTGAGAGAAGATGGTTGAATCTACTCTATGATTCCAGGGCATGCCAAGAATCACATCGCAACCATCAAGGTCTCCGATACAGAAGGTATCTTCGTCAATGTAGCCTTGAATTTGAAACTTGAGCTTGCCAATGTAGGGTATCACAGTCTTCACTGTGTCACCTTCATCAGCATTTAAAGCTTGGCGAACTTCTGCCGGAGTGTCCATCTCTTCATTCTTTAATCCAAGCTCTTTAGCTAATTGCAAGGAAATAATATTTTCATTCGCCCCAAGATCTATCAAGAATAGTGCTTGCTTACCTTGCAACTGTCCCCAAGCTTTTAATAATTTGCGCGTCTCTGGAGTGTGAGTTGTGTTTGCAACTACATCACTGATAGCATTGATTTTCACTGGCGACTTAGGCTTGTTGTCAGAAACCTTGCTTTGTCCCTTGTTTGGACATTGCTTCGCTATGTGGCCTGTTTGTCCACATTTAAAGCACTTCCCTTCTTTCATGAAGCGTTGCTTTTCTTCTTCCGAAAATTGCTTTGCTTGTGGGTATAGATTGGAGCGAAATTGAGGAGCATTAGGAGGTGCATAGGGCTTCATCTTCTTTTGATTTGATAGTGGCTGCTTTTGCCACTGTTTTTGTCCTTCATTTGGGGCTGAATACTCCTCATCATCAGCTACTCTCTTCTTATCATTCTTTTGGAATGATTTGTTGCCATTGTGCTCCATTTCCCATATCTCAGCATGGTCAATGAGTTCCCTGAGACTAGAACAATGATAATGATTAAGAGCAGTACGAAGTTTAAAATGCAAACCTCCTTGAAACTTCCTAAGCTTTTCCGAACTGTTGATCTTCTTGAAATGTTGGACCTTCAAAAGTAGCTCCCAAAATCTCTTGGTATAGTCACCAAGTGACTCATTTTTCTTTTGCCAAAGCCGATCCCATTCCATTTTTACATCTCTTTTGAAATGAACAGGAAGAAATTGGCTTTGTATCAGGCGAACAAAGGACCGCCATGATTTTGGGGCAGCATGATCATATTCCAACCCCGTCCACCAAGTATGGGCTAAGTCGGTTAAATGTAAAGCTGCAAACTTAATCTTTTCTTTTTCTTTATACTTGTCACGACCATACAAAATTTGAAATTGACGAATAAACTTCAGAAGAAGATCAGGATTTCGGGAATCATCATACATACTGAACTTGATCTTCTTTTCAAGTTGAGATAGTGACTTAGTCTTCTTCTTCTTCTTATGGCCTTCGTCCATGCTCTTGAGGTTGAAGATGATGAAGTGCTTGATGGGGATGAAGATGGAGACGAGGGTGAAGAATGTCGACGCCTTTGACGATGATGAGGTCTTCCACGAGAAGGGTGTGACTCTTCATTACTAGAAGAGGATCCATCAGAATAGGCGCCAGATGACTTTGAAGAAGAGGATGAGCTTCGACACGATCTCTTTCTTTGTCTTGAAGTAGAATGGGACTGCCTCTTAGAAGTAGTTGGACTTCTTGATCGGCTCCTTTCATTGGTATGGCTTTGTCTTCTTGAAGTAGATGGACTTCTTTCCTTGAATTCTTTGGGATTCTCAACTTTTTCTAGTTTGAGAAGTTGCTCACGAATTTGCTGATTCTCCTCTCTAAGACTTTGAATGGCTTGAAGGATAGCACTCGATTGATCCATTGAGACTAAAGAAAAAAAATATGCTCAAGCACTCAATGCAAGGGCTGAAAACAAACAAACTTATAGTTGTAAGCACTACCAGTGTTGGGGGTGAGGACCGAGCCAAAGCTCTGATACCACTGTAAACGCCCCGAACAACGTAGTATGCTTAACAATTATGATATTTGCTTGTTTTCGAGATTTAATATAAAAGAGAATGAACACTTAAAGTTGAAAATGAAAATTACTCACAAAATTACAGCCATGAAAATGTAAAAGTAATGGAGAAGTGGGGAATGATGATGGGGATGGATAGGGCCAATTTCTGGCTATCTGTGGGTGCTGTACATGAGTTTACAGCAAAGAAAAATGATGTTGAATGAAGAAAAACGAGCTCTTATTTATAGGAGAGAGGAGAGCTAGTACAAAAGGGGAAAGTGGAGTAGCACAAGACAAGTGTCCAGCCACATGTCATGAGATGTGACAAGTGGTGGGACACTTGGAAACTTGTGTGACAAGTGTCTTGACACTTGTCTCTTCTCTATGGCCTTCCTTTTTGGGTTGAATACTGTCAAGAATAGAAACAACCAAATTTAGTAAGCACAGTCAGAGTACAGAACTTACTATTTTTAGAATGACATCCCTATTTTTTTAGGACTAGCATTTTTAGGCTAATTCGAGGCTCCTAAAATTTAGGGACCTCCTAAAATTTAGGGATCTCCTAGAATTTAGGGACCCCCCCAATATGGGTATCATATGAAAGCTTTTTCCGTGTACATCGCAAAAATGGTATCCGAATCTTCATGTGACTTTCCTATGCAAAGAAATGTGCATTTCAAGCTTTCAGCCCACACATGCACATTATACAAGCATTTCATGATCATGCCATCTTGTTGATTGTAACTGTCTGTTCTGGTGGATCTAGCCCACACTTCAAGGCATCAATCCTTTCTGTGTGCGAGTCTAACCCTGATATGCGTGAGTTCTAGTCACAGGCGCCCAATCGGGTCATATAGGTGGAAGTGTGAACTATCTTTTCTCTAACCCACCGTGTGGGTCCACCATAACCTATGACCACTCATCAGTGGCCAGCTCCAATGCACTTTTCTTTATATCTAATTAGTGCAAAGGAAATAAAATTAATAAATCATTATATAGACAAATTAATGAAAAAGGATACAAATTCTGTTTTTATAGAGTTGTGACAACCCTAGCAGTTTCCTTCACATGGTATTAGAGTCAGTGCTCTTATAAAGAGTATCCTTTGGATATTGTGGAGAGCTAGTCTTTGTGCGAGGCACACAATACGACTCGTAACCGAATCACAATGTCCCAGACACCTTCTCCAGTTCCTATGTCTTATCAAGCTTCTCCATCATTGGAGGCCCTGAGACGGCATTATGAACTCGGTGAGAAGGACGACACTCCACCTTCACCAGATTTCACTAACATGACACAGGAGAACTTTGAGGAGTACTATCGCAACAAGTATGGTGATGTTTACACCCCTTCTACCAGTTTTGCTACCACATCCGGACCAATTGGTGAGACTGGCCACCTCTCCGATCATGGAGGACATACGGCATTCGGAACGTCTGGCGATCCATCTTCATCATCTCAACCAGGTCCAATGTCAGGTTTGTATAATTCTTTTATTTTGCATGAACCAAAACCCTCACATATTTCTTCTTTTGAGGTACAGGATCTGGATGGCTTTGCATATATGAACTTCAATAAAGGGGGCTCACGAAGCAGACGAAATTCAGGTACATCTACAGCTTCTGTTTCATTTGAGCATATCACACACACTTCTCACTTGCCTCCCATCCCACCCTCTTCTATATCACACCTCTCATCGTCTTTCCAAAACCTTGGATTACATTCCACATCTGTATCACACACCCTAGGGGTTGGGATCTTCCATCTCCGCTCCTAGCACCTTTTTCCTGCTCCATCCCATTCTCTACCTCTTTGCACCATGGTACTTCGTTAGGGGGATTGCCACCCTTTAACACAATGCCTCTCACCTTACACAGTGTCTCTCACCTTTCAGCACATGAGCACACCCATAACTCCTGGGACGATTGTGATGGGCATCCCCCTCACTATCCCCAACTTCACATCTCCCATGACCGCTCATACACAGGGGTTTCCATCCTTAGCTTATGGTGCGTCTTCACACTCTCCTTGGTTTACACCTACGCAGGGATTCCCATCTTCTGCTCACCGTGTTCTCGTCCCAACTCCTTGGGTTCCTCATGTGGCTACCATGCCCATGCCTAGTCGACCCATCCCTACCTATGGATCCACCTTGCACACTACACACATGCCTAGTGGGCACTCTGGGGCCAATTCCCAAGTGTACTCCACTCCCCCATCCTACCCACACTACACTTTTTCACACTCCATCTCCGAGCACTAGCACTCTTGTTGCAACAGCCAACAATGCCTTCACCGATAAGATACGTTTTAACGGTTCATATTTCACCACTTTGTCTAATTTCATGCAACAAGTGCTTGAGTCTCAGGGTCTTTGGGACCTCGTCATTGGCTAGTCGACCCATCCCTACCTATGGATCCACCTTGCACACTACACGCATGCCTAGTGGGCACTCTAGGGCCTATTCCCAAGTGTACTCCACTCCCCCATCCTACCCACACTACACTTTTTCACACTATCCATCTCCGAGCACTACCACTCTTGTTGCAACGGCCAACAATGCCTTCACCGATAAGACACATTTTAACGGTTCAAATTTCACCACTTGGTCTAATTTCATGCAACAAGTGCTTGAGTCTCAAGGTCTTTGGGACCTCGTCATTGGTCTAGAGCCTATGCCAGACCCTCGACTAGCTCACCCTCATTACATCCGTCAATGGAGACCCGCCAATGCCACAGCCAATGTTGAGCTAATGCAGGGATTGCTTCCTGAGTTTCACTCTCAGTTGCAGCACTTCCCACTCGCGTCAGAGCGTTGGAGTCACCTTCTCGACCGCTATGCGGCTCGTGATCCTATTCGGCGCATCAATCTCGACTTTGAGCTTCAAGAGTTCTCTATTAAGGAAGGGGATGATCTATAAGTCAAGCTGGCTGAATATAGACGGTTACTTACCGAGTTCGCCACTACTGACTCTCCAAAGTCAGATGACGATCAGGATACATTCTTCTTGAATAATTTGCCCAACAAGTATTTCAATTTCATTCAATACATCATCTCCCAACCTAGATTGCCAACCTTCTACGAGTTTGAGTGCCAGTTCTTGCGTTACACAAGGCTGTATGCTCAAGTCCATAAAAAATCCTCATCACAGTCTTATTCAGAGCATAGGGGGTTGGTTGCCTCTTCTTCGGGAGGGACAACCACTAGTGGCAAAAACTCGTTAGATGCGAAGACAAGCCAATCAAAGGGTGACTCCTCTTCCTCAGATGGAACCAAAATCTAGACCTATCTGGCAGCAACTCCCTAAGAAAAACCGGTTTTGCACACATTGCCAGAGAGCAGGCCATGTGGACGAGGAGTGTCGCTCCAAGGCCCAAGGTCTTCCACCTAAAAAGCCTCGGCAGACCAATGCGACTGCACAGTCCAATAGAGCTACGTCCTCCGCTCCTACTTCATCTGCTCCTTCACCACCCGTCGTTGTTGCTGTTGGACATGTGGCTCGAGTACAGCCTCAGCGGCCCATCTCCAAGGTTGTCCACGTCCGACTGACGGGTCAACCCGTCCGATCCGTCCTATCCCGTCCGCTGCGACCGGTCCCATCCGGACCCATCCGACTGCACCCGGCCATGATCCGTCCGATTCCCTATGACTTATCGTCCGCTGACTGCACCCTGCCATGACCGTTACGCCGCGGCCCGCACACGAGTCTTGACTCCCATACGCCTGGGCCTTGCAGCCAATAAAGTCATAAACGGTCACTTTTCTTACCGTTTTTCTTATCTTTCTTACCTTTTTTTTCTTTTTCTTTCTTAGCTTTCTTTCTTACATTTCTTTTCTTCTTTTATTTTTCACCTTTCTTTTTATTCTTTTCTTTCTTGAATCTTCTCTATTCTTTTTTTCTTTCTCTCTATTCTTTTCTTTCTTTCTTTTCTCTCTCTCTCTATCTTTTCTTTCTTTCTCACAAAGGCTCAAGAGAAAAGATTAAAGATTAAAGTTTTAAACTAACAAGTTTAAAAACTTTCCCTCACCCCCCCCCCCAAAAAGGCCAACCCTAAACCCCAAAGCACTCTCCCTTTCTATAAAATCTCCCCTCCCCCACCATCTCATTCATCCTTTCAAGTTCTCCATCCCTCCTACTCCTCTCAAGCTCTCCATCCTTCCTACTCTCTCAAGCTCTCTCCTTGAGTCCTCCGTTCATGTATCGACACATACGGCAAACTATCATTGAGGTAATGCTTCTAAATCCATTATTTTGCAATCTCTTCTTTTAATCTCCTAAATTTATTATAATTTCATCGTGAATAATCTTGTAGGTTGGGTCACAAAATGTGGTGCAAGTTGTCACAGACAACGCCTCGAATTGTGCATCTATGGGGTGGAAACTTGAGCCCAAGTTTCCGTCCATAGTATGGACACCATGCGCTACGCATTGTCTAGATCTTCTTATGGAAGATATAGGCAAGTTAGAGTGGGTGGCGAGGATTGTCAACGATGCTTGCACAATCATTGGCTTTGTCAACTCCAAGGTTCGAGTTCTTGCAATATATTGCTCGAACTCGAACTTGGAGTTGAAGAAACCCTCGAAGACTCAGTTTTCGGCCATGTGGCTTCTCCTCGAGCGTCTCTATGACGTTCGCAACAAGCTACAAAAAACTGTTGTGTCAGATGAGTTTAAGGAATGGCTTGAAGGGGAGTCCACATCAAGCCAAGTGGAAGCAAAGGCCGTTCAAAGGCTTTGCTTAAAGGAGGAATTTTGGATGGATGTGAGGGGCATTATCATTGCCATCACTCCCATCTACAAGGTGCTTCGAATGACGGACATGGAGGGGGCTACTATTGGCCTCCTCTATCATCTTATGGCGGATGCGGTGGAGGAGATACAATCATCGACCATCGTGCATAGGGAGATCTCTTCTTCATGGTATTGTTTTTTTTTTTAATGATTCATGCTTCTTTTTAGTTTTAAAATCTATATTTCATACTCTCTCACACTTTCTTTTCAAATTTCACCTCTAAATCTTCTTCTCTAAATCTTTATTATCTTACACCTACTGTAGTGATATCTTCAATACCACTCCTAAAAGAGATGGCATTCTCTTTTTAACAAAGAAAAGATGGAAGTGGATAAAGCGACCCATACATGGGTTTGCGGCACTCTTACATCCTGCCTTCAAAAAACCCTCTCTCTTTATGGATGTCAATGTCCTTGCCGATCGTGAAGCGATCAAAGGGGCACCGCTTTCACATCTATCATTTGTTGAAAGTGGGAATCGTTCGTGAAGCCTCTTTTTTTGTGGGAGTCATTTGGCTATCAATTGCCTCACCTCCAAAGAGTGGCCTTACACATTATTGCATAGGTTTGAAAATCTATTCTCTTTTTTCATTTAATTCTAGTTACTTTAACCGTACTTTTTCTTCACATGGTTTAGGATTGTTCGTCGGTTATTTAGCTATCAATTGCCTCACCTCCAAAGACTGGCCTTACACATTATTGCATAGGTTTGAAAATCTATTCTCTTTTTTCATTTAACTCTAGTTACTTTAAACTTACTTTTTCTTCACATGGTTTAGGATTGTTCGTCGGGTGCATGTGAGAGGAATTGGTCCGCTTATTCCCTTGTGCACACCAAAATTCATAGCAAGCTTAGCACGCGACAATTGGAGCGACTAATTTATTGTCGCTTGAACTTACGCATGCTACGCAATATGCATGAGATGTCTATGGCAAGACACGTATCATATATCTAAATTTTATACTTTTTAGTTCATAATTTTATTCATAGATTATGAAATATATTTAAAGAAGTTTCATTTGTTTAATCTAAGTTCTTCATTCTTTAAATGTATAGATAAATGTGGATTCACTCAAGCTCTCCGCTAGTATACTTAAAAGTGTGACTCGCGAGAGAGACTTGGAGGATGAGCAAATCTTTAGGGAGCTTTACTTGGAGCTCGAGGAGAAAGACCGGCGGGTCTTTCGCACTCATGCATGGCGTACCCATGTTGTTATTCGCCCTCGCGCAGATAGCAATGAAACTAGCACTTCAGCATCCACATCGGCTGCCCGTGATACTTGTGGGGCTCTTAGATGCTACACGAGACGTGGGAGTGGCTCAAGAAGTACTCCCACTTCCGCCCAGGAGAACATACCTATCACTGGCTCTCACCTAGAGCTTAGAGAGCCCAAGTATCATGACGAGGCCAATGTCATTAGTAAGGGTGATTTTGTTGAGGAGGGTGATGGCTCCTCAAGCGGTGACGAGGATGCTTCCACCTTCGATGCCGAGAGTGATATGAACACCTAAAGTAATCATGTATCTTGATTTGGATTGAGCCATGGATGATGGCTTTTATCTCAATCCATTTTTGTACACTTTTTGTATGGGATTGCACATCTGGATCATAATAAACTTGTTGGTTTCATTATTCATGCTACATAGTACACTCTCAAGTCTTGTTTCAACTCTCTTATGCACTTTTGACTTGAATCTCTAAGTTTATGTTTTAATTTGTAAGTCCAAACATTAAGCATAGACTTAATATTATATGTATGTTTTCTTTCATCGGCCGTAACATCAGACGTAGATCCAAGATTTATTAGTCTGATTAGTACCGTACTAGCATCGGGCTATACTAATCGGACGTCATCGAACGTGACAACCACCCCCATCTCTTTCACTACCCCTGAGGGATTGGCTGATTGGTCTGCAAGTTCCGATCCCGTTGCACTTCATGCATCCATCTCACCTTCCTCTCCACCTCGTCAAGCGTTCCCTTGGCAGAGCCTTGCTACTGGACATACGCGATGGTAGCCACCTTCTTCGATTCGCATGCCTCCAGGTCCTTTCGGATACCCTAGGTCAATCTAGCATTCATTTTTCACACTCTTAGAGTCAGGCCCATAGGATTCATTATCCTTAGTTTTTCCATTTTTTTGTCTTCCGCTGCATTTACTCACACACATACACATTCATTGCATTTGTTTTGCGTTAGATTTTCTTTCTGTTCTGTTTTGCTTTGGAGCATCTCACCACTAACCTCTGTGTTTGCAGATTCTCATCTCTTTTGCAAGGTTTTGTCTTTCAGTGTAGGGCTAACTTGCAGATTGCATTGGTCCTCCCTGGGCTAGAGACGTGGAGATACGCACCGTTCCTTTCATGGTTTCATCCTCCTAGGAGTGCTTGCTCTTCTTCCAGCATGGCGGTTTCCCCTCTCGAGGCGGATCGTACAACATCTCTCTCGATACTATCATGGCGGTGACTTCTACCTTGCTCTTCTAGCGGGGTGCTTCATCCACTTCATCTTCTTTCATTCCTTATGGTTCTTGCCACCATATGAAGACCAACATCAAGCTCCTCTTCCTTCTTCCGTATCTATATCCAAGTTGAGAGGGGGTTCCTACCCTTCTTGGTATTGTACAAGCTTCACCACTTTGTCTTCGACATCGGCTTCTTTCCCCTGTTGTATCTTACCCTTTGCATTGCATGATTACATCATCCATGTACTAGGGCGCTTGGGTAAGTGAACAATTTTCTCACGAGGGACACTATCCAAGTGGCGCCTGCTGCATGAGCATTCTTCAGCATATAGCATACTTTGCATCCCATTGTGCAGAGCACCACTTACACGGATCCTAAGCTGTTTCCACCGGCAGCTGTTGTTACCACACCACCCTCCTTCTTCATCACATAGATACCTCATCACCTATTTTTCCTCGTTATCGACACCCTAAGTGGATGGGTTAGCTTGTACTGTTTTATGATGTGTTGGGTGTACCCTCCCTACTCCCGTCTTCTGAGTCACTTTTACTCAATCAACCGTATCCCATCAAATTTACTTCACTTATTCCAAAAAAAAAAAAAAAAATCCATATAGTTGCATCCGCCTTTGTAGGGCTTGGTAGGCCACTAGGCAGCCGACGTGCACCCTTTGTCCGATGCCCTGTCCTCTCTAGGGTGACTACTTGGATTCCCTTGGCAAGATAACCATCGCCTCTGTAGTCTTGGTAGGCCACTGGGCAACCAACGTGCATCCTTTGTCCAATGCCTTGGCTGCTTTGGGGTGGGACGCCTTGGAATACATAAATATCATAATGGCTGGCCTAACCTTTCAGCTCAGTTTTGGGCCTTAGAGAGAGTGTTGAGCTAAAATATGCATTACTTTGCTGATTAACCTCTTAAAGCGCCCCAAAACACACTAAAAATGCTCTTTTAGAGTAAAACCCTAAAACGGGGAGCGCTTCGAGAGAGTTCAATGGAAACCCTAAAACGGGGAGAGGTTCAAGAGAGTTTAGTGAAAACCCTAATTTTTGGGCCGCCCTTCCACATCTATAAATAGACAGGCTGCCCCCATTCAGCGATAATCCTTGTTTGCAAGTTACACCAGCCCACACACCCTCTGCTGTTGTTGGCGCCCAGTTTCCAGCCTACAGCCCGCCTCTATTTGCTGTTCAGCCATCATTGACTGCAACCACATTATCTTCAGCATGTCCATTGCTGTAAGCGACAGCTCTCAGCTGCTGGCGACTACTCCAGACTGTCCCAGACTACTGTTCAGTCTGATGTCCATCATCTCCAGGGTCAGCCAGCCTGCGTTTTCAACATTGCAAGCCCTAACACTCTCAAACACTATTTCAGCCTGCTGTTTATAACAGACTGTGCATAGTTTCCAGCCTCCGATCAGTGGTACACTACTACGTTTACCAGTTTCCAACCTCCAGACTACTGCGTTTTGGTGACCAACCTGCTACCATTCACTATTCAACACTCCTACACTCCGACTGGTGGTCACAAACTTGGGATCCGTCTTTGGTGGACGTCACACTCCGACATTGCTCTGCCCTTGAGCACACTGTACACTCTTACATTCATTTACAGCATTCATTCACTTTAGAGTTGTGTTCTCTCTCTCCCTTCTTCTGTTTGTGTTTGAGTTTTGAGTTTTGCGTTTAGGGTTTGAGTTTTACCCTCTGTGTCTGTGACGGTCTCTCTGTGTTTCTGTCGTGATCGTACACTCTCTCTGTCCTCAATGCAAACCCTAGCAATTTCCTTTCCATTTCCATCGTCCATGAAGTGGGTGAAGGCCAATTAAGTGTCCAAATCAAGGGACAAATCAGATTGAAGACTTGCTGGTCACTTTGGATAGCAAGGGGAGTTTGAATTGCAAAAGGAATCAGGAGTATTCCATTGTAGATCAACTTCTTCTTCAATAAAGCTAAAGAAATACCGAAAGGGGCGCCAATTTTAGGGCCAATCGTGTGTGCATTGTCCAAGATCAGTAGGTAAATTTGTATTTTCAGATTTACATTAATTGTTTACTGCTGTAATTAAGTTGTAATTAGGGATTTACCACCCTATCCACGGAAGGAAGGCTAGTTGCATGGTTCTGTTGCCGGGACTTGAACCCAGGTCGCTCGGGTGAGAGCCAAGTATCAGAAAGTTAAATATGTGCTTCAAAGATCACAGGATAAGCAAAAGAGAGCAAATGATCGTCATAGGCATGCTTTTCACTTTGCAGAGGGCGATTATGTATTGTTGCAATTTGAAAAGGCATGGCTGAAAAAGATGAAGGGCAAAGAGCCATTGTATCCAAAGCTGTCTATGAGATACTATGGACCATTTCAAGTGTTGTTGAGGATCAGTGATACATGCTATGGACTGAAATTGCCTCCACACTGGCGGATACACAATGCTTTTCATGTGAGCTTGCTCAGACCTTTTCATGGTGATGTGCCAAAGGATATGTCTGCTGAAATTCAGCCTAAGGTTGAGGAGCTCGATGTGATTTTGGTACCTGAGCAGATTTTGGCACATAAGGAAAGAAAGATCAAATGTAAATTTTTCAAGAGATACTTGGTGAAATTTCAAAATTATTCAACCATGGATGTCAAATGGATGGAAGAGGATGACTTGGCAAACCATTCTCAATTGTTGCAGCTTTACCTAGATGCCTTTCAATTATAACCGACTTTAGTTCAAGCTCCGCAAGGTTCAACAGTGCAAGGGTCTGAAGCATTGCGTGATGCTCAAGGGGGAGGTAGCACTTCCACTCCTCCAGTTATGGACAGCTCTCGTATATAGTGGATCTCGGATGTATTCAGCATGCATCCAAGGTATTGCGCTAACAGTATGTTTGCCATGAGATCACTACTTAGTATACTAGTCACTGTGAGATGTATGCAAATGAGTATGAGTTTCACCCAAGCACTGGAACTATACTTTTGCATCAGCTTATGATCAAATTGGCATGAACTTTGCCTCAATTTTGAGAAAAAAAATTCTAATCAGTTTCAGCTCAGTTTTTTATCAGCTTGAGAACCGTTTATGATCACTTTTTGGATCAGTTTTTGCATTGATTGCTGGTCAGTTTTTGCAACGAGTTTGTGGTCACATTTGCACCAGTTTGTGGTTAGTTCTCAGATCAGCAAGTGATCAGTTTATGATCAAATTATGCTCAGTTTTCAATAGTTTACATCTAGTTCCATGGACAGCAGCATATGTTATGATGCCATTGATGTTTTGGCCATGGTTTATGCTTGGTTATGCTATGCTATGGTTTGGTTTTGCCAGATGAGTTGAGCTCATGAGAAAGGGACATGTCACAATAATAATCTGACAATGTTTTTGAGATTCTTTGTGAGTCTTATGTTATGTTATGTTGGCTGGCAGTTTTCAGCATATGTTGGATATATGGAATGGTTGAACAGCAGTGCGCAATGTTGTGTTGACTATGATGCCCTATGGAAAATTCCGATGTAGTACTTTGCTTTTGATGCATTTGGCAGTGCAATCAAGGACGATTGCAAGGATTTCAACGAGGAGGGTTGTCATGAGGACACGTGTATTTTTGAAACCGCGCTTAACATATGGATTAATTTTTAATCACATGATTAAGTAAATGTTGCATATGTGAGGTACAACTGGGATTAAAGTAAATTTATGAGCCTGGGACCCGAGAAAATCACGGGATATCAAAGGCAAAAGTTGCTATAAGTTATGCCGCACAAGTACTTGGTAGTATCTAGTGCCAGTTGTTGGCCTAGGTCATTCATTTGGCAGTTGATGACACTAAAGAAGTGGCGTTTAATGGTACATAACGCCAATGTGATGGTCAAAGATGATGCAAAGACACTTGGAAATGGAAGTTACCTAGCCAATTTAAGTATTGGCTAGTCTGATTATTTTTCAAGACACTGAAATAATTATTAGATTAATTTTTAGACTTTAAAGACTGAAAATTAATATTTGATTATGGATAATGTTGGAAAAACCATTTGGAAAAAATGTCCATGCAAGACTGAAAAACGTCTTCAGAGGTTAGAGAGAGGCATTTTTAGTGTATTCAGCTTGCAAGAGAAAGGGAGGAGATACTGCTCGTCTGATTTGCAGCCATTGGAGGACCTTCTGAGACAGCCACGGGCTGGAGAAGACCAATCAACAGCGAAGGGGATCGAGAGTATCCCATTGTAGATCAAATTATTCTTCAATAAAGCTAAAGAAATACCGAAAGGGACGCCAATTTTGGGGCCAATTGGGTGTGCATTGTCCAAGATCAATAGGTAAATTTGTATTTTCATATTTACATTAATTGTTTGCTGCTGTAATTAAGTTGTAATCAGGGATTTATCACCCTATCCACGGAAGAAAGGCTGATTACACCAAGCCATAAAAAGCTTCATTTTCTCTAATGGAGTTTTATCTTGTTGCAAGGATTCATTTGGTACAACATTTGCTTGAGGTGTCTTTTGGGACTAGTTTTCCTTCTTTGCCTTATTAGGACTTTGACCGGCCATGTGTCCTTTTTCTCCACAAGAGAAACATCGTACTTCTCTTGTATATTCTACTAACTGCTGATATGTTAGCTTCTTTTTGGATAGCAAAGGTAGTCTACCTCCAAAGTCCATCCTTATGCTTTGGTTCTTGTTTATCTGACTTCTTTTGGTTAAACATCGTAGTCTTTTTCCTTTGTGGTTCTTTTTTTTAGGCTTTACCAAGCATCCATAGCATATGTAGTTCTTCAGCTTTAAAGGCCGTACCTTGGGCTACTTCCAAAGTAACAAGCTCTGTCATCTTGACAACTCATCATATCGTTGAATATAATCCATGGATAAACTTTCTCATCTCCATATTGGAAGGTATTTTATTAAGATATGTAAATTTAAAAGAAATAACTACAAACCTGTTGATATATATTTCAACATTATCTCCATAGCTTTGCTTCAGCTCATCCCATTCTTGTTGCATATTAGCTTCAAACGATGAAGGCAGAAACTTCTTGATGAACATCTCTTTAAACTCTTTACATGACTTGATTTCCTTTCTCTCTTGAACAATTTTGAGCCACCATTTTAAAGTAAGATCCTTCTTATGCATTTTAACCATTCTAACTTTTTATTTTTCTGTATAATCTTCACCACCAAAAGCAGCATCAGATTGTCTAATCTAAGAGTCTCTCTTACCATAGAAAACATCAAACTTAACACTCCTCTATGGAGGGATTCTTGGAACAAGAGGAGTCATCTTATGTATGATGAGACTTTGAAGTCACCGCTGAGGTGGATCCTCGAATGATAGGTGATATTTACCTTTCATAGACTTAGTTACATCAATAACATTGATACCTTTTATGTTGAGATAGGCCTTCGCACCTGTAATACCATCTCTCTCAAGAGCGTTCTCACTATGGCAATCTTCAAAGATCTTCGCTTCAACCCGTGCTTTAGTCTTTCTCTCCATAAAAGCTTCAATTTTTTAATCGACTTCAACTCCTTGTATCTTTGTATCTTCTCATAATTAGAGAAACATACAAATACACAATATCAAGAGCCTTTCGATTGTTTACCAAAATTCTCCACCTCGCCTATTGACATGGTGAGAAAGTTGGGCCCAAAGACCATCACCCAAAAAAGGTCTTACAAAGAAAAAGTCATTGCTCTAATACCAATGTAAGCATTGGGAAGAACATGAGAATAGCAATACTTTGAAAAAGTCATTCCCTCCTTTACAGGAATTTGTTGAAACAAAACCACAGGTACCAAGTACCTAAAACAGTCTACAAAGAGGCTAATTTGCTACAATTCTGAAAATTAGGATTTTAAAACTCTAATTTCTGCAAACTTCAAAAAGCAAACTGATTTTCTTCTTTAGTGCTTGATTACATCAAGCTAAGTAGAAAGTGCTTCTTGGATGAGAGATAGATAGGAGAATACAAAGCATGTGGCTAAAATTTCAACATGAGAGCTTATTCCATGAAGAGAGAGAGCTCCAATATTTATGTGTAGGGCTTAGGTGCTCAAAAGTGAAAAGTAGAGGCTACAAATAACAAGTATTTGTTGAAAATGACAAGTGTAGGTACACTTATCTCTTTAAAATGACACATGTTCCATTCTAAATACCACTGTCACTTTTCTAGATAAAAAATCTTCCAAACCTTCTACTCTTAAAATATCTCAAATGGTTAAGAACTTGAGATAGTTACTAAAGATAAAATTATTACTTGCGAAATTCTAAAGCCTTTGACGCGACAAAAATTTCATTTGAGCAACTTCCAAAAATACTAACCTCCTAAATTTTAGGAGATGCCAAATTTAGCTTCTAGAGAGCATCATACACGTTCACGGATTCATGATTTGTTTCTTTAACCATGAAGGCCCTATTGTGTACATCATTGCATGTAGCGGTCAAAGAGGATCTCTTACTTACCACATCAAGGCCTTGCAATAGCAACTGGTTGGTTTAGTGGGAAGATGACCACGATTTGGTTGTGACAACCATAGTGGAATGTCAACAAGAGGACCAAGTGTGAGCCTTCAAGGTGGGATTCTCTAGTCCACTCAAGCATGTATTCAAAGTAGACTATTTGAGCCATGCCTAGGGGGTTGCATTAGGAATCAGGGTTGTGGATATAGAAAGCTGGTATAGAGCAAAGGAATTAAAATGCAAGAGCCTCCAAGATACTAATGGCAAGGCCTAGATTCACAATGACAATATCATTTTTAAAGGGGTAGCATGTAGATATATAAAAACACCCACTATTTGGCAAAATAAGTAGTATAGATAGACTTTTCCTCTTACAGGCATCCGCAGTTCTAATTGCAATTTAGCATGGTCCTCAAAAGAAGCCAAGGTACAGTTCCTGGTACAAGAAAGCATCTAGTTTGTTCATTCATCCAAGGATTCCACATTTAACTAGCAAAAGTCACTCTTCTTAATGTCCATGACCATGTTTGGTTTGACTCTTGAATAGTTGTTCCCCATGACTAAAAGGAAGTCTCTCCCAAAGACTTTGCCAGCTTACAGTACCTCTGTTTAGATGCAACTTTTGCTGATGGATAATTTTCTTTGTTAATGTAACCTAGTACGAATATCCTATTCCCTGTAAATGGAAACAGAAACTCGGAAAATAGCAAGGATATAAGAAACACACATACTTTGATTGTTACCCCCTTTGGATTTTCCTGCAAGAGACCAATCAAGAAGTTGCGAAGATCAGTCATGCTCCCTGCTCCTGTTTTTGCAGAGGGTGCACTCTCACCGATAGAAGTAGACTGAGCCTTTTCCTTCTGAGAAGAAACCCCTTTGGTGGGTGCTGACCCAGCCATCCCATCAACCACAGGTGGACGCACCTTTGAAGGCACAGGGATGCCTTTCACAGAATAATTGGGTGGGTCAGAAACTGGAGATGTTCCAGGCGATAAATTCCGCTGAGTTGCAGTCAAAGGAGCAACACTAGGCTGAGGCCTTGGTTTTGCCGCAGCAGGCGGGACTGCACAGTACAGATGACATTTAAACTAACCAAATAGAATTGCACAAGCAGCAAACTCTGAAAGAATTTTTGAATGGCTAACCTTGAATCGTCTCTACCCTTCGCTTTTTTGGGGGTGGCTCCCTTTTTGTCTTGACTGAACCTTTTCTGCCATTGGCTGTAGGAAGCCAAAATACACACAAATCTTAAAAGCTCGTCAAACATAACTACATTCCTTCCAATGGAATACTCAGGCGCTATTCCAGCAGAGAAATTTACCTTCTGCAGGAGTACCTTGTGGTATAATTATCTGGGTACTTGGATCTACTAAGATAGACCTGCAAGTACCTCCAATTAGGGGAGACCATAGAAGTCCAACCATAAGTACTAAAATTCACAGATAGAAAGTACATACTTGCGCAATCTTTGTCTTTTTTCTGCCTCAGCTGTCCGTTTCTTCACCCGATCTTTCTCTGAAGCACTAAGAATTCGCTGAACCGATAACTTGCGCCATGCGGAACCAGCCTCAACCAGCAGCTGTTGGCCATTTTCACCACTTCTCTGTTCATAGATATCACAAAGATCCCCTGGTTCGGGAGCTGATGAGAACTTGAAATTTTCAGAGCCAATCTGTATCATCTGCTAGGATAATCAAAGAGAAAAATATCAGGTTCTGGTAAGCAGAGAATCTGACTTGCAGCATACAGGAACAAGAAAATAGCTCTCTTATAACCTCAAAAACAAGAAAATGCACCCACTCCCATTTCAAAAAAAATGTAACATGTAGATCTAAACACACACAGCACTGTTTCTGAGTTCTGCCCATGCAGATTGAGAAATTTTGTAACTTGCAAAAACAGCATGTCATTTTATTGATAAAAACAATCAGTACATAGATTAATACACAGAAGAAACACAAGAAGACAGCTGCAGCAGGTAGGACCAATCATGCATCAATGCACTGGCCTAGTAAGGCAAAGGAAACATCCTTTCAGACTTGGAAGTTTCTTCCATGACTTAGGAAACCTTCAATTTGAGAGACTCTGCAAAGTCGTGGAAACTCCATATTAAGCAAATTAAATGCTGTACTCTGCACTCACTTTTTTTGGGGGGAAGGAATGTGGATGAATCTTTGAAGTAAAAGGACAGAATCAGCTCTCATCAGTGAGGACTCTTAAACTTCTCATACATGTCTTTCGCAAACATATCTGCTATGATATGAGTTTGAACCAGACTCTACTACCTAAAAATGGTCCGCTGAAAATTAGATTTAGAAAAATTCAATAAAAATGTCGATGTAGAAACTTTTAATATTCAAGGTCTAGCTAAGGCTAGACTGTGTGCATGTTAAAAAGCCCAATTCTTGTAGAGGTTTCAGTTATAAACCAGAGGATCAAGACTCGAAAGAACGAACGATTAATGGCACATGAATGTAATAGACCAAATCCTGCATCTAAAGGAAGTATATGAGCAACAAATTGAACATTGACATAGGGCAACAGAATACAAATGGGGTGATTAAGCCTCTCGCCAGAGGACATCTCCTATGAAAGCCCCCACATGGGTAAATTCAATAACTGATGTTAAACTAATTCCAATGTACTAATGCCCAAGGTGTACCACCAGAGTCTCAGGCCATCCTATAGCTTTGCACGGGAATAGTGAATTGCCCTAGCTGGCTAATGAACACTAGGTGTCAAGAGGCATGTGTTACATTAATAAGGTAATTTATGGGAGACAGGCACGAGGGATGACCGTCCGGGGGCCTTGGGCACCCAAACGGGGTCAAGGGGAGCCTAGAGAGTAAGAGAGTCTAAGAATAGTAGGACTCACCTGAAGCGGACAGCTGGCAGAGGAAACGGAGAGAGAGGAGCCAGCACTCATCTAGGCGAAGGAACCTGAAAGAGTTGCAGATTCTTCCTAGGATTATCTGGATTTTATCGTAGATTCATTCGAGATTATGCCAAAATAGCTGTTCCAATGACAGACCAACTTAAAGGGAAAGGGAAGAGCTTTAATTGGGGAACAGACCAAAATGAAAGTTTTCAAAAACTTAAGGTAGCTATTGCTACAGCTCCAGTACTATTAATTGTGGATCCCAATAAACCATTTGTGGTTGAAGCCAATGTCAATGATAAGGCGATAGGCACATTTTTTTTTCAAGAAGGTCGACCAGTTGCTTTTGAAAGCAAGAAATTAGACCGTGCAAACCGAAATTATTCTGTTTATGAGAGGGAGCTGTATGCAATAGTACATGCAATGAAGAAATGGAGGCACTATCTGTACGGTGCCAAACTTTTGATCTTGTCGGATCATGAAAGCATTAAGTGGCTTAATGACCAACCGGATCTACAAGGACGTAAAGCCAGATGGGCCGAACTCCTTCAAGAGTTCGACTATGAGATAAGGTATAGGAAAGGGAAGTATAATATAGTGGCTGATGCACTCAGCAGAATGCCCATCATAAATGAATTGAGTTTTACTCAGTTCACTTCCGATTTACTTGAATCCTTAAAAGGGAAATGCCAGGTTGATCCGGCATATTCCAACATATGGGAAGCAATAGAAAATGGGGATCCAATGGAAGAGCCTCCATTGAGGAAGGAATGTCTGAGGATGTTCAACAAGGAAATGGAGCATCAAGGGTTGCTCAAATGGGATTCAAGTGGAAAAATTTTACCATTGATAATAGTTATTTACTCTACAAGGGTAGGGTATGTGTCCCGAAAGATGAAGAAATAAGGCGCCAGATACTCTTTGAGTGTCATGATACCCCTAGTGCGGGACATCCAGGAGTTAATAAGACTTATAGTCTTATTAAAAGGCAGTTCTATTGGCCTGGAAGGAATAAGTACATCCTTGACTATGTGGTCAAATGTAATAAATGCCAGGTTAATAAAGCTGAAAGATTGAAAATGGGAGGACTTCTCCACCCATTAGAGATTCCTTCGGAAAAATGGGAGAGTATCTCCATGGACTTTATTGTTGCGTTACCCAGAACACAGAGGGGGCACGACTCTGTGTGGGTGATTGTGGATAGGTTAACCAAAATGGCTAGGTTTATTCCAACTTCAATTGATGTTAAAACACCAAAATTGGCTAGATTGTTCGTAGAGAACATATACCGATTGTATGGCCTTCCAGCAAATATAGTTTCTGATCGAGATAGAAAATTTGATAGTCAATTTTGGCGTGCTGTATTTAGGAAGTTGGATACTAAACTTAGCATGACTACGGCGGACCACTCGCAAACTGATAGGCAAACTTAAAGGGTTAACCAAATCCTTAAAGATATGCTCAGGGCATATGTAAGCAAAAGGCAAACTAATTGGGAAGAGTATTTACCGATAGCAAAGTTTGCATATAATAGTGCCAAGCACTCTTCCACTAGATATAGTTCATTTATGCTAATGTATGGGTTTTAGCCCAGAGCTCCTCATGCAGTGGGACTACATAAGGAAAAGGTTCAGGCAACCAAGGACTTTTTGGAGGATATGAATAGTATGTTTAAATTTGCTCAAGAAAATATTAAGAAAGCTCAAAATCGAGCTAGAGCTTATGCAGATCCTCACCGAAGAGACGTCTCCTTTGAAGAAGGAGAATTGGTCTATCTTAAGGTGCCTGAAACAAACTAAAACCATGAAAACGGGACGATGTCCAAAGCTTTCACCCAGGTATTGTGGTCCTTTCACAATACTTAAAAGGGTGGGAAAACAGGCTTACAAGCTCCAACTACCTACTGGTAGTAAATCACATCCAGTTTTTCATGTAAGTAAGCTAAGGAAGAAGCTGGGTGATTTGGATAATCTAATCTTAAATGATAGCATTGAGAAGCTATTAGATGACCAATCTAATCCACATGAACCAGAAAGAATATTAAATGTTCGTAACAGACAAACAAGAAATACTATTTATCAAGAATATTTGGTCAAATGGAAAGATTGTTCAGAAGAAAGCTCAACATGGGAGCGAGTAAGTACCCTAAGGAAAAGGTTTTCCAATTTACAGTTGCATCTTCCAAGTATCGTTTTCAAGGACAAAACCGATTCTTAAGGGGAAGGAAATGTTACATTAATAAGGTAATTTATGGGAGACAGGCGCGAGGGATGACCGTCCAGGGGACTTGGGCACCCAAATGGGGTCAAGGGGAGCCTAGAGAGTAAGAGAGTCTAAGAATAGTAGGACTCACCAGAAGCAGACGACTGGCAGAGGAAACGGAGAGAGAGGAGCCAGCACTCATCTAGGCGAGGTTGGGAGGTGAAAGAAGGAATCACTCGTGCCATTTGATTCACGAACAGATTGACCGTCGTCAGGAGATTGGCTACCATCATTATACTCGTCATAGCATGGCTCTGATCCAGAAAAAGGATAGTGCAACAGTCCAGCAAACTAGCAGAAAAAGGATCCCACTAGTAGGACTGGTCACCCTTTTACAAACAACACAAGATGAGAAAGTATTGACCTCAAACCAGAGCATCCTTATAACAGAAGGCACAAATCAAATGTATTATACAACCCTGATGCTGGGTCTGGTTGAGATGAAGATGGTGGATTACCAATCATCCCAAAAGTGATATATCCTCACCTTAGTTGCATGGAACGACAAGTATGGGAGCTTGGAGGGCAGGAACCCATTCCCAAACAGGCTGGAACAGGGAAAGTGTTACAAGCTGTTGGTGCATTCACTATCCCATTCCCCACTCCACCATAAGAAAACATTGTCGAGATCGCCACGTTCAAGCCGGGGTAGGACTTTTTAGCCATTTTGGCATCTGTTTTCATGCCATTGTCTCCTGCCACTTATCCACCTCCTGTCACACATGTCTACCTCCTATCCACCAAACAGCTTCCTTATTGGCTAGCTTGCTGTCTGCCATCCGTCCCTACTGGTCCTAATACATGATGCACCAATCATTTTGTTCTCACTAGTGTGATATGATGTTTAGATTGTTAATGGATATTTGTGAAGTTGTTTATTGCAAAGTCCAAAATGGGGCTCCACATTCCCAACATCAAGCCTACCTACTCCAATCGGGATTCCCAGTTCTTGCTCCCCGTCCTCCTCCAACTGAGAGGTGGCCATCCCCAACACTTGAATGCCCCAATTGACGTGTGAGAATGCACGAATGAACAAAAGCATGGTAAGAATAAAGTATGAGCATGTAAAGGCACAATAGGGTTTGGGAACACAAAGTGTGTACAGAAAACACTAAAGTCTAAGAGAGACAAGTCAAAAACAAAAAGTGAATGTAATGATGAATCATGTACATGTCAGCAATCATTTGTGTCATGCAAAGTCGTCTCCTGCTTGTAAGCTTCAATCTGAGCCAGATGGAGGTGGCAGCCCTTTCTAGAGTGTGCATTCGAATCAATTACATTTTCAGTCAGTTTTAGTGTGTTCACACTAGCTGTTTTAGTGAACCTGCACAATGCTTTTCTTTTTCAGTGGCTGGAGGCTGTGTTCACACTGCCATCAACAAGACAACCAGTTTCGAGATGGCAATCAGCATTTTCTCAGCTTATTTTTTGCGAGAATCAGATCAGCCAATATCCATGGCCCCATCATTATGTAATCAGTGAGATTTAGAGGTTCCTGCCTATTTAGAGCTGCCTCGTTCAGTGGCAGCACACATTGTTTTGCAAATTTCAGGACTTGTTCTCCAGCATCCGTTGGCACTCCTCTATCATCCCATGCTTCTCTCTATCATCAGCCTGATCCGGTCCCCTCAATGACGCTCTGAGTTGCATGCAAGGGCTGATCAGTCCACATTGTATTCAGCATTCTCTTGGTGTTTCATACTGACTCTCTTCTATTGTCTTCTTTAATTGCAGCCTTTCTCTTCCCTTCTCTCTCCATGTCCATGTTCTTCTTCCATTGTGCACTCTCACATGGTATCATTGCCAAGGGAGAGGACTCACAAGTTCTAGAACGAGGAGACCACACTCTACTTGGTGTAGATTTGTTGCAAAGAACATAGATTTTCTGCATTATTTGATCTACGAAGTGTGCAAGGCATCTATAACTGCATTTTGGAAAGTGTAGCTGATTTCTCCTCGATTCTGGCAGCCTGACACCAAAACACAGCAATTTTTTGTGTGTTTGCAGATTTCCTTGAAGAGATATGGAATACAGGTTCCATGTGTTTGATGACACCGACGAGGAGTCAATCCATACTACTTAAGACATGCAATCCCACCAATCAGAATGTCCCAAAGAGTGACACAAAGATTGAAGATTGAAAGCCACAATTATCAAAGGATCATCACTCTGACAGGTCCAAAAGGTCATAGCGGCTTCATTCCCCCTGCTTCTCTACATGATTATAATAGGACACCTACTACAAGGCCCTGCATGGCCATTCTAGCACCATTTGTACATGTGCCTGCAATTTGACGCATGTTATTCCATGGTTGCCCAAAGAAGATCGCCTTAAAAACACCACCTACTCTCTTTGGCCCTACTAAGTGGAGTGCATATTGGATAATTTCAACCAATGCGCCTTCGTTACTACCTTGATACCCCATCCAATGGAGGATCCTCGCATTGGTTCCACTATGGACAAAAAAGCTGCTCTTTGGGATCAGCTCAACTGTTGAGGCTGATCTTTTCTCTTTATGAGTTTGCACAATTCTGTCCTTGCACATGTGCACACGCTTCAAACCATAGTGAAGGCTTGGACAAAGCTATCTCCTCTCTACCAACTAAAGATCTTTGCCCATCGTAACAAATTGAAGACTTTTTCCCATCGTACAACCATACAATGAAGCTCCAAATTCCATTGATGATTCTCCTTCAATAGAGAACCACATCAACAAGATGGAGGAGTTGCATCATGAGCTTGCATCCCTAGCAAGATAATATCATTCGAAGATATGGCAATGACTCTCATTACTTGACTCCCATCTCCGAAGTTTGATGTCTTCTACACTAGCTTACTTGCCTACACAATTCAGGACACCATGTTGTGGGTGGAGTTAGTCCTACTTGTTTTGGAGTGTTGGGATATAAAGGCCCAGTAACCTCCATGTATAGTACACGCACATTGTACACGTGAACACACCCTTTACGTGCCCTAAGTATAAATACATTATATTCTTTGTGTACCAACACATTATTGGTACACTCTTATCAATTCGTACTTTCACTCTGCTCACACTCTCTCCAACCGTCACACTCTCACACTCACTCCTGCTCGACCTCCATCTCTCTCAATTGTGCCCCTCTAGGTCCAACATGGAGCACGAAGAGAAACTCAAGGAGAATAGAGCTAGTGGATCCATTTCTACTAAAGCTTTTGTTGCAAGTTCGGGGAGGGGGGACCAAGAAGGACAACAAGAAAGCCAATAACAAAAAGGAGAACTTCTTCGAGCTCTAACACAAAATTAGAGGGGAAGCCTAAATGCCTAAACTATGATGAAGGCACCTATCCCAAGGAGAAGTATTGCAAGAAATACCCTCATCTTTGTCTAGGAGCTAAGGATGGAGCTACATGATCAAAGCCTTCTTCTACCTCATCCCCAATTGTTACATATGAGTTTGTGTTCCTTCATATCCATGAAATGGAGAAACCTTTTAGTTCAATTATCATCTTCAAAGAGACCTTAGGCTCATTCATACTAGTGATTCCCATCATATGACTTGTTGAGCTTAGAGACGCGAGAATCAAGACACGCAGTACTTGCTAGCAATAGAGAGACAAAGATAGAGAGGGAAAAGTTGAGAGTGAGAGTGAGAACGACTTGTGATTACAATCAAGTGTGTACCTCTTTAGGTTTTGAGATAGATATATATATATATATATGAAACTACAAGTGTTAAGGGTGTGTTCACACCTAAGCACATTTAAAAGGCACGAGGACCCTACATATATCTATCCAACTCCCATCATCTGTCGGCAATGAGCAAACTGCTCTGCTGGGAAACCCTTTGTGAGAAGGTCTATAGGATTATCATCTATATGCACTTTGACAAGCTCAATGCTCTTGTTGTCAAGTATATCTCTATTGAAGTGATACTTCACCTGTATATGCTTCGTCTTTGCATGAAAGTCGGGATTCCGCGCTAGTATGATAGCACTCCAACTATCACAATGGAAAACAGGTAACTCTGTAATGCCAAGCTCACCCACCACCAGACATGAAAGCCATAAAGCCTCCTTGCATGCCTCAGTGGCAGCCACATACTCTACCTCTGTAGTAGACAATGCAACACTTTTGTAGCCTGGAGATCCAAGAGACTACTCCTCCTATGAAGGTAAACACATACCTAGAAGTGGACTTTCTACAATCCGCATAACCAGCATAGTCTACATCTGTAAAGCCAATGACAGATGTCTTCTACTTTACAAAGCAGTTGCACAACTCCTTTGTGCCTTTGAGGTATCTCATAATACCTTTCGTTACTTCCCAATGCTTTTTACCAGTGTTTACCATGTATCTGCTAACCACTCCACTGCAAAGCCAATGTCAAGAGCGTGTAGCAACCATAGCATACATCAAACTGCCAACAACTAAAGCATATCATATCTTGGCCATTTCAACCTTCTCATCATCAAATATAGGGCTGTCCTCTGGAATGAGGCAGTGGCGGCATAAGGACTAAGATCACAAGCTGATTGGGATGCATGCTCAGAATTGAAGACTTAGGACTTGAATTCCAGCAGTACTATTGAATTCCAGCAGTGCAAAAAGAGACTGCTCCGTATGTGCAAAATAAGAACTAAGATCACAAGCTGATTGGAGTCTACATACCAAAGAAAGAAGAATTCTGAGACCAACATTTCCTTCTTAGATAGGGTGGTACTAACCTAATTTACTAGTAATTGCAGCAAGCATAAATTCACATAAACTAAAAATGCAAATGTTACCACTTTAATCTTGGACAATGGACAGCTTGTTGGCCCCAAAATTGGTGTCCCTTTCGGTATTTCTTTAACTTTTATTGCAAATGGATGGAGTTAAACTAAGATCCTCTAACCTCCTCCGCTGATCCAAGTGCCACTTGCCATCAAAACTGACCAACAAGCCTCCAAACCAATTTGCCCCTTGGTTTGCTTGGACATTGGCCTTCACCCTCCTCCTTGAAAGACAAATTCAGCCCCAAATTTGGTATTGGCTAGCTAACCTCTTGAATCTCCCTCAAATTCCTCAATTCCAACTGCTGGAATTCAAGTCCTAAGTCTTCAATTCTGAGCATGCATCCCAATGTGGATGTCAAATCCTAATTTCTATTGTAAATTAAGATTTACAACATAGATTTTCTAATATCTCCACCTTCAATGACTCAAACTATTGAAAAATACTGAGATAACTTGAGAGATGGCTGGGGATTGAGAAAGAATGATGTAGAGAGAGAAATTTCAGAGTTTCATCACGAGAAATACTAAAAAAACTACTGATGCCTTACTCAAACAACCATGGAAGCTATCACCTATAGCTTAGGACTATCAAAAAGACTATTGCCCCCTCCTTTATACTATCATCTATACCAGAAGGACCTTGGGCTGCTGTTGCCTGGTTCTAGAGGGCTCCAAAAATACTATCATCTATTGAAAGATTAGTCCCTAATGGCTGCAATTCACATCAATAATATCTTCTTGCTCTCTAAAAGCCGCCTTCTCTCTCACAATGGCTGGAATAGACTTCCACCAGCCACACCAAAAACGTTTTTTCCACTTGCATGGGCAAGTTTTGCCAAGTAGCAATCTTCTAATCCCATTTCCCAGCATTATCCGGCTTATTAAATTAATTTTTAAAAATAATTCTTAAAATTAATTTAATAATTATTTTAATGCCCAAAAAAGTAAATCCAACAATCAATAATTAGATTAACTCGGCCAATTTGTCTCCCAAGTATTCATGAGCAATTATTGAACCCTAGATTGGCATTAATTAATTAAATAATGCGTAGTCTCTAATGTCACTACTGACATTAGTGGCCAACAAATTGGTCTAGGCCCAAATTTCACACCAGGTACCACCTAGTACTTATCAAGCATAACTTATTACAACTTTTCCTTTGGCACCAACTGATATCTCCAAGTTCTAGGTCCCACAATGTAAAATAATTAACTTGCACCTTACATGTGGAAGTCACATTAGCACATTTAAATTTACATCCTCATGACAATTCCCCTCTGAAATCCCCCTCTAAATCCTCATTTGGAGAATATGAGGAATCCAAAAACTCGTGAAGCAAAGCCTCCAATATATCTAATGAAGAAGCAATGAACACCAGTAGTAATGAAGAAGGTATCTGAGGTTGTGATGAAACAAAGGCCAAACCACTCTTAGAAGTGTCCTCCAAAAACTAAATAGAAGGGGAATGAGGAGAAGGGACAGCACAAATTTACTCAAAACATGAGGGAGGGGTGTCAAAAAGAATCTCCTCAATGCCCTTATCAAAGGTGGTGCCCATGGAGTCATACAAGGGAGTGGAAATGTGCAGCTCCTATGGAGCCATAGGTGGGCAACAACTTTCATCTCTCCATAAAGTGGATTTGAGATCGAAGGTGGTGGTAGACAAACATTGTCTCTAGATAGAGCGGGCTGTAAAGCCAAAGGTAAATGGTAAACAGTTGCTCTCTCTCGATGGAGTGGACTACGAAGCCAAGGGTCATGAAACCATTAAACCCGAAAGTGATGGGAAAAATCTCTATAGCTTGTTGTGGGGGTTCCCAAGCACGCTTATTACCTCGTGAGGTCTTAGAACCTCCTACTGCTGAAAAGGGCTTAGGTGCACATAATATGCATCTTATTGCCTTGAGTATAGAAAATTAATTGCCAATGTAAAACAATCTCTATCGCCAAAACAGTAAATTGGCACAAGGAGTGCCTAGAGTAGACACATATTCTTCAATGGCATAGAAATAAAGATCAATGACAATAGTCTTCGATAGGGTGAGCATTCTTGCTGCAATAGGTACACCTAGTGCTCCGTGCTTGCTCCTTTAAAATAGAAGCTATAATACCAGTGTGTCAACCTTGTAATAGTTGGCTGCCCACAAGCCATTATCGTTAGGCCGGCTCTATTTTCTTATTGGCAATTGCATTTCGTCCTGCCATCTTCTTAGCCCATCTATGTCCATCACCACCTGAGCCTCTACCCTACAACTAGCACTATCCAATTTCTATTAGGTCCCTTTGCACCACCTTTGCCTCTCTAAATCAATCGCCCTTGCCCTGGCTATCCTGGTGCCTAGCAACAGCTCAAAGTTGCCCTACGTCAACCTATGGTGCTTGTTGCCATTGTTGTTGTAATTGCCATTGTTGCTACCAACACACAAGCCCGGTGCACCACCTTTCTTCTAGCTTGGGCCATGTGTCTCAAGTGGGATAGCCATCGAGTGTTGTGTTGGCCTACTACCCTATCAACCATCACACATGTGGCTTCCTGCTGTTCCAAATATACATCCTAAATCAGTCAAATCTCACAGCCCTTTTGCCTATCGACCAACACGCTGCCTCTTCACCACGCAATAGATTGTCCGCCTGTCCCTCCGGTCATCGATTCGACATGCTACATTGTTGTTCCTACCCAAGGTGCCACGTCCATACGGCAACTTGTCGGCTTTCAACTAACACAATTATTTTGTCGATTAAAAAGAATAATTATTTTATTCTCTTACTTTAGACATCAGCAAGCCCCTATTCATGCCCACAACCCCATCTAAGCACACATCAAGCCAAATTTGGGGGTTTTCACCAAACTCGCCTAATTTGGTCCAATTTTCATCAATTTCACCAAATTTAGTCGAAGAAATTTGGAAATGTTATCAACAAATTTGGTGGTTTTCATTGAATTGACAAAATTTTGCCCAAATTCCACTGAAAATTTTGGGCTTTTCAAGAATTTGGCATTCTTCATCGACAATGACGCTCAATTCATTAAGGGGCATGACATTTGGCTACATCTAGCTCAATTTACCTTGAGGCACAGCATTCAACACCGATTGTGATGCTAAGTGTAGAAGGCTCAAAATCTCAAAGGACCCAAGAGAATAAGATTGGCTATTGTTCTAACTACACACATGCTGTCAGCTCATGCTCCATGGCTGAAAACTACAACTTCAACAACAAAGCAAAGAAGAATGGTGGTCTCCAAATTTGTGTTTCTCAAATGAAAGAAACAGAGACACACCCCCCCCCAAATAACCAAGGATCGGATTTCTAAATGAGTAACCAATCACTCCTAAATCAAATCTTGTTTATTATTTAGGGCTAACTAGGGTAGAGGAGCCAGTTACGTGACACCCCTAAAAAAAGTGTATAGATCCCTATAAATCGATCATAAATTTGGACAAAAAAATGCTTTGCGCCTGCACTAATGTCGCCTATGATTGTGCAATCAATGAATTTCGAGGTGTTTACACAATTTCACCGACGGGTATTTGTGAATCACGTTGAAAAAAAAAGGTCGTTTGACTTGTATCAATGGAGCACCCAACAAAAAATCCTCTACTAGAGTAAGATGACAGGTATTGAACCCTTGTTCGACCACCGGTAAAGCTTCATGCTCATTGTTCTAACCACAAAGGCAACTCCCTTCGTCACATTGATGCTCCGCAACTATAATATTAGAAGGGTTCTACATTCCAAAAAAGTGCTATCCAACTGGTACCTATTTTTTTAAAGGTACTTTACCCTAATGATTGGGTCCTTAATCATAAGTGAGTTGCTCATTGGACCTAAGGTCTACTTTACAACTTGAGTTGCTTATTGGGCAAAACTTTCAATGTAATCAATTCTAAGGTGAAAATTTTCAAGTCTTATTGGTAGTTACCTCTTGCAAGACATTTCTCGAGGTATTGCAAAAGCTCTAGCTTATGTACAAGGCTCCAACAATCATGAGAGATGTTACTGAGTATGACCAATTGTGCAAATTATCCAATTCAAGGCCAGTGATACAATTCAATCATTCCTTCTAAGGTGACACAAATCTAAGATCAACTTTGCGGCATGCAATCCACTCTTCCTCAAGCTCATCTTATGGGGAGTATACTATATGAATTGCCTCTAGAGTCTAATGGTATTACTAACACCTTACCATATCAGCCATCAACAACACTCGTTAGTTTCGATCATATGACCTCCATGTTGCTCGAGCATGAGGCTGTTTTGCATTTACAAGCGAGGTTACCAGCTCCTATTGACGGCGAACCTGCAAAGGCATTGACTATTTCAGAGAGAGGTGGCAAGCAGAACAAGAACAAGAACAAGAACGAGAAGAAAAGTCAGTCATACCATTATGGTAAAAAGGGACACTTCGCAAGGATTCCAAAAAACTAGTGACATTGCAAGAGGAGAAGGAAAAGAAAAGAAGGATAAAAACTTATTTGACAAGTCATTGTCCTCAAATGACTCCGACTTTGGCCATGCAATGAAGGCTACATCGGCCTCTGTAGCATTCTAGGCCTAGCAATGATGTCATGCCTCACAATATCCAATGCAACACTTTTAGCCATCTAGCCTAGAAAGGCAAGGAATCCACAGTCATGTCAACACTTTCCATGAAGTTCGTTCATGACAAGCATCGAGATTCAACTACTTCTACTCTATGTGGTCAGGGACTTGTATGATCAACATCACCATCAATGTCTTCCCAAGGTATTTTGGTGGTGGCTTAATCACCTACTGCTTGGGTATTTATAGTCTTATCTGCCATTATTGTATGTGAATCATTTTATATTTTATTAAATTGATCACCCATGATCTGAGATAGGATGTTAGCATTGTAATATCCTTGGTGGTAGAACTCATAGCCACATGGCATTTCTATTTATGGAGAGAAGCATTTAATGTTGTTCGACTGCATTTCTCGCCACATTTAATGTTGACCAACTTGCTCATTTTATTGTATTTCCCTGGCCTATTTATTGGTTCTCTCTCCTCCATTGTTTATCATTCACTTATATGAGTACACTACTTCCTACTAAAGAGGGAGATTCCAACACTTTGTTGATTGCCCACAATCTGCGCCTTTTTACACTCTCTTAGAGCTTTGGTATAAGTAAATGTGTTCTCACTCTTCTTTTAGTTCCTTGCGTTTATAGAAGCTCTATTAGCTTTGTCTCTTTGCTTCCATTGATCCACACCAAGGACTCATTCATTGATTGCCTATTCGATTAAGAGATCTATTATTCCACATATCAAGTCTTGTAAAACCAAGGTTGTCCACGTCCAACAGACGGGTCAACCCGTCCTGTCCCGTCCGCTGCGTTCGGTCCCGTCCGGACCCGCCCGACTGCGCCCCACCGTAATCCGTCTAGTTCCCTATGACCCGCCGTCCACTGACTGCGCCTCACCATGACCGTTACACCATGGCCCGCATGCGAGTCCTAACTCCCGTACGCCTGGGCCTTGCGGCCAATAAAGTCATAAACGGTCACTTTTTTGACCGTTTTCCTTATCTTTCTTACCTTTTTTTTCTTTTTCTTTCTTAGCTTTCTTTCTTACGTTTCTTTTCTTCTTTTCTTTCTCACCTTTCTTTTTCTTCCTTTCTCTCTATCTTTTCTTTCTTTCTCACAAAGACTCAAGAGAAAATATTAAAGATTAAAGTTTTAAACTAACAAGTTTAAAAACTCTCCCTCATCCCCCCCCCCCCCCCCAAAAAGGCCAACCCTAAACCCCAAAGCACTCTCCCTTTCTATAAAATCTCCCCTCCCCCACCATCTCATTCATCCTTTCAAGTTCTCCACCCCTCCTACTCCTCTAAAGCTCTCCATCCTTTCTACTCTCTCAAGCTCTCTCCTCGAGTCCTCCCTTAACCTCTCAACCCTTCCAACCTCCTCCTCCATCAAGCTATAGCCTCTCTCTACTCCCTCAAGCTCTCTACTCCATCAAGCTCTCTACTCTTTCCACTCCTTTCTTCAATCATCTCACCCTCCACCTGTGGGCCGTGACCCTCTAGGCTCTCTCTATACATCATCAATGGCACCCCCTCTCCATGAGGCTTTTCGCTTAAATTGTGCCTACTTCGAACGAGTGAAGGAGAAATCTAACACTTGCAAGTGGCAATGCAAGTATTGCCCAAAGGTCCAAATCTCATCCGTCACTTGCCTTCTCATCCACCTTTGCAAATTAGGAGGGGAAGACACACCATGCCCCGGTATTCCCAACGATGTCTATGAAGATTATCATCGGAAATACTTGCCATTGAAGCGACGCAAAGGCCTTTCAAGGGCAAGTGAGGAGGTGATCTCTCCTGATCGTGAGGTCTCGGATGCGGAAGACGATCCCTCTCCAGCCGTCTCGATTTCCTCCGTTGGAGGGGCCTCTTCTATCCCATCTATAAAAAGCCATTCGAGTGGTGCACCTATGCCCAAGAGACAAGCAAAGGGGCAAGTTTCCGATCTTCTCTCCTTTCTCAAGGAGAGGCAAAGGCAAGCAGAAATAGAGATTGCACGCACCATAATTGAGTGCAATCTCTCTTTCCATATTCTCAAAGTGGATCGATGGAAGCGGATGGTGAAAGCCATTGCCACCGTTGGTCCATGCGAGGGATGGTACAGTGTCACGTACAATGACATGTACCAAGAAACTCCATGAGGAGAGAGAGAGGATTGATAAGTCCCTTGAGCCCATGTGTGCCGGTTGGGCGAAGTATGGATACTCTATCCTATCCAATGGATGGAGTGACTAAATAAAAAGGGGGATCATCAACATCCTTGACTCTTGCCCACTTGGCACATACTTCCTACGAGCAGTGGATGCAGGCACAAGGGGAAGGAGAACCACGGGCTCGTTCGTGTATCGGCACATATGGCAAGCTATCATTGAGGTAATGCTTCTAAATCCATTATTTTGCAATCTCTTTTTTTTATCTCCCAAATTTATTCTAATTTCATTGTGTATAATCTTGTAGGTTGGGCCACAAAATGTGATGCAAGTTGTCACAGACAACGCCTCGAATTGTGCATCTATGGGGCGGAAACTTGAGCCCGAGTTTCCGTCCATAGTATGGACACCATGCACTACGCATTGTCTAGATCTTCTTATGGAAGATATAGGCAAGTTGGAGTGGGTGGCGAGGATTGTCAACGATGCTTGCACAATCATTGGCTTTGTCAACTCCAAGGTTCGAGTTCTTGCGATATATCGCTCGAACTCGGACTTGGAGTTGAAGAAAACCTCGAAGACTCGGTTTGCGGCCATGTGGCTTCTCCTCGAGCGTCTCTATGACGTTCGCAACAAGCTACAAAAAACTGTTGTGTCAGATGAGTTTAAGGAATGGCTTGAAGGGGAGTCCACATCAAGCCAAGTGGAAGCAAAGGCCATTCAAAGGCTTTGCTTAAAGGAGGAATTTTGGATGGATGTGAGAGGCATTATCATTGCCATCACTCCCATCTACAAGGTGCTTCGCATGACGAACATGGAGGGGGCTACTATTGGCCTCCTCTATTATCTTATGGCGGATGCGATGGAGGAGATACAATCATTGACCATCTTGGATAGGGAGGTCTCTTCATGGTATGTTTTTTTTTTTTTTAATGATTCATGCTTCTTTTTAGTTTTAGAATCTTTATTTCATATTATCTCACACTTTCTTTTCAAATTTCACGTCTAAATCTTCTTCTCTAAATCTTTATTATCTTACACCTACTATAGTGATATCTTGAATACCACTTCTAAAAGAGATTGCATTCTCTTTTTGACAAAGAAAAGATGTGAGTGGATGAAGCGACCCATGCATGGGTTTGCAGTACTCTTGCATCCTACCTTCAAAAAACCCTCTCTTTATGGATGCCAATGTCCTTGCCGATCATGATGCCTTTCTTCCAAAGGCTTTGGCGAAAGAGTATCATGGTGCCTTCCTCCAAGAGCTCATTAATTATAGCGATCAAAGGAACACCGCTTTCGCATCTACCATTTGTTGAAAGCGAGAATCGTTAGTGAAGCCTCTTTTTTGGTGGGAGTCATTTGGCTATCAATTGCCTCACCTCCAACGAGTGGCCTTGCACATTCTTGCACAAGTTTGAAAATCTATTCACTTTTTTCATTTAATTCTAGTTACTTTAAACTTACTTTTTGGTCATATTGTTTAGGATTGTTCATCGAGTGCATGTGGGAGGAATTGGTCCGCCTATTCCCTCGTACACACCAAAATTCGTAACAAGCTTAGCACACGAAAATTGCAACGACTAATTTATTGTCGCTTGAATCTACGCATGCTACACAATATGCATGAGATGTCTATGGCAAGACAGGCATCGTATATCTAAATTTTATACTTTTTAGTTCATAACTTTATTCATAGATTATGAAATATATTTAAAGAAGTTTCATTCGGTAAGGATAATTAGGGTCGGTAGGATACAAACCCTAACCCAAAGAAAAAGGGGAAACAAGCAACCTAGCTTGCCAAGCCCGTGGAATCTTGCCAGGTCGTGAACGATCCAGGACCGAATGCTGGGAGCATTCATGAAGAAGGAATCACACCTTAGCAGTTGTGGTCGTACGAACGACCACTGAAATGATCGTGATTGTACACTTAAGTACATTGTTTGAACTTCTTTGCTCAAGGAACTAATTCAAGGCAAAACACTTAATGCTTTAGGTTAAAGACCTGGAGGGAGAGGCAGGCTCAATTACCTCCAACTGCCTGCTTGGCCTTATCCAAGGGGGTTGTTAGCCGCACAGGGTATATGGACCGAGGCCATCGCGAGAGGTCTCTCCATAGGGTGGTGCTTGGAGCGGGAGGACGCTTTGTAAAATATTACACGGCGCAGCGAACAGAATCTGAGAAAGAGATAGAGAGTACACAACAGATAAGAGGAGAATCAGTAAAATTCTTTAACTCCAAACAACTGATACAAAGATGGCTCTGTCCACCCGTGCGCTTCCACTGTGTGAAGCTTAGATGGCGATCTAGACAGAAGATAGGTGAGGAGCTTAAGGCTAGCTGGAACAACAACTCTGACTGGGTGAAAGATGAGTGTGAGATGGCTGCGAAGGGGTTTAGCTTTTATAGCCCGCGAAGGTCGTTAGGTCGGCCTGCTGACCGACCTACCATATGAGCCTCCACTAGTCGGCCAGGGAATATTCCAGGGAATATTCCCTTTACCATCGGGCCGGGGGCACTGCCCCCGGACCCCCGCCAGGGGGGCCGTTGGCCCCCCTGGGACCCCCCAGCCAGGGGCCGCGGAAGCGGCCCCCGGACCCCACAATAGGGGCCCCTTTTAACTCCCTTACCACGCAACTCAATGCAATGTGCCTCGAGTTGCTACCAGCTTAACCACTCCGTCTAACCCAAAGATTAGACCCACAACAGTCACCTTTTTGCCATCCGGTCACATAGACCTCATCTGATATACAAGTCAGGACTCAACCAATGTCCGGGCTCACATTTGGCTTCTCCTCATAATGGGGGCCTTACAACTTTGAGCACCATGGATCATTGGTAGCACCTAATGAGGGTGGGGCATTGATCATATCTAACACGCTTGGGTGCCACGGGAGGCTCTAGCCGTAAATTCCTTGCCTCCGAATCCTACACAAGAGGCAAGGAAGGGTGGTCTCGGTTAGCTGGGAACTTTTCTCGAAAGACGTGATAACGAAACTGTGAAGACCTAGCGTCAGTAGAGTTAGAATCCCGATTTATGCTGTTTTAGGGGAGCATAATGGGACTATGCCTTATGAGTAGAGAGGTTGAGCTTCACATCCCTCTCATTTCCCATTCTCCATGAACCAAGTGCAGCATAAATCCGCTTCGACTCTATTGTTCCTACATAAAGTGGTTCATCTGAAGCTCGACGCTAGCTACTTCCTAGAGACTTTGCTGAGAGAAAAGAAACCCTGATTTCAGGTCGGTCCTAAATCTAAGTTCTTCATTCTTTAAATATATAGATAAATGTGGATTCACTCAAGATCTCCGCTTATACACTTAAAAGTGTGACTCGCGAGAGAGACTTGGAGGAGGAGCAAATCTTCAGGGAGCTTTACTTGGAGCTCGAGGAGATAGACCGACGGATCTCTCGCACTTGTGCACGGCATGCCTGTGTTGTTATTCGCCCTTGCACCGGTAGCAATGGAACTTCCACTTCAGCATCCACATCAACTGCCCGTGATGCTTGTGGAGCCCTTAGATGCTACACGAGGCGTGGGAGCAAGAAGACATACCTATCACTGCATCTCACCTAGAGCTTAGAGAGCCCGAGTATGATAACGAGGGCAATGTCATTAGTGAGGGTGATTTTGTTGAGGAGGATGATGGCTCCTGAAGCGGTGACAAGGATGCTTCCACCTTCGATGCCGAGAGTGATATGAGCACCTAAAGTAATCATGTATCTTGATTCGGATTGAGCCATGGATGATGGATTTTATCTCAATCCATTTTTGTACACTTTTTGTATGAGATTGCACATCTGGCTCATAATAAAGTTGTTGGTTTCATTATTCATGCTACATTGTACACTCTCGAGTCTTATTTCAACTCTCTTTTGCACTTTTGACTTGAATCTCTAAGTTTATGTTTTAATTGTAAGTCCAAACATTAAGCATAGACTTAATATTATATGTATTTTTTCTTTCATCGGATGTAACATCAGACGTAGGTCCAAGATTTATTAGTCCGATTAGTACCGTACTAGCATCGGACTGTACTAATCAAACGTTATCGGACGTGACAACCATGTGTAAAACTAAAAAAGATGTATAGGATCGGTTGGCCTCATTATGACAAGTTCACAATAAAGCCAAGGCTACTTATTTGAGGAAGCAATTAGATGGATGAGAGAGATAGCATAGATGCATACTTGACACATGTCAAGGATTTGAATAAACACCTTGTGAGCATTAATGAAATTGTTCTAGATAATTATCTTGTGTCCACTATATTGAATGGACTATTGGACTCTTATTAAGGCTTTGCTACTACATTGAGATTAGTTGCTATGGGCAATGCCAATCGTTAGACTTTTGATCAATTGGATACATGCTTGTTTCAAGAGGAGCAAAGTCATCAAAATCAACAACTTCTTATAAAACAAAACAAGCCTTTGCTAGTGATCATAAGGGTGAAGGTTGTCAAGGCTTTTAGCAAGCAAATTAAAAGACCATCCAATGCAAGTCCTAGTGATGGGAAAAAGAAGAATAGATGTAATTATTGTAAGAAAACTATTTCGAGCACAAAGAAGAAAAGCAATCTAGACTAGGTGAATCCCATGATGCAATTGCAAGTATAGACAACAAGAATAAGACAAAGTCAACCAACATTGCTCGTGATTATTGGGCATTTCTACATGTCATTATGGTTCCTTTAAGCATGATGCCCTTCCGTGACCAATATTAGACTATTACACTATTACCTTTGCATCATTCAAGGGGAATTTGGAAATATGATGAGTCGGTGTCCAAGTCTAGTTCAAGGATTATAGCTTGGTTCTAACACCTTTCTAGCTTCATACAATTACACTACAGCGCCTCACAATGGCACTTGTTTGATGCTTGGTACATCATGCATTTCTTGGTTCAACAAGAAGAAACCCACAATAGTTGTGAGGTTGAATATAGGGCAACCTTTACAGCTACAATGCAATGTGTTTGGCTTCAACAATCACTTGTTGGTCTTTTAGTTATATGAGCAACAAACTTCTCCCACTATGATTTCCACTACTTGTCACAACACTATGCCAATTGCAATGAGTTGTGTTCCACCTTCAACATTGAGATGCACTATCATTATACCAAGGAGTAGATCCATGCAAAAGATATCAACTTGGTATACGTGCCTACTCACAACAATGTTGCAAAACATGTTTAGAAAGGTTGTTCCAAGAGCAAAGTTTGAAACCTTTCACAAGACTTTAGGCTTACCACAATTTGGGGATTTATATGCCACATACTATTTACGTTCACATCATTTACTCCAAGGGGAGTGTTAGTTCCTCTCATCATCCCCATGTGAATGCTCTCTTGCAAATGGGCATTTTTTACATTCGTGCCAGGAAGGATTTTTTTCTCGTGTGGCTGCTCTCTTGGGTGAGGATATTTTAGTATCTTGGTCCTTGGAGCAAAGTTTGAAGCCCTTCACAAGACTTTAGGCTTACCACAATTGGGGGATTGATATGCCACAAACTATTTACATTCACATCATTCACTCCAAGGGGGTTTGTTGCACACAGAGTTCTTTTTATCATTCCCTTGTGTATGCTCTCTTACAAATGGCAACTTTGTACATTCATACTGGGAAGGGGTTTTTTTTTTGTGACCTCCCTCTTGGCCAAGCGTATTTTAGTACCTCGGAGATGTAGTTTGCTTTCACTTCCACTCATTATTCAAGTGATAATGTTACAACACTCTCTCACACACACACAAGTGAGTATCTATTATTTGTGTATCAACTTTGCACCCAACCCAACAAAGGGAAAAGAACTCGTAAGTCACCATTAAATATGCAATTGAAGGAGAGCTCAAACTAGCAAGGAAACATGCAAACATTGTATAGGATAGAGGCTTGGATGGCATTTTTGAACAAACCACAAGTTAAAAGGACCCAAGGTGCTCACAAGACTTAAAGATACACATCTCTTCATCAAAGCTACATTGCACACACTTGCCATACATACTATGTGGAGCATTGCATCCCTTGCGTTTACAAAGGAATCTAAACGTGTGAGGTGATTCTACTGAACAGCTTAGGACTAGATTTTGGTTGACAAAGATCCACCGTCAGGATATAATCTGCTCTAAACTGCTACTTTCAAGCATCAAAGTTGTGACTGGCAAATCTCCATTCCGGGCTTAACTTCTTGCCTCGTCTCCATGCTTCTAGAAAACCGATATAAGGCACTATTGCACAGACACTAATCTGGACAATAAATTAGAGACTTAGAAGACATTATTTGCAATCTAGCTGTAGCTCGATCATGAAAAGCTTGAATTAGTAATTGCTACTCTAATAAGAACAACAGCTATTCCAGGCAGAAAGTTGAACTCACATGGCCATTAGCATTTGCTCCAAACTTCATCCTCGGGACATTCTGTTCTGTCTCCGCTTGCTTGAGCTCATCAAGAAGCTCTGGCGTGAGCCGTATCATCATAGCAAAAGGCTGAGTTGTTGCACTAGGCGAGGCAAGAAGCTGGTAAGACTCTTCCTGAGAACTATGTGAATTTCCTACATTGATAGATCCAGCTGTATCCTTCCCCTGCACCACCACAATTCTGTCCTTTACAGATAGGGCCTGACGCTGCGGAATGATTCCTCGCTTATGAGGAGGAGCGAACTGCCCCCTGCCCCCTCCCCGAGCAAATTTGCTGCCTGAGGACATTCTGATGACTTTTGTGCAACTCTAAATGATGTTGAACATCATGGAGAGTTGTCGAACCACACCAATTTGCAATTACGGTGTCTCGGTGCTTGGAGATGCATAAAGCTATCTTTTTGCTGCAAATTTGAGTGCCGCCACTCCCTTATGTCTCCTTTGCAGAATCCCTCTTGAGGATAAAGGGAAGATCAACGGAGATGCCTGCAGGCAATGGTGCAAATTCATGAGCAACACAGCTCAAAGACAGGGGGTAAAAGGAAAAGGAAATGCAATCTTCAAAGCTGTAATCTACCTGACTGTGAAAGGCCAGGCATGAAGATACCGATAGGGAGAGGAGGGGCCAAAAAAGAAAAACCAAACAAAACAAAACAAAAAAATCTCCTCGAACTGTTCAATGAGAAGCTATAGAGTCTTCTACTCCATCGCCATCACCATCAGCATCTTGATCCTGCACAAGCATCGCTTCTGCACGGCCGAAGGCTGTGTGCTTGGTTCTCCGGGTGTGCACCGGGTTGCGGCTGCAGCTCCTGCCGTTGCGTCCCTGTTTCTCTGTATCCGGCGCTTGAGTGATATGTATGTTACCTTGTGGTCTTCTTCTTCGTCTTCTTCTTCTTGTTCTTCTTCGTCTTCGTCGTCGTCTTCTGCTACTGCTGGTGGTGCTGCTGCTTCCTCTCCTTTTCTGCTGTGTGGTGTTTCTTCTTCGCTCTCTGCTTTGCTACAGTGTGTTATTTTCCTTTCCTGTTTCTGTTCCAGAGGGGCCAAAAAACCAGCACTAACGTTCATCCCCTCCCTCATAGCTCTAACCCCAGTTCAGTTGACTTGACCTCCCCAGCCTTAACCCCGGTTACATCTCTCACCCACGTGGCGCTATTGCAATGGGTGTTTCACACGCCCTTCAACCCCCCCCCCCCCCCCCCAAGATCCTTGTATCGTCCTTAGTGAGGAGGTGTTTCACAAGCTTTTTACCCACCAAAATCCTAGAATTGTTCGTATGGAGGCTCCCTCGTACTCGTGTGCGGTTTTGATACACGCACCACATGGCACTATAAGAAAGGGTGTTTCACATGCTTTTACCCACCCCCCAAAAATCCTATGTTTCACATGCTTTTACCCCCCCCCCCCCCCCCAAAAAATCCTATGTTTCATGCGCTTTTGCCCCAAATCCCAGTATTGTTCGTAGGGAGGTTCTATTGTGGTCATACAAGGTTTTGATACACACACCACCTGGCACTATAGGAAGGGGTATTTCGCATGCTTTTACCTCCCAAGATCCTAGTATTGTTCGTAGGGAAGGGGTCTTTCATACACTTTTACCCCCATGCCTTTGCCCCCCCCAAGATCTTGGTATCGTTTCTCCAATAGGATGATGGAATGGATTAAGAGATAAAATGGAAATCAAAAGATAGAGAGGTTTCAGTATAGTCATGCAAGGTTTCAATACACGTGCTTTTGGTTAATGCATCCCGTTGAGGCTTCTCAAAAGATGATGCCTATGGATGAAACAAATGACCAACTTGTCCTCCTCACCCACATCATTTGCTACATTTCGCTTGTAGATTCCAAACCCACAACATGGTTGTTGTTCATAGGAAAGCGTTACCGAACTGACCAATCACATTTTAATATTATTTTCGAATGAAGAGTTTAATTGATAAAACATTGTTATGACTATGTGAATGCAAAGATCCCCTTTTTTAAATGGTAATTAGCCACACATTCACCCTCTTACAAAACAATCCTTAGCATTGCTCATAAGGGCAATGCGATATTAAGGTTGAGGTGCACTCTTGGATCAAGGAGATGAATCACCATGACCAAACTAGAGAGAGAGAGAGAGAGAGAGAGAGAGAGAGAGAGAGAGAGAGAGAGAGAGAGAGAGTGTGTGTGTGTGTGTGTGTGTGTGTGCATGCCCCCATGTGCACGCATCTATGTGCACGTGCACACATGCATATGATGCACCATTATCATTTTATCATTGAAACAAGCGTTCCTACACAAATCAATGGTTGAACCTCAACATTAAAGCTCCAAAAGAAGACCATGTTTAATATTATTCCTACCACAGAAAGGAGTCTTATTTGTGGTGCTGGTGTCTCAAGTCACTTTATACAAGAGGACTCCATTCACGACCCCTCTATACATAATATTCCCTTCCTTTTAGAGCATAAGACCAATGGAAATCATTGTACTTTTTATGGTTGCACCTCTAGCTAGGAGAACTCCATTCACAGCCCATGGAATTTGTTATATTTGTGATGGTTGCACCTCTAACTAGGAAAACTCCATTCAAAGTCGGTGTCACAGCCTAGACTTGTGTATCATCCTCTCAATGGCAAGTCCTTACCTCAACCCAACACAACTTTAACCGAATCTAGTGGGAGGTTTTATTCATCACATGCATCATCATTGAAATCATGCATCCTAGCCTCAATCCATGCCAAGTGGATGGTATGTTGTGTGCACGAAGTGGATTTAAAAAAACTCTAAAGACTTCAAGATTGCTCAAACTTCAAACTTATGGTCAATAACACCATAATGTTGTCACTATAGATCTCCAAAGCTTTGTGATAGGGACATTGATTCTCACCGATATATTGCATTTTAAACACTTATAAGACAAGGATCAACTCCTTTCACCTTTGGACTCTATAAATGACAACAAAGTTGCTCAACAAGGGTGTGCTATCACATGCAAGAGCATTGCCCTTTTTTTCTCTCTCACACACATACACGCGCACGCGCACACAGCACCCTTCTTCTATAAATTTCTAAATTATATTCTTATTTCTTGGAAAGCAAGATATCTACACATTTCAAGGTTAAGTGGACCACTTAATTGAAGTCAATAGCGGGTAATTTTTTGGGACCTACACCACCTTGTCACTGCAACATTATATGAGCATATGCCCTAAAGGGTGATGCTAACAAAATGTCAATGGAATTAGAAGCAAGGAAAAGAAACAAACCCTTCCTTTACAATAATCCTATGTAGGATCAGATTAAAGTACGAGATGCTTGAAATGAAAAAGCTAAAATATGTGTTGTAATTACCCATTACAATGCCAATGATGGCCTGATACTCAAATGCACATGTTGGCAATGTCCCCTTGTATATTAAGAACAGTAAAATGAGGTTATATATACTATGTTTTCCCAATATCATAAAGAAATTACTTGTTTTAGGGAAAATGGTTGATCAATGGCCCCAAATGAGCTTAATTGACAATTGAGAACTAGGAGACCTCATGCCAAGTGGGCATTTGCTACTAGCAATTAAAGGAAATCTACAAGTGGCACTTCATTGTTCACAAATAATAACATGTCTAGTTGTTGCATCGATAGTTAACTAATATTCTTCAATTAGCTTAATCATGAATTGAGAACCAAGGTAATTCCTACCAACAAGGCATGTACTACCACTAGCCCGGAAAAACATGCAAATGGTGCTTCACTATTCACACATAAATACTTGTGTACTTAGTAGTTATTGTCCCAGTTGCTAGATCAAATGGTGGATTGGGAAAGGCTTTAGTGGAATAGAAGATCCATCTTGATAGCAATAATATCCTCATAGAGGGAAGTGGGAGAGGCACATAAAAGAAGCTTGAGAGAGTCAAGGGATCAATTTTGAGTAGGACAAGGGAAGTTGTTGCAATGAATAGTGTATATGCCTATCAAAATTTAGCAATGTATTTATAAATTCACTTAATAAATCTTGTTCGTATAAGGCTTGCACATTCAAAAGTGACATGTGGTGAGCGATCGTGGTTTAAAGACCCTTGACCCCCATAATTTGTCCATATTGAATTATATCCTACCCCTCATTGCTTGACAAATCCATATGCTAATAAGCTACCATTTTGATAGGAGCATCAATCTCCCAAATCTGTTGATTCATTTCAACATCCTCCATGAGTCATTGTTGATTATGTCTCCCAAAATTTCAAGATCCTTTAAGGAATATTTCCATCAATTTATGGCAAGGAGAAACATTATCTTTCAATATCCTTTAGGGAATATCAACAACAATTTCATGTCTTCTCCATAGCAGAGTGGAAAGCTATCAAGAGCTTACTCACACATAATATAAAGATGCTTATGAATACCTCATTGTCAACAAGGACTTGCATAGTAAATGTTGATAGATGTAGGTCAATGTCCCATGAAATTGTAACAATGTATAGAGCTGTTTATCATCTCTTTCAAGTCCTATTGCAAGACACTCATAAACTATTGAATGCCCAACTCAAGCAGTGGACCTTAACCAAAGGGAGAAATTAAGTTGAATACCAAACTTATTAAAAGGGTTACAAGATGCATAAAGAATATTTTCGCCCTTTGTGGAAAATTTGCATGCTCCATCTTATGAGTCACTCACTTTTTGCTCATGTTTGTGCATTCACATGCAAAGACAAACCACAATTTATTAGACACGCTTGGGTCTTCGACTTCAACATGTACATTTTGTACAATCTAGTTTACTCCCAATGCTTGTGTTGATGCAATTACATGTTGAATCTTGGCTTTGGTCCAAAATGCAATATATATAATTATAAGTGAATTCATAATACGTGTAATGAAAATATAGAAAGGGGTGATTTGTGTGAGCATGCCAAGGTTGTACATACGAGGAGCACTATCTATGTAAGCCTTTGTAGAACACAAGTGTGTGCGTAACAACCAATTGTGTAACACCCTCATATGCAGGGATTGAGGGATTGAATCCAGTGCTATCACGTTTGATCACAAGCTTATCAATTGATATATTGTAATAGGCCACATCAACATGAGACTTTATAAATCCCATCAAACCATCATGTAAAAGATGCAATCGATCTCCACATGTATGGGCCTTGTATATTATAGGGGGATGTAGTTTTTCTAAGTGAACTTAGATGTCAATTCATTTAGGGAAAACTAGCACATGTATTGTCATTGAATATAATAATAAACCATACTTTAAGTGAGGGAACTTTCAACCACCTTGGTGATGTAGTGGGGCTACTTTTATATTGCAAGTTGCAATTATCCTACATAATTGACACTATTAACCTTTTAGTGCGACTATTTTCCATCATAGGTATGTGACTAGTCCAAGCGATGGGCAAAACAAGTTGAAAAATAATTGCCAATACAATTTAACCTGTCATTTAGAAAGGTTGTGTTCTACATTCTGTTGCTAAATGTGTGAATAACCAATAGAAGACCCTAGGCAATAAATGGGGAAACCACTTAATAATGATCATTCCATGGGTTCCACTATGATACATATAGTCCAAATCTTTCTACTATTTTATAAAGGAACCACATTCCATGTAAGTAAAAATTTTCACAATGTGTATAGCATTCGTACTTGTATGATGCCTTGTAATAAGAAGCATTGCAAGTATGCTTTTAACAATAATGAGACTTTCGAATTTCTTTGATCACTACTTTACTCGTTGAACTAGGGCTCTCTTCCTCTTGCTTGTACTCTTAAAAATGTGACCAAATCTCTTATCATCAAACAACTAGCATTAAATTTATTCCAAGAGCTTAACCCTTTGTGAAAGTGGCACATCTTGTAACTGCCCTACATATCACCAATGTTTACCTTAAATACATGTAACAATGGAGAAATTTGATATGGAAGCACAGGGAGTGGGAGGTATGTTGACACAAATTTGGCTATTGCTTCCATGTAGGCTAGTGATTGTAAACGTCAATATGTCTTACACCTTATTGGATGTTTCTTGCAAAGTATTTTTTATACTTGCAAAATATATTGCCACATTGAGAAAAAGTGTTTTGTATATTCATTCTCAAAAAGATAACCTCTATACAATGCTTTTTCAGTGTGTACAATGCTTTTTCGATGTGTTTAAACACTTTTTTATGCTTTTTTGTGTGTATAAACATTTCCTAATGCTCCAAACTTTGCAAGCATATGCACGATACAAATTCAATCACGCGAGCAATGTTAGTAGACTTTGACTTGGTTTTATGTGCATTCTTTAATGAGCATGGAGTTGCTTCTATGTGACATGTCACTTCTATTTGAACTATTTGCTTGTCATATATATGTACAAAATTTATGAATATGAGTGCATAAAACAAGAAATGGCCTATGCGTTTCAAATTTGTACATTGCACTTAAAAGGAGAGATTTTTAGCATAGTAAACATGAACATTAAGGCAAATATCTCGAGCTAAGGAAACGAGTAGTGTTTGACTTTTTACTTGTATTTTAAGCATACGTATCACAATGGAGCATTGTTTATATCATTGTTTGAACTCTAGAATATGGCATGCGACAAGCGTGATCGAATCCTTAACAACAACAATGTTATCCCTACAACACTCTTTTCATTCTCTTCAATTCCAAGCATTCAAGATTTTACCATGAACATGTATTTCCTTTGAAAAAATCAAATGTGTGTTTTCATTTACTTTATGTTTGTAGTCATTAAATCAAAAGTTGAAGAGAGAGATGAGAACATGGAGCATTTCAAGTGGAATGAATGGGCATAGTTAATACTTGCCAAGTCTTTTAAAAATGTAATTAACATAAGATCATGCACACATTAACATAGTGAATTCTTATCTATGATAAGTCTTGGTAAATACTCACTCCTTGGAGAGGTTATGAAGTTATAAGAGTTATATTACTCCCATGATTGAGTAAACAAATATCAAGGACCTTAGACCAATGGGTAGTATAAAAACCTTGGCGGCTGTGCCAACAGCATTCACAAAGTAGCATTGATTCAATTGGATCTTTAGATGTACAAATGCAACATACTTATGTTCTTTTTTCTCATAGACCACCATAGAGAGACTATTTTGATAATCAATCATTTGTGTCATGTTAACTACTTCAAACAATGGATGTCCATAAGGGCCTTAGCTTTAGATGGAAGTTCCAACTTGGGTTATCTATATTGAGTTGCCAAACAATTGGATTATTCATGATGTCATAAAGAGTGCTTTGACTATATCAAAACTTAAATATCTAATATCAGGTCACAATTAGGAAATTAGAAACTCAAAAGAACTTAATGTTGTAAGCTAGCATCATATATAAAACAAAAGTTTCTAAGGAAAAACTCCATATTTTGAGCCTGTAAAATTTTAATTCGTACTATTTTTGTGAGATGTAGATATAATCAAACTACTTCACTTATCCTCATCAGCTTATGGAATCGAAGGTCGACATTCCATCTCTTGAAATAAAATTCTCACATTCCTATCTCATGTGACATGAAATGGATAGGTGGGATCACAAAGCCCAATAGCAAACCAATTATTTTGTTTTCAAGCCACATGAAAACATGAATTGAACATGTAAAGGGCCTAACTAGACACCTCCCCATCATCTCTTGAGAAAGCATGGACCTTTGGCCAGCTCAAAATGATTGTAACATAAATGCTCATGTCACACGATTTTAGGCAATGATTTGCATTTGACCGCTTTGAAATGAAAAAGTCAATATTCTTATGTAGGAGACAAAAGTTTTGTCATAACATTAAAGCATGTGTTGCATTGGTATATTATTCACTTAGTAACGTAATATGGGACTTTGGTTACTAAACCACCAAGACATTCTACATCAAATAATTAGAGCTTTGAGTGAGTTGCAAAACCAAAAGATAGAATGCTTGCATGCATTATGGAAATAATATACAACTAGCATTCCGTGCACACTTCGCGCACATGGAACGCTAGGCCGCTTCGCGGCTTCGCTCAACAATCCATTTCTCATATTTCTCTCTCCTCTTTTTCCTCTCTATTTCTAATGTTTAAATTAACTCTCTCTCTCTCTCTCTCTCTGCCTTCTATTTTAGTTTATTTTTTCTTCTCTCCTAGTTTTCTCTCTCTCCTTTTTTTCTCTCCCCGCTTTTCTTCTCTCTCTCTCTCTCTCTCTCTCTTTATTCTCCCCCCTCCCCTCCCTCCTCTCTTCTCTCTTTTCCTTCTCTCTCCCTCTCCTCTTTTTTCCTTTTTTTTCTTATTCTCTCTCTCTCTCTCTCTCTCTTCATTCTCTTTTTAAGTTTTTTTTTCTCACTCACTCCTTTTCTTCTCTATGTGCTTTTCTTCTCTCTCTCTCTCTCTCACACACACACACACTCTCTCTCTCTTCTTCTTTTTCTTCTTCTTTCACTTTCTTTTCCCCCAGTCTCTCTCAAAGTATGTAAAATTTATCTTTTTCCTATACATAATTCTTTCTTTATGTTTATATTCTCTCTCTCCTCCTCCTCCTCCTCTCTCTCTCTCTCTCTCTCTCTCCCCCCCCGCTTTTCTTCTCTCTCCCCCCTCTCCTCTCTTTTCCTTCTCTCCTATTTTTCTTATTCTCTCGTTAATTTTTTTTCTTTTCTCTTTCTTTTAAAATTTATCTTTTCTCTCTCTATAATTCTCTCTTTGTGTTCAAATTCTCTCTCTTCTTCTTCTTATTTTCTCTCTCTCCTTTTCTTCTCTCTGTCTCTCTCCCCCTCTCTCCTCTCTTTTTCTTTTTTCTTTTCCCCTCTCTCTCTCTCTATCTCTCTCTTAAATTTTATATTTCCTCTTTCTATACTTCTCTCTGTCTCTCTCTCTCCCCCCTCTCCTTCCCTTCCTCTCCTCTTCTTTCTTTTTTGCTATTTGTATATTTCTCTCTCTCTCTTTATTTTAATTAAAAATAAAATTTAAATTAAAAAGTTTAATCTTAATGTGAGAGCTTTATTTTAAATAAAAAGAAAATTTAAATTAGAAATTATAATCTAACAGAGAGAGAGAGAGAGAGAGAGAGAGAGAACCCAGACCCTACACATGAAAGAGAGGGGGAGGGGGAGAAGAAAGCTGTTTAATTAAAAAAAACTATTCTCTTTCCTCTTTCTCCCCTCCTCTCTAAGTCTTCTTCTTTTTATCCTTCTTCTTCTTCTTCTCTCTCTCTCTCTCTCTCTCTCTCTCAAAGTGTGTGAAAAACTATGTTCAAAAAACTTTAAAATAAAAAAGCTTTTAAAATGTTTAATTAAAAAAGTTGAGAGAGAGAGAGAGAGAGAGAGAGAGAGAGAGAGAGAGAGAGAGAGAGAGAGAGAGAGGGGAAGGGGGAAAAGAAAGAGATTTTATAAGTGAGAGAGATAGAGGAGGGGGTTTTAATTTAAAAAAGGGAGGTGGGGGGAGGGGGAGGCTTTAATGAAAAAAGGGAGGGGGAAAAGAAAATGAGAGATTACATGTGAGAAAGAGGGGAGGGGAGGGGGTTTTGATTGAAAAAATGAGGTTTGGAAAAGGGGTAGGTTCGAGAGGCCCTTTGGAGGTTTGGGGCTTTTCGAACCTATGGCAAAAATAATATAGTAGTAAGATGGCTGATATTTAGTTTATCACTCTCAACACATGAGGCCTTTGAGACATTTGCTTTCATAGGATCCATGTAAAGTGTCCATTGTTGTATTAATCACTGCTCACATGATGTGAAGTTCTTCTAGTTTCTTCTTTATCCATTTACTCCTACAAAAAACAATATAATAAATTCAAATAGTCAAAAGATTTCAAGTAATAGTCTCAAGTGCTTAAATGAACTTGCAACATATGCAAAAAGAAACCTACAAAAAATTTGAAGTGCAAAAGCAAGTTCGTACATAATGAAATGAGAGCTACAAAAAGTTGGGTTTTAAAGTGAGGAAACATGTGGCTTGTGCATTTGAGGATGGTCAATAAATTTTGCTTTTGCAAAGAATACTCATCAAGATTGTTAGTTAAGCTAGACACTATCTTGGATCAACATTAAAACATATATGTGATGCTAATATATTGCATTTAAAAAAGCTAACATGGAATAAAACTTGTATATTGATATGAAAAGTGGATTTCTTCTTCAAACAACAACATGCGACTTTTGTCAAAATCTAGTTCTTGAAAAGACTTAGGACCTAAACAAGGCTAGAAGCTCTTTAGTTGCTCCCATGTGTGTTGGTTGTAATGAAAGAAGCTTTGTCTATCTTTATACAAATATACAAATAATTGATGTTACAAATGTGATTAGAACATCTAACCTTTGTTTTTGCATCATATTTAGTGTTGTTTGATGATAATCCTCCTCCTCCTCCTTATCATCATCATCATAAGGAGATGCCTCAATAAAGCTCTTAGAAAGGAGGGAAAAAACAAGCACTTTGCAACATTCACTCAACCTAACCACCTTGAACAAATAGGCTTAATGCTAAGTCATGTCCATGGTCTTGAGTATTCTCACTAATTAACACAATGCTACTAGGTCTCTATTGTTTTACTTGACATTTTAATGACCAAAGGCTCTAGTTGTATTTATGTTATGTTGGGCAACCATGAGGGAGCTCAACCTCATTGTTCAAATTGCCTTTACTTCACCAATAGGGTTCTCCTCTATGCTCCCTTTAATTATGCTCACGTGTTCCCATTTGTAGCCACACCACAAGCTTGATTGTGTAAACTAGGAATGATATAAGCATCTACGGATCTCAATGTAATAAATGAATGGGGTTTCACTCCATAGATCTCATATATAATAATAGAGAATATGATATTCTATGCACCCTAATGTTCACACCAAATAACAGAGAAAAAAAGACATAAGAACACTATGAAGAATAAATACCAATGTTGCAAACAAATTTTAGTGGTAGCAATCATCTCATCGAGATAAGCTTCATATAAATAGGGCATTCCCAAGTTATACACAAGGTTTCCTCACAAACCCAAATTTTAGATACCACCATCCAACACCTAGATACATCATTTAGGATGAGAGTGCCACTCATGCATAAAGTTAGCTACATTCTAACTTTGCTAGACTAATCTTATGTTATCTATTTCCTTAATTCAACCACCATTCACAATTTATGTCACCAATTATTAGCATAATAATATTGAGGTGACTAACTACTAACTTGATTGTACCATTGCTCATTTTGTTGCTACAAACCTGCAATACTACATAGCTAAATGTGTGAATTGTGATTGTTCCACGTCGTGCACGAACTTTCCCCAAGGCAAGACATGATGTGGAGTGATGTATATCATTGATAGAAAGCTAGTGTGTTCCCCATGTTATTGACATCTTCAAAGGTAATGAGATAGAAGTCACAGATGTGTATTGGCTAGATATACATGTGAATACAAGGTTTAGATAAGAGACCAATTCTTGGACAATATAAATAGTAATTTGTTCATGGTGTAAGGCCACAACTAATCTTATATGGTTACAAATCCACCTTTTTATAACACATAATAGTAATATTTATAGCTCAAAGGTTTTTGCCACAATCCGCATCTCTATTGTGTGGAATTCATCAAGTACATATTTTGATATTTCTTCAATGTTTAAGCCATCCTCATTATCCTGGTTGTTATCATTGCCCTTTAGGGCATAAGCTTATACAATGGGGTGATGACAAGGTGGTACATGTCCTAAAAATTTACCCACTATTAACTTTAGTTAAGTAGTCCACTTAACCTTGAAATGTGTGGATATCTTGCTTTTCCATAAATAAGAGTTTAGTTTGCTCTCTCTCTCTCTCTCTCTCTCTCTCTCTCTCTCTCTCTCTCTCTCTCTCTCTCTCTCTCTCTCTCTCTCTCTCTCTCTCTCTCTCTCTCTCTCTCTCTCTCTCTCTCTCTCTCTCTCTCTCTCTCTCGTGTAGAAAAAAAGGAGAATGCTCTTGCATGTGATAGCACACCCTTGTTTTATTCTTCATTGGACTAAGTGGAAAGTATGAAAAGCCTAATAAAATTAATCAAGGCATTGCAGTAAACTATAAATGTCTAGTTCATCAAAGTTTCGTAAAAGGATATTTGAATGCTTGGGCAGGTATAACTCAAAATAACATTATTTTTACTTTATGAAATGAGCTAGCAATGGTACATTGGTAAGAAATATGCCAAATTTGTGATATTTTAAAAATTTAAAATATTGTGGTTTTAAGACAAATCCATTCCAATTTTAAGTTGAAGGATCTATATATGCTCATATGTAATCTTGTGGATGACCATGGCTAGCTTCATCCTATCTTGAAGAAAGTCCTCACTCTTGACATAGATTTCCAATTTCTACTATAAATTGGATGGTACCAAATCATGTAGTCTGATAGAGTGGAGTTGTTATTAATCTCACACGGTACCTTTGCAATTTTAAGGTGCAATCCCTAAGAGTGACTACAAGTGTAGTGCTATGGTTAATGTTAAGAGGAGGGTATTCTAACTGTTGGGCTATGTTTTCCTTTAATACTAACCAAAAAAATGTATGATTTTAAAAAAAAATCAAGCTTGTACCTACATTTCTTGGATAAGGCATAACCAAAATTAAAAAAGTTTGCATTTTATGGGATCAAATGGACAATATTCCCATAGCATTGCAAGGACTCAATGCCAATGACATTGAATTGGTAATGGAAACCCAAATTTCACTACTCGCCTACTCACACTTCCTTTGTGAAGGGGAGGGCATTTTGCCCTAAAAAGTTGGAACTAGAATCAAAGCTTGATGTTAAGCTTAGTGACCCTAAAATGGGAGGGAACACTTT